>NW_004955417.1:21925225-22059154 GCF_000276665.1 Chinchilla lanigera
TTAGGTCAAAATATAGTTTTTGCCCTAAATATCAGAAGTCATGTAAGTAACATGTAAGTATCAGAATTCATCTAAGCACAGGGCTGTCATGCAGACTCACACAAGTTTTCTTATTCTGAGCCTGGTTTATGCCCCCTTCCCTTGACAGACAGCAGAGGCTAACAAGCATGATACGTACGCCACAATTCTGTTTAGACGGGAGCAAGGTCATGTCACACGTTTCTACCCAAATCCTCCAATGGTCCTCTGCATGGTTCTGCATTAAATCAAGGCCCTCACTGGGACTCAGAAAGAAGCCTGTCCAATTTACCCTTTGCCTCTCAGTTCATTTCCTATCATGGCTGTCTTTCTGCGCCCCAATCACACCAACAACACCCTTGACAGTCCTCAAATATAAAAATATAATCTCTCCTCAGAGTCATCACTCCTGCTCCGGCTTCCGCATGGGACACTTGCTGTGAATCTCCTCCTGCTCCTGTCCCTTGCTTACTCCAAGTCAGTTCCTCGGAGAGGCCTGCCGTGGCCGGGCACCCGAAATGCTAGGTTCAACTCTAGACTTTGTGTCTTCCTTCTGCTTTATTTATTTTTCATCATTCTGCAATGTATTATTGCAAAGGCAAACCGAAACCCCCCACCCCCCAAAAGGACACCCAGGATTTGGAGGCAGATTTATTTACATCGACAGGCACTGACGGGGATCATTCCTAGTCTGTGAATTGTGGTTTCCCGTACTTATTTTAAGCAAGAACAATTTAGACAGCTCAGAGATCAATTACAATGTCACTAACACACATGCACCTCTCAATCCACCTACTTTGAATGTTCGATTTTACCATTCAAGTTTTTCTTTCTTGGCAGCTGTGATAGTAGGGATTTTAATTTTATTTGTAGAGCATCTCAATCCAATTCATATCACCATCTGCTGAGTTTTTTTCAGCTTTCCAGAATAAGTTAGTGTTCAACTAGCTGCCAGCTGATTCTGATCAATTGACTGGTTTTTTTTCATTCAACAAATAGTTACTAAACACCTATTATGTACAAGGCACAATTGAAAAGTATGGGGTATATTTAAATTTTAAAAATGCATGCAGTGAAAGGCCCACTTCCATTAATCCCCCTCAGAAAATAATCCCCCTTCCTTCAAATGCACTGATCCCATCCTTCTTGCCACTTTCTGAAGCAGTTCTGCATGCCTTCTTTCATGTCTTTTTGAGATGTGATAAAAAATATGGTGAACACTGCTACCCAGACCTAGCCAACTGAATGGTAGGTTCTTAAAAATCTTACAGAGTGTTCTCAACCACCTTATTCACTAGATCTGGCACCATGTGTACTTGGCTTTTCCATAAAGTCAAAATGGCCATGAAAAGTAAATATTTTCAATCAGTACAGGGCATTGAGGCAGCCAGGACAGTGTAACTAAAGATACTTCAAGACAGAATTTCCAGGGGTGCTTCAGAAAGCATCAGGAATAATGGGATAAGTGTGTTTGAAGTAAGGGGGAATATTTTGAAAAGCGTTAATGGCAATGTGTTTTTTATTGCAATAAATTTCTTTTATTTAAACACATACTGTATTTTTCGATCACCCCTCATGTAAGACAGTACAATGAGAGATAGAAATTCAAGACCAACAAACACCCTTCTCTTATAGAGTTCAAAGTCTTTTAGGAAAAGCCACTGGAGTTAGTAATTATAAGGCTATTGTAACAGTCAGCTAAGAGATTAGGATAGTGCTGCTGAAGGCAAAGAAAAGGGAGGACTCTTGAGAGATGATTTACTCACAGGACTGGTAGTATTTCTGGTGGGCTGAATGTGACAAAAAAAGAAAAGGAGGACCCAAGGGTGCCTTCTGGCATGCTGCAGGAGGAGACAGGGTGATGATGGCGCCATTTTGTGGAATGGAAAAGGTGAGGGAAGAAATATATGTCGTCAGGGAACCACAATATTCCAGAGGGAATATCAACTTGGAAGAACACGTGTAGTACTCATGGTGTAGAATTATTTGTCTATAGACACACGCACATAAGTCACCGGGGCACAAATGGTATTTGAAGCTATGGGATTGAATCATGTTATCTACAGACACGTGACGGAAAAGATGAAGTGACACACAGCAGTAACTTAGACATGAAAAGTTCTTCTCAACTAGTAAAGGAGATTGTGAAAGGACACCAAATGTGGAGGAAGAAACCCAGGACAGGGCTCAGTACAACAAGAGGAAGAAAAAGTATTTCAAGAGCTAGTTGATTTCATCAATCAACTAGCTAGTAACCTACTAGCTAGTAACCAACTAGCTAGTAACTTTAGTAACCTACGCAGGTTAGGTTTCATGGCATCGGGTGATTGGAGAGTGAAGACACATCCCAGTGGATGCTGAGGGCAGAAGCCACAAAAGAGAGACATGGAAAGTGTGAGAGATAAAGATGTGGAAATGATGTACAGAGGCAATCACGCTAGAATGTTTAGCAACTGGAATAAGAGACTCAGAATTTCCTGAAAATGTGGCTGAACGCAAGACTTCATTTTTAAAGATGGCAGATCCATGAGCATGTCTGCATGCAGAAGAGAGATAGCCTTGAAAGGGAGAAGGTGGAGAAGTGGATGAGCAAAGACATCAGGTGAGAAGACGTCACAGATGGTACCGCAGCACATGCTCCTCCTGGGACAGAGGGAGCGCCTTCTCCGCAGTGACAGAGAAACGCAAAGATGCAGGTATGAGTGTCCTTTGGACAGAAGGTAGGAACAGAGGAGCATGGGTGTATCAGGCAGAGATCTCAGTTGCAAACTGACTAAAGGATTAAGAAAAAAAATATAGAACTAGAGTGACACAGAAACCACCATTGGCACCAGTGATCTTAACACATGATGTTTGAACATGTAGCACTTTCAGCCACCATCACAGTTCCTGATACTGAGAAAAAGCGAATAGTCATCATTACTTTCTTTTCACAGCTGGGACATCTGATGGTCGAGGCTTCGCCTTAAGTCAAAGAATGCTGGAAAAGCACATATCTCACATGATTAGCATCCATAGGGAGAAGGCTTTCACTCATCCTTGTAAGGATACATAAATAGAATAGTGAATTCAGATATCGGAGAGCCAAAAGAACTATCCCAAAAAGATGTTCTAGGAAGAGTGCACTAGAGTAGCTTTTAAAAAATGTTCAAAGTTAGAGCAATGGTGTCATAAAACACAAACATTGCCTAGCTTCAAGCATCGGTTGCAAGGACATGATAGAGAGTTAAACACTGTTTCAGACATGGTAACTCCTGATAGTAAAGATATTTCTAAACCAAAAGCCATTCCATATTTCAGACATGATCCTAAAGGAATGTTCCCAATTGGCCTTGTTCTCGTCCCACTGTTCTACATTCACTTTTTGTTCATGAAGCTTAATTTTTAAAAACTTTGTTTTCTGAAATATTTAAAAATATTGCTTTCAAAACATTTAATTACTCTAGAAAAATTCTTCTCAAAGCATTAAAAACGAAATAGAAATGAATTAAAATTGTGATGGCCTATCAATGCTTTTGTACTCATAGAATTATATGCATGCAATTTTACATAAAAGATATGCTATCCAAGCTGGTCTCTAACCTCCTCTTCATAACTGGTAACGTGCTATGGACATTTTTCTGTTTACGTACATCTCTGTGATTAATGACTGTTCAGTGTGCCCATCTCTGAAATTTTAGGTCATCCTCAATTTTTCACAATTGTAAACCTTGCTGTCAAGAACATTCTTGAAGTTTTCACACCTATGTGGCTATTTCAGGGCAATTTACAGAAGGGGGATTGTTAGAATGTGAGGCATACACAGTCTCTCCTCTGATTCATACTGCCCAAGTCACCTCCAAAGTAAGGTACTGATTATGTCTTTACCAGTGTGGCATGAAATGCTCATGGGAACCAGAACTATTTTGAAGAGTCTTGGAGGAAATGGGCCCGGCTATATAATTTCATACCTTCTGAAGTAGCTAACCTTGATCCTCCTGGGTTGCCAGGGATCTATAATCAAGCTGACATTTATTATTCCTCTCAGATTTTTTTCCCAAGTGTGACAGTCAGTGTAGGAATGTAGTAACATAAAGAAAGCATTCATCTCATAGCTCCAGATATTCTCATGGTGTTAACTTCATAGTTCAGGAGTTTCTTTTGAGCCTACTTGGTTACCTCCATAGAGCCCATATGCTAAAACTTTATAAGATTTAGTTCTGTAAGGAAGTATCTATCCTAATCTTTCAATTCACAGCTAAGTACACGAAAACCCAGAGATATATTCTCAAATTCACATAGCTAGTTTTAAAGAATTAATTGCAGAACTAAATTCTAGCTCCTATGTTGTGATACATATTTTGCTCATCCATTTCTAGGGTAGATTATGTCATAATCATGCCATTCTTAGCACAGCAAGCATTTGGAGAAATAGGTTTTCTCTTTTGGGATTTGACTTTTAAGTCATATGTCATACAGCATGTATCTACCCCAACATTTGACAGCTATTTCTAAAAAGTTAGCAAATTAACCTCAGAATATGTATTAACACAAGTACCTTTCCTGACAAGTGCTCTTGAAACAAGTTCTTATAAATCAAATGAATTTAAATATACTATGGGAATATCTAAACATACTATGGGAATATTTAGACATACCAATGACCAAGTCTTTGGTAAATAATTCTGTGGCTTTTTGTACCTTGGATGTCCCTAGCTGAGACACTTTGGATTAAGGTCACAGCCAGTGATAGCTTCTGAGGAAGGAGAATTAGTCTGATTGCTGTTCTTGGTGGATGCGTTTTGACCAATTCTTCATGATACAACCCTCCCCAATGCCATATTTTGGTGGCTAAATTAGTTGGAACACCACTTGAAGTGTCGCATCCTAGGAAAAATCCTCACTGACTTGTAAAGGTCACTTTTTAAAGAACTGTGTGATCTGATAATGAAAGACTTCATTTTCACATGGTATACCAGGTCACTTCTAAACAAAGATCAAATGAATGCTTTCCTTTTTCTGTGGAAACTTTAATTTAGAAATTTCCACAGAGCTCTCTCTTCTATATTGTTTGTTATCAAAAACATAATTGTTTCTGTCTTCTAGGGGCTTATATGCTCAACCCCTCCTAATGCATTTTGGTCAAGAAATTATAATGTATTCACAATTTATGTATGCAAAGCTGCTTAAAGTCATGTGTCCAGTTTTTAAAAATCACTAGCCAAATGCTGTCAACAATTACAGTGAATCATTTAACATTAACTTGGATATGGTTTTCGCTTTTTCAAGTCTGCCAACCAAATCTTTCTCATGTTCGTGCCCACAACATCTTGGCTACTACATACTCAGGATAGACTATGCAATTGGCTCAGGGTCTCAGTTTCCACAATTCCAGACTGCAGGAGACTCACAAGACTACATATTCTTTGACAAAGTATATTTGAAATGATAAAGCTTCTCTACCACCCAAGCCCCAAACTATAAGTTCATCTTTGATAGGTGAAATGAATCATCATGTCTGATTAGTTATTTCATTGTTATGTCATTTATTTCTACCATTTTCCCTTGACTCTTGCCCCCTGCCACATCTCATTAAGATGGCCTGTATCACACCTAATGGATTTGTTTCATCATCTTCTTTCTGTAATACACATTGATACATTTACATAATGAATATTTAAAAAAAATCTTATAGTCTAGCTGTTCCTCTGTATTAAAATCTCCAATTAGCTCCACAATTCTTATCTCAGAGGTGATAAATAACTAGGATGAATTCTTTACTTGTGTGACTGCTACTTTCATAGCACTCTTTCCAGTTGTACCTTAAAAGATTTTCCCCAAAGCCAGTTCATCACCTCTGTTAACACAAGTCCCCATCCACTACAGGTAAATCTATTTGTCCATTAAAAAATCAAATGTGACAGAGGTCGTTACTTGCGTAGGCATTCCAAATGAAGTTTCACCTTATTATGAACGTTGATTCAACCTCTGTCCAAATCTTTCCCCAGCAATCTTCCTAGCCCTTTTTTTCCAGAAACTTCTCATGAAGTCTTTATTTCAAACATACTGGTCAGAAGAATACCTCTTCCTTTCCACCCCAGTGGCTTTTCTCACAGGGTTACCTTGGTCAAAACGTCAGACCTTCTCCTTTCCATCACCATAACTTTGGGGAAAGTCTCATTTCACTATTACAACCTTTATAGTCCAGACCAAAACATTGTAACAGATTCCTTGCCTAAATCTACAGTTTTCTTGGCCCATGTGACTCATTTTCTAATTAACCACATAAGACCCTTGACATCTCTTGCTATCTAATCTTATGTAATTATTTACCATTTCATTTCTTTGTGTCTTGAATCATGGAGTTGTAGATCTCTAGCTCATATTTTTTTCTGTATCCTTTCTAGTAGCAATGATACTTATAAATACAAGACAATGTCCTAAGTAAATTTTTGCTCATCTTTGAGGTTTGGAGGAAATGATAAAGGGAAAATATCCACAGAGGATGATAATTCAGTAGAAGGGTACACATAGGAAAGAAGAGAGTGATTAATATAACTAAAGTTAAAAAGTAATAGTAATGATGTATGCTTCCATGCTGTTGCAGCAGAGTGAGTTCACCATGCTAAAGATAACTGACCTTTGGAAGCAGAAATCCTATCTGGAGTTTATAAGCAAGATGATGATATATACTATAACAGAGATAAATTACACTAACTCGTCTTTCCCTTGGAGATATATTATTCAACTAACTGCCTGTGTTCTGTTTAGTTTTATAAAGCTGAATGAGATCATCCATATTCAGGCTTGTTCAACTCTGTCTCAAGTAGCAATCAAACAGCTGTCTTCAGTTGCAACTTTGTGACTCATGATACATTCATTCCAAAATGCCCTTGTACATCTTCTAGACCATATCATCATCATCATCATCATCATCATCATCATAGTGACACTTAAGCATTGTGTACAGTCTGTTTCATCTTCAAAGCTTGTTTAAATTCTATAATGCATTGAAAATGTGACACATTGAAAAGGTATAGAGATAGATTTTTTTACTATTCTTCTAAGAAAAAGCTACTGGATGCTGCAACTCTGATTACTGTGTGCAAATCCCCAAGAGTGTCTGCGAATTAACAGTATGCACACAAAATGAAACTTCAAAGTTGCAAATTATTAGGTTGAAATTACCTCTCCCTTTAACGTACACAGAACATAAATCTTAGCTATTAGAGCAATGCCAACTGGTAATGCGACTCTTTTCTGAAATGTAGTGGCACGAGGTCGCTGTCTAAGCTAAGTGTCTCGTTTAACTTTGCCTTATGAAGAAATGACTGTTTTGCTGGTCATTTACAGAATCACTATGTCATCCTGCATGCCCAGCTATTGGAAACAGCTCTTTATATTCCAGCTAAGATTTAAAATTGTAGTTTTACTCCTGTAATCACTGGATCCCCTTGCACAGTCATCTGTTTGCAAGCTCTTCTTTCTGTAGCTTGAATGACCCAATTTTCTCCTCCAATGCATCCTTGAAGCTGCATTATTTGAGTTGTTCTTGACTCTCATTTTGAAAAACCAAAACTGCCCCCACATTTCCTTAGTTGGATCCTGGGGTGGGAACGGTGGTGGTGAGAGAAAGAGAGATCGCTGCTTCCTTTTTGGACTTCAGAGTTTTTCTTATTTCCTGTCATCTACCACCTCACTCACCATTTCTATTGAGGGAGCTATACACTGTGCATCATTATGCCTTCTCCAGCTAGGATTGACAGAGTCAAATCTATTGCCTCATTGGCTGTAATACATAACAAGGACTATTGCCGTTATTGTGGTCCACTGATTCTCTGAATCCAAGTAGGCAGGGAGGACTGCAGATGCCAGTGGCACAGAGAAAGGACTGGATGGCACACTGACGTGGAACAGTGGTATCAGCCCTGCTGCTGTAAGCCACACTGCTGCAGAGGGGTAGATGGGACCAAAATATGCCTCCGTGCCCAGTGATGGTCTGGGTTTATCAGGAGGCTGGGAATGCATTTGCCCCAGGGATTCTTCCTGCCCCTTCTGCAGCCCTAATCTGGGTCATGACCCCAGGAAGGGAACCAATGATCTATGACAATTCCTAAGGGACTTCCAGGTTCATCACAGAATTGTGTATTTTCAATCATTTTCCAAATACCTTTGCTTTGCACTTGTTTGATTTTTGTCACTATTTCTGTAACCATTTCCAGTTATTTAGGCACATTCACATTTTAACATGTTTCTTAGTGTTGACAATTTAATACAATGTTGGCCTCCATCTATGTTAATATAGATGACTTTTCCTAATTTTTAAGAAAACAAACTTCTAGTCTCCTTTAAATATATTTATGTAACAAAATATACTATCACTCAGCTTTTTTTTTTTTTTTTTGACTCTTTTCCTTCTATATAATTTCCCTCTCTGGTTAACTAATTCAGGAAGTATTATTTGGGAAGGGAAATTAATGCTTTACTGAAATACAAATATAATACCTTATGTTTTGTCGCATTTAGAATTTTTTTGAGCAATAGAATATTTTTTTCCTACAACTAATTTGCTCTTATCTGCCATTTTCTAATTCTTTAGATACTAAGTTTATTTTTTCCTGATCATATCACAAGAATATTTTAATTACAAAATTATATCTGCAGGAACTCTTCTCATTTTTGAGATACCATGTAGTCCTTTACAGATTTGGATATGGTATTCAAAACTAATGCTCACCTGGAGATATAGCTCCATGGCAGGGTGTCTGCCTAGCAAGTGTGAGGTCCTGAGTTTAATTCCCAGTTCAAAAAAAATATAGTAACGCCTAAAATAAAGGCTAACAGGGTACATGAAAAGAATTTTTTTTCTTCAAAAAACTAGCATGAGACTTTCCATTCAACCTAGTTATTCCCCTTCTGGGTATTTTTCCAGAAGAACTGAATATATCATACCACAGTGATATATGTGCACCTATGTTTATACCAGCACAATTTGTAATAGCTAAATCTTGGAAAAATCCAAATGCCCATCAACTGATGAATGGATAAAAAAATTGTATTTTTATACAATGGAGTATTACTCAGCTATAAAGAAAAATAAACTTGAGGCTTTTATAGGTAAATGGATGCAACTAGAGACCATACTCATAAATGAAATAAATCAGACCTGTATGTGTAAACATTGTATTGTCTACCCAGTGTAAGAACCTGAAAGAGTAAATAAAATCTGAATGGTACAATAGATATTGTAAGAAACTGCTCAAAAGGAAAGAGTAACTGGGATGAAGGAAAGGAGAAAAGAAAGAAGGAAGGGAAAAATGTGTATATACATTGCTACTAATTTCTATTGGTTCACTGAAAGGAACAATTAATGCTTGACACTTTTTGGATCAATTTTGCATGATTTTATCTGGTTATCTGAACAACTAGTTTGAGGACAACAATCTGCAATATAATAACTATTGTTGAATTCATATCATCATATCATTTCTAATGTGTTTTTATTATTCTTTACTCATTAAAATGAAAAAAATTTCTTCTCTACATAGGTTTTATAGCCCTGGGGATTGGAATGGATGAGTGGGCCATGATTTACTCTTTGGCAAATCTGAGCCTCTGTTGTAATGAGAGAGATTATACATGAGGTTTGCTGTACTACATTGTTATTTTTTAATCCAACTAGTTATAGTAATTTTTGCCTATAGAGGAATCTTCCTATGAGCACTTCCTTATGGTGATCAAATTTCCTCTCCACAACTTTAGCAAGCATTAAAATTTCTATGATGAATATGTAAAACCATGTGAGCTAAACCTCTTATATTTTTCATATGTTCAAAAATATTTCTTGATGTTATCAACTCATAATCAAGTTTATTAAATACTTATGGCATATGTAGTGAGCAAGATCTGAAACACACAATAGAACTGCTTTCTCTTTAATTTTGAAAGAAAACTTTCACATCTTTTCAGCCAGTAAATTAATTTTTTTTCCATGTGTTCAAACTCACCATCCCTTATGAAATATGCACAGAGGTGCAGCAATTTTCAAAACTGTAATCCCATTTTAGAGACTTTTTAAACATATAGTTCATTGATTTGAATATCCATCTTAAAGGCTTCATCTTTCACTGATATAAATTTCCCAAATTTGGAGTCTAAACATTTTGTAGCTGTGCCATTTGTGAAGCCGTAGCTTACTACATAGGCTGAATTTGAGCAGCTCAGGGAAACTATGAATAAACATGGGTTATATTTTTCATTTTATCAGAAGCCATGAATATAGTCAGGAGCTGTGGATATAACAGTCTCCTTTGGTTGGGAGACTATACTCTCTCGGTAATAAACTTTTACCAAAAAGACTCTGAGAATGATCAAGCAATTGCTTATTTTTGAGACTCGAAATCTGTATGTGACTGAACCAGTAAAAAGAAAATGATGCCGAGCTTGTGTAAGTATACTATTTAAACATGTTTCTTTTACAGCAGAGCAGATAAAATAGCTATATATATATATATGTATATATATATATATTTCTTATTAAGGTGACATAAGTGTTGTACTTATGCCAAAGAAAAAAAAGCTAAACTAAAGCTTTTTTCTAAAATATACTGTATGGTGACTTCTGAATGTGTTTCTTCACAGAAATGAAAATTACTGTATTGGATAGATTTTTTCTAAACACTTAGGTACTGTTTTAAGATGATTTGTTCTTTTCTTTCACTTTTTATTTTCAGTATCCAAAGAGTACAAAGTGATTGCTAGAAATACTTAGAATCAAATAATCGCAGAATTGAAAGTAACTCAAAAACTTGACCAGTTGCCCAAGCCATGCAGAAATCCCTTTGTTCTATTCAGTCTCGGCCTGAACACTCCCTGTGACAGGAAAGCAATTGCTTCATAAGATAGGAGGATTTGTATTTTGCTATTTCTAATTGAAAGAAACTTCTTCCCTTGTTTCGGCAACATCCACCAATTGTTCCTGGTTATAGACCCTGGACTTGCTCAAACCGTTTTATTTCTTACCATGCACTTCTTCTTATATTAGCGAAGACAATGTTTTTGACTCTTTATCTAATCTAACCCCCCCACCAGTGTTTCGGTACTGAGGGTACCCTGCACCACTCTGGATCATCTTTGATCAGCATAAAGTGGGACAGTACCCTTCAAATATTGGTGCTCCCCAAATTGCAAATAGGTGTCCAGACGATTTCTGATTAGTTGTTGGTGCACTCGTAATATAGTATTCCTTCTGTGAGATTAATAGAACCCTCCGGAACACTGTCCCCATTTTATAATGCTTGTCAGACAATTGGTTAATAATTGAGCATATTGGAAATTTAAAAAGCATCAGCTAGGCCTATCTGTAGCTCGGTGATGGACTGCTTGCCTAGCATTCATGAGGCCCTAAGTTCACTCCTCTAGTGCTATGTAAACAAAACAAAACAAAACAAAAAACAAAAACCACCTGTTGTTTTCATGGACTTGATCTATGCATTTTTACCTATCTGAATTATCAGTAAATAAATTTATCACCTACAGTTCCCTACTATTTTTGTTCATGTTGTTGTTTCTGACAATCAGAAATGAGTTGTTTTTAGATTACCCATGAAGACCTCCAGTAACGAGTTCATTTTCCCATTAGTAGATGCACTGTGTATTTGATAATACACTCTCACCTTCGGCTTGCGGTTGGCAAGTTCCCTAACATGCAGTTGATGCAACTTGCTTTTTCCCCTTTTAGAGAATTGGGCCGTTTTCACATCTCCAGTCTTTTGGCATTCCCCTGCTGTCCCTGATGTCTTAAAGATTACGGAAGGTTGGTTTCATCATCTTAGCTGCAAGCTCTTTCAGCACCTTGGGCTGTTGTTCCTAAGGAGACCTGAACTCATTTGAAGTGCTAGAAACTGTCTCCTATCTCCCCATCTGTGCTGGAATTTCGTTCTCTCTTAACGATGTTTGTTCTAACCTTACCAGTTTGAAGATCATTCTTCTTGATAGAAAAGTTGGAAAAAACCTCAATAGTTACGCTCTTTTTTTGTCTAGCATTACAACATTTTTCCTAAGCGCTGAATATAACCCTTGTTCATGTTCTAAAACCAAACACTAATATTCACAAGAATGAAAAAGCCTGTTTTTAATTTTAACATTTTGATCATTAATGATTAAAAGTACTAATAAAGTTAACTAGTGCATTAACTGGATTTTCTTATAATGTGGCACCTAAAATTCTCTAAAGTACAAATCCTTGAAAGAGCTGGCACGTGTGACATATTCATGGTGAAATCTAAATTCCACGTTGTTCTAAGGGAGATTAGAATCTCTAAAGGTTATTTTTCTTTTATTTCAGTTCTAAAGTTGGATAAATTGCTTTAAATCAGGAGACAGATTTGTTTTCTAAATGAAAAATAAAACCTGATTTTAAAATCAAATCAAAGTTTGATAGTGAATATGTTCACTCTTGTGGGTTAAACTTTATATGTTTAAAAGTCCCATTTTCAAAACTGTTCTGCAAGATAGGAAAAGTCCTTTCCTAAGCCCTTTGCAAATTATACAATAGTTTAGTTAAAAGTTCTACAAAGACAATATAAATATGTGATTCTGTAGTATTTGGAAGCTGACCCTTCAGATAACAAGCTCGGGGTAAAGCAATCATTTTCTGAGGTCCTAAAACTACTTTGTAAACAGGTTATATTTTGAGTTTTCTGTTAAAATATTTAGGAGGCTATATGCATTGATTGCTTACCATATGGTTAAATAGATTTATTTATACAGGCTTGCCTATACTAAATACATGTCAATATGTACACATTTATGTATAACTTTCTGTTTAAAGGAAACATTAATTAGCAGCTCTGCATGCAAATAGGCACCTTCATTAACTCTTTTTTTAAACCATATATATGTATGTATAAAACATTCTGAATTGCTCTATAACTGTGCTAATGTTTCAGGGAAAAGTGACTTTATTTTTACATATAAACATCTGCTAAAATAATTGAAACATTTGAACTTATTAAAGATAAATTAAAAATACACACAATGTGTTAGTACATCAAAACCAAAAGTAATATCATTAGTGATTTTTCATATTAAAGAATTTCAGTGAACATCTTTTAAGGAAAAGCCTATGCCAATTAAAAAGAGCATTTAAAACTGGAAATATAGAAAATATAGGATTGCATTTCAAAACTAAAGGATTGAAAGAACACAAGGTTTTTCACAAAGTGATAAATTTAAATAAATAGCAAAAGCAGCAGGACAAGTTATCAGATATTCCTAAACATATGATGAAATATCTTCTACCAAGTAAAGGGGCGTTGATAAGTTCTGGGAAGGCTTCTATACACAGTGATGAATATCTTCCTGGGATGTATGCACGGGGTTATCACCCGACACTGGGAAACACAGCTAAACACTCACCAACAGTCCAGAGACATTCTTCTGGACCGGGCTAGTCCAAGTAGGCTGTCAAAGTGACTTATGTCACCTGGGTCTTTCACTGCCCTTGTGATTCTACCTCTGTGTGGTTTTATTTACTTCCCTGCTTGCTTGCATACTTTGTCCCTACTTGGTCAGGTTGCTGGTGCTACAGTGGTAGACTTTAATCTATTTTGTTGATCTCTGACCGTTGTAGTCATCAGGAAGAAATTATTCTAGTATGAATTCACCTTTCGCAGACTACTGTGTTTTGGTAACAAATGAGTGGAGCTGGGCTAACCCTACGATAGGTTAGTTTATTCATTCTGCATCACAGTCACAAATTGCAAGGTAATTCCTTGCCAGCTACTCATGCTTACTGCTGTTGGATACAGAAATAGAAGAGATTGTGAACTACACACACGGCAGCAAAAGCCTGTGTTCCCATCCCTTTCCATTATCTTCCTCAGCATCTGGTGAATAGTAGATACACAAAAGTATACACTGAGTATTCAGTAAGTCAATAGGTCAGTAAAAATCTATCATTGCAAGGACTCCTAATGACTTTCGCACTGTTCTTGTCTATTACAAAGTACATGAACTATAGGGACAATTTAATTGTTCCCATTTTGAGCTGTTTTTCTAGTTTTTGTATCCCCTTTATTTATTCCATTCATATAAAATATAGAGTCCTAGAGCCAAAAGGCATGCTACATGCCGTTTTTAAAATGGGAAAATTGAGATCTATTGTAATTCACATGTACAAATAGAATGTAAAAATGTTACAGGTCAAGGTAAATATAAATATTTGAGTTCTTACTAAATATGAAAGTCATAGAGATGATTTAAGCCACATAATCTTTCCCCTCTTAGAACTTACATTCTTGCTAAAGAACTTGGTCAATAATGGATGTGTTATACGTCTATTAAATGACTATTGCAAAAACTAATGTTAATATGAACTTGAGATTTCTCTCCTGGTCTCTAAACTCCTAAATATTTTTCTGCAATATTCTGTTGCCTCACTGGTAATCTCTCAAACTATCACTTTCTAAGTATTTTCAAGGTGAGATGGTAATTTTTAAAATTATAGTTAACTTTCTGCAGCATTAACAATGTGTGATCCCATGGAGATGGAAGGGGATAAATTACTGAGTATATTAGATGGAATGACTACTCTCTATGTAGTGTTTAAGTGCTATTATGTCTACATGTAGTCATATACAAGTCATGTAAATGACATGTAGTCATACACATGCTATGTATGTATGTGCCAGTGATATACAGTTCAATTAAATACGATTCTATGCATATATGAAATATATGTGTTTATATAATCTTACTTAAAATTCACTACCTCTGCAAACATGATCAGTCCCATTTCACAGATGACCAAAATAAAGCTGACAAAAATGGGTCTAGTCAATGGCATAGATGAGTTTTGATTTTAGAGCTACATGCTCCCAAGCCTGTACTCATGACCACTCTACTTAAACTAATCCTGCATCCCCAGCTAATGTGTCAGGAAATTAACCTTCATGGCGTGACTCATTCTCCAAGGAATCTCAGGGCTACTGTGCTACAACACACCTGGATTCTCCAGGTGCTCATCTTAGGAAACTCCACTGAAAGCTGATACAATGTTCAGGGCCAGAGCGAAAATGAAATGCTGGGTAAAATCACCAATGTAGACTGCCTCAGACATTCACTTGTAAGAGTAACGTGAGCTAGCTAGCAGACGACTGTGAGTTTGAGTCTCCTTAAGAAATTAATATTCCTGCTTTCAAACTGAAATGATTGCCAAATGCAGGAGACATAAATCTTCCAGCAACCCTGCTGTTTGGGAATTTCTTGAACACACACTCCTGAAACTCTCACTCCCTGGCCTCCACAGGTCCTGACGTCCTCCGTGCCTCCGACTGCTCTTTCTTCCTTCCTTTCTCCGAGCTACCATTTGCAGGAATTCTGCACCCTCCTGCTCTTCTTAGTCGTCATATTCCCTCTGTGTGATCATGTCCTCTTTCCTGATTTTAACAACCCGAAATGTGTTAATGGCTTTCGTATCTTTAGCCTGACTTTTCCTTGGATCTACGTGTTTGGAAATCCAAAACCCAGATGGACATTTCCCTTTTAGCTTCCCAGAGTGAGCTCACAGTTTGCCTGTCTTAAAATTAAAATAATCACCTCCTATGTACTTCTCTTTCTTGCTATTTGCTCCTTACTCTCTTTGCTTTGCAGAGTGTTTGAGCTCAGGTTTGAAGCCATTCTTATTTATGTCTTGGGTGTGTTAGTGTGTTAGCTTTACATGGAAGACCAGCAAGATCCTAGCAATTTCTTTCACTCCTTCAAACTGGGCTCCTTCTGAATCTTTAAAAAAAAAATCTAACCCATCATCCAGGCCCATTCAGCCTAGATTATTGGTTCTTGAACTTTAAGAAGCCCATGAGTACCCAGGGGATATTGATAAAACAGGTTCTGGTTGAGTAGATTCAGCTCCAGCTTACAATCACGCTGCTGTCTGCAGTTTGTACTAGGGAATCCTCCTTTCGCTCATCCTTTTTGCTGAGAATGCGGCTCTTTTGATTGCAGAATGAGCTGAAGAACTGATCATGCCCTCTGCTTAAAATGTTTCTCTCAGGCACTGCAGAAAGCTCATGCTCCTTCACATGGCCACCTACATCCTCTGAAGACCTAGTCCCTATCCGCCTCTCCAGATTCATTTCACATAATCTCTTTGATTTTAATGCGCCAATAATGTGAAACTCGTGTCCAGGTCTTCTCAGGTCTGCATGTCCTTAGTCCTAGTTCCTCGTGTGTCCTTGAATATCTATCGCCATGTGTTTATCTCTTGCTTCTGTCATGTCGCCTCTTTAAAGTAAAAGACCACGTTTTGGTCATCTTTGTGGTCCACTGTGACGAGGACCTGCCTTGCATATACTTTATCTCAATATTTGTTTGCTGAGTTGAGCTGAAAAAATTCAAAATTTCCACTTTGTGCTTTTAAAAGTGCATCAGTTTCTTGAAGGCAAAATACAAATAGGCTATCATATTTTTAGTGGAAAATTACAGAATAAGCTTGAGGTATTGGACCATTTTCAGACACAGTGGCAGAGAATCATTCAAGAAATTAATTAAAAACTTTCTTTACAGCACGTCTTGCTCATGGAGCTTAGATGAATATCCTAGTTTGTGATCACCTGACAAGAGAGAGAAAAGTATATCACATTACCTGATAGTCATACTGCTTTGATGAGCAAGTTTATAATTATAAATGTCAGATACTATGACAAGAGAAGAAAACATAAGGACATATGGAAAGTGCACTAGTTAAAGCCACAGAATTAATTCAATAAGATCGAGGTGGTTAAAAAATATGCTTATAGCCATCTTCACCATATATCATGTTGTTACTTCTTGCGAAAGTGGTATTAATTTTAAGCTATGTCATCTCATTCTTAATATGCCGACGTCTTATTTGAAATGCATAATAAATTCAGTCTGAACATTCTGATGTCAGCTATAATCACAGATGAGGTAAAAAAAAATAAAGTTTGGGTTCCTTGGCTGTATTTGGATGACTTATTAAAGTGTGCAAGTATGGAAACCCTCCTATGGGTAGATCGGCAGCTGCACATTTTGCCCTGCTACAGCAGCAAGCTAGGGGAAAATTCATGATTCATGACCTGTGGAAAGATTAGAAGAAGGCAAAAAATATATTCCACTTGCTGCTCCACAGGCAGGCTGAATTGCCTTTTTCATTTTTTAAAGTAACTCTTTTATCCTCAAACCTGTTTGCATGTAGCAAGTTCACTTGGTTTAGATGTCTTTTCTCCAGGAGAAAATGTAAAGGTAAATGATTTTGTTCATGGAAAAAATGAACCTTATTAAATAATGGCAATGTCCAATTTTCATTTCTGGACTATTTTTGGATTTTTAAAGAGTTTTTTTAATAAATAAGTGATCCCCCTAACAAAATTATTAAATGTGTCACAAACATAACACAGACCAGTTCCTCTTGAATGCTAGTATACGTTACCTTCTGACTTGCCCATGGTTTTGTTTTGTTTTGCGATAGAAAAAATGCGCTCTATAACTTGCTCTTACAATTCAAGGATTTAGTTCTCCCAATTTCTAGTCTTCAGTTCTCCACGTCTACCTTCTTTTGAATGGGCAAAGGTTAACCCCAAAATATTTTGTCTATCTTAAAGCAAGCCTTGTTTTCCTTTTCTTCTGTAGATGGCATGTTTTCTGTAAAAGATTCTTACTACTTTGTAGAATTCAAATAAGCTTGATTGACCCACTTTGAAACTTTTGAGAAAGGAAGTCATCTCAGTGATAATCTCTTGAAATTCAGTTGGTCAGGTGGACTTCACACTGGCATGCATGACAGAATTCTGCATGGGTGGAGGACATTTATCAGAGTATATATATTTACATTGAGCTCCTTGGAACTTGAAAATAACTCTGCTTTCTCTCCATAAGACATGAAAATAAGGTCACTGTTCAAGGGGTGTTGGCAAAGCTGGACTTACTGGAAAGCACTGTCAGTGAGGCACTGCAGCCGCAAGTGGCAGTGGGGAGGTAAAGGGTGTGACTGTACTCGGACCAGAGGCCACTTCCCTGTACACATGAGCGCCTTCTGGGGCACTGAACTAATTAATATTCACCCATCTTGCTTTGGGGAAAGAGAGTTTAATTAAAGCATATTTGCATTTCCATGTCATCTTTTATCCAAGGATGTTTGTGAAATATGCATTAGGAGGCAAAGTAATCAACGAAAATGGAACAAGGAAAAAGGAAAGAAAAAGATTCTTAGAAAATTATTGTACTAAGATATTGGGAAACTTTAGTAATAGAAAAACGATCCTCCCTATAAAACGTTACCTGTAAGTTGACCCACTGAAATTGTCTAAGAAACATTAAATCAAAGCTTTAAAAATTGAATTGGTGCCCTTAAAATGTTCTGGCTTTTGTAGAAAAGTGAAAATTAAACTCAACTGAACTCAAAATTATTTCATCTGTAGAAGAATGTAAAAAGCGAAAATCAATTCCTAGAACTATGGATTGGTATCAAAAAGCAAAAGAGATAAAATGCAGGTTAAATGTTTTTCATGCGCTGTCTTTCCCTTAAAATTACAGAACAATCAAAAGTGAAATGTATAGGGTAAAATGAAAATACTGCTGACACAAGAGTATTTCCTTTCTAAGGAAATATCTTTTAGATGGGAAGCAAAATGTATGGGAATTCTAGAACCAAACTTACTACCCCAGTGATGTTTTTAGACGTTTGGGAGTAGTGTAATTGTACAATATTCACTTAAGGTGACATCCATAATAAATTTATTCTTCTTCATGTAATAAGAAAGTTATGAGAAAAATGTTATATTAAAAAAGAATCCTATCCCCTCAATTCCAAATAAAAATCACTCTTTTCTCTTCTTCCAATGCACTCATTTTTTCTTTCTCTCTTTCTTTCTTTCTGTCTTTCTTTCTTTCTTTCTTTCTTTCTTTTTTGGAATTTATTTTATTTTATTTTAAAGAAAAGAAAAATAAACAATGGTATAATATTTCAAAATAAGATGGTAGGAGAGCAGCAATGTTCAGTACATTGGGCATTGTTATCTTCAAATTAGTTGCTCATAATACAAGGAAAGTATATGCCTACACTGCTTGATTGGTTCTCATGCCTATATCTTGTATTATGATCAATGCACTTATTTCTAACTCTATCTCCTTTATCACGCCTCCTCAATGTAGCATTTCTCTTTCTGCCAGGCATGGGAATGAAAAGTAAAAATCATGTTTGTTAAGATATCTCCTCACCGATTCAAATAGCAGCATTAAATATGTGGATCCATGGTTGTTAGGTGTAATCTCTCACCAAAGGACACCAAAACAGTCAAATGTTGCCGATCAGATGCTGACCTTACATTTTCCTGGAAGAAAGAGATACTAGAGAAATGAAGAGATTCACATACAGCGGTCAGCACAGGGCATTGCCCACAATAAGGACTTGGGAAGTTTTAGTTATAGTGATGAGGGTAGTGGTAATGAATGACAATCTGATAATAAAATACAAGCATATGGTGCAGGTAGCAACTACTCTAACATATCCTAATTGCAAACAATATTTACTTTTATTTAAAGGAGCAAAAACATTACAAATTACTCTTTAAAGTCTAGTCCCATGTGCATATAAAAAGATGTAACAGATATAAATTAGCAGTGAATATTTTCATCTGTTATATTTTTAAGTTAATTCGCAGAAATTTGGCTTTCTTTTTTCAAGTCATTGATATTTATCTTTGAACTTAAAAAAAAAATCCAATACACAGCTTGAGTCCACTAAGGTCAGATCAGAAACGCTTTCACAATCTACTGGAGCAAAAAGTTGTATACAGTAGCTTAGGGAAAATGTTATGTCTACTTCACTAGGGCATGGTAGCATTTTGTTTACTAGAATACTAGACTCTGAAATGTGTGTTTGACAGATTTAATAGTTATACTAAATGCATTTTAAAGCGCTCAAAAAATAATCTGACAGTTTCAAAACACATTTACAGTCCTCAGAAAGTCACAAAACACGGAAGGCATTTCTGTGCTGCAGGAATTACTGTTTTTAGTAATTTTTTTGGAAGTTACTAAGGTAAATTCTTTAGCAATTTCTTTGGAAGTTCTCTTTGAATTGAGTTTTAAAATCTTTCCTGAGAAGCTTGTGCATGAGTAAAACAGTAATAATAATTGTCAGACTAAAAAAAAATGAATGCTTGGAAATAGTTCAGATATAAAACCAAGCAGAGCACAGTTGTCTCAGTAATTTTTTTAAAAAACTTGTGATCTGTAAGGCTCAGAAATGAACACACTTCCTGCTTCCTCTGATGATTTTTAAACTCAGAAGTGAGACATCGTGATCCCGTGATCTGCCAAATGTTTGATGTGTCCATTTAATTGGCTTTTAATAAGAAAAAAACGCTCTTGCTACCTCTATTAAGAGCACATATCATAGCATTAAGCCAGCTCAGAAAATTCTGTGTAAATCTGCCTATAATTATAGTAAAATCGTTATCAGGTCAAAAGAGTTCTTCCGTGAAAGATTTCCAGGTTTTTTTTTTCCTCTGGCAATTTTTATAAAAATTTAAAAAGACACTCTAAATGAGAAGAAACAATCTTGCTTCATCATTTAGGAGAGTAAGAAACAATCTGGGAGGCATAAATATGAGTCAGCATTCAAATTTCAGGTTCAAATATAACAGCGTTTTCAAAACAAATACAATCACTTAGTTTTTTTTTTTCTTTTAATCAGAAAAAGCCCTTTTCATACAGAGGTTATCTAGTGTTTGTTTTCTTTGTCAATACTTTACACACGTCCACAAACAAAGCCTCTCTTTTATCTCTAATAAAGTCCACATACCTGTTCTCAAATTACTAAATCAAACTGGTCAGTATGTTTTGGGTAAAGTGACTAAGCCAGTGCAGAGAACTGTTGCTTGAGAAACACCAGGGTGACAGAATCTAGCTCTGACCAAACCGTGTTCCAGAAAAACACAGCAGTAGCCTAGATCTTGGACTAACTTTTAGGTCCTGTTAGGAAACAACTGTCCACAGAATAATTCCCTGTACTCTTCCGAAGTGCCCGTCTCTTTAAAAAGGGTGGCACTGCAATGTGACTGCTTTTTAAATGTTGTCAGCTACTTAGAATGATGGGGCCCTCTTTGTTTGTCAGTTCATTAATTTATTTAAGATGTGTGTATGGTCAGATTCATGAAGGTAATAAATCTCTTTTGTAGAAACAGATAATTGCTTTAACATGGCGAGACACAATAACATAGAACTTAAAACAAAGCAAGCTTAGCATGTGTGTGATAGGGAACAATAGACTCTAAATATTAATAGCAAATACAAAACAGTTCCCAATTATATAATCATTGAAGAGAACCCATGTAGAAGTTAACGTCTGATATTTTCTCCCTCTACCAAACCTGCCTTGTTGGTAGATATTTTCCCACATTAAAATTCCGCTAATGCCACCGTATTCAGATCTCTAGGGAGTCCTTTCTCCTCTTGAAAATATTTTGGGGTTTCACAAAAATCGTTTGCCTGTCTCCCTGGATTGAACCTCAAAGACTCCTTTGACGCAAGTGTTATTTTGACCACGTGAGGATGGTTTCCATTTTTTAACTAGATTAAAACATGCATGAACAAACTGCTCATTGAACTTTAATGTTGCTTTGTTGCTTTGATGGTTTGCAGATTTCTGTTGCATAGATGGTTTTCCTCCCATACATTCTAAAAGTGAAATGATACATTGTAATTTGAATGATAATTTTGTTTTGATGATTTAATTGATAGCAGACAGAGGGATGCAATCCCTGCTTTTCCATTTATGTTTTTTCCCCCCTGCCTAACAGATGAGACAACTAGGAGTTTCACAAACATCTGTAAATAATTAAGGGATGTTACACTAAACTGTATTTCCTTTATGTTCACCTGGGCTTTTCCTGAGGAGCTACATGGTAATCCTGGTTCAGAAAAAGAATATCTTCCTCTTGTCACCATGAGTCTTTGCCCTTGCGTTCTGTTAGTTTAGGTGATGATTAAAAGCGATCTGCCCACGTTCATTTTCATGACGCCAGGGAAAGTCTACCCACATCCTTTGCTGTTATCATTCTGACAGCTGTCGTCCGCAGGCTTCACATAAGCAAATGCCCTTTCTCTCTCTCCCTCAATCTCTCTCTCCCCCACCAATCCCAACCCCATTGCTTGCTCTTTCTCTCCCACTATCTTTTGACTAAAAAATCTCAGCACTCCTCTTGTGCTTTTTACAAAATTATTTTTAAAAAGCACGATGTTGGTGGAAAAATCAGAACTTAGCTTCTCATCGGCTTGCTTGCTTCTTTGGCAATACCATATTTTAAAATATCTGTTTATCTTTGGATGGACGTGTTAAAAATCAAAGGATAGTATCAGCTGTTCAAAGCTGCTTACCTTCGATGCATCCCCCAAACTGTGTTTTAGCTACTAAAAAGATTAGATGACACCCAAAACTGCCTCACAGTATGGAACATACTCAGTTTATAAAAAACAACTCTGCTACCAAAGGTTTCGGTTGGCTTCAGCCCTAGCTGGAGCTTACGGCTAGTGGAAAGAAAACTTCTATGAGCAAACGGAGAAACAAATCACAATACTTTCACCAAGTGCTGTTTGGTTATCTTAACACATATAAGGTCAAAGACGGAGAAGTTACTATATATTTATTTTGACCTTCAGCCTTGAGCCTTGCAATGTTGTTTTCTATGTGTGCAATGTCACAGCCTTGCAAGCCCTTAGGGCATTCCCTAGATAAATTGTTTTTCTCTAAATACACCTTTTAAACCTCTCCCTGCGCCCCCACACCAGCAAAGTTTGTATTATTGATACATAGTTAGACTTTTCCACTCAAACATTCTGCACAGCTGAAGGTCTCCCTCCCCACTAGTCATTAAAACACTTAGGGGAGATTGAAAGAGAGTAAGGGCACAGCCTTAACTTAATGCATGTTTTAAAATCATTTGAAAAGTTGTTTTGAATTTTTGCACTTCAATTGAAGTGTAATTTACATATTATATACATATGTAATGTGCTTAAGTAGACAACTGGAAGGAGTTTCACAAAGGGAACACATGCGTGGATCTGGTCAGGACTCTGGTTGCGAGGCAGGAGAAGGCCAGCGTCTAAGCGGGCCGCTCAGTTTGTGCTCTGCACCCTTCTCTGAGCCTGTGAGGACGGCTATGCTGAATGTTAACGCTCTGACAGAACTTAGCCAACTTATTGTAAGGTGAGACCCACTTTCTCCCCACAAGCAGGGCGAGAAATTGAACTTGAGCAGCTGCCCACACACCCCTCCATGGATCCCCTTTTGATGGCAGCCACTCCTTCCCGTCCAATGTGACTACCATCTTGACTTTCACAGTCATCAGAGCCTCCTTGCTTTTGTCCTTCTGGTTTGTCATGGATGCATGGACCCTCAGCTGAGATAGTTTAAACTATACTGAATTTTGATAACTCTGACAGTTCTGAGTATTTTTAGACACACAAATACATAGAAGACCAATCTGTGTTTACTTGCAATTTCCAAACTTCACAATGACATGCCATGCTGAAAACCTTGTTATTGCTGTAAGACTTGTGCAAGAGACTCAAGTTAAAATGTTAGAGAAGGGTCTGGAGGAAGAAACGCATCAGTAGCTAGCAGTCTCACTTTCCTTCTGAAGAGGCCAGGGGATGGAAGTAGCAGGGAGGAAAATCAACGCACAGGGCTCTCCCCCGAGGCCGAGTGTGTGATTACTGACAGATAGATTTGCGTTTTGCCTGTCTCTACCTTACCCAGTGTATGAATGAACAGAGAACGCCAGTCTCTAGCCCTGACAGTCCCCTTTACCTTGTAAAGCACATGTATTCATCACCTCATTAAACTGAAGAAAATGAACAAAATATAAACAAGGTAGATGGCAGGACGGTAGGGTTGGTCTTCTATTAAAAAGAAGATTGCTGTGGGAGCAGGTGGAGGGTGTTTTGATGGCCTTTCTGAGTCTTTCTTCATTTTATCACTAGTATTTCATTCACAAATGGATCTGAGATGCAGGAGGCAGGGTGTGTAATTGCAAACTGTGGAGAAACAAAACAATTCTCACACACACACACACACACACACACACACACACACACACACATAAAGCACAGCGCTCCCCACCAAGCATGCTGTTTCGCACAGTATTTCTTTTGGCAAAGTTTAGACATGTCTTTCTCGTTAACAAATGTATTCTGCTGTCAGCTCCTTATAAGAATTATACTCCAAGCTCCATGCCAAATAACCTCTTTAAATATTAATAAATAACTCAAGGTATGTTAGAGAGCCTGTGCTTGAGGAATTATGCTAATACCTTCAATGGAACTGACAGGGAATCCCCCCATAGATATCTGCTCCCAGGAGCAAGCGTCCCTAAACACAGCCTCCAAACTGGTGCACTCCCACACAAAGGGGAATGGGAAGGAAGTCAATTTGTTTGATTCCTGTGAGCCGTGTTGTACAGAGACCCGCGGTGGGCCCCTCCTGAACTGTGTGGTTTCAGCATCAGGATTCTCCACTGTTAATCCAAACCAGGCCATGCTGCTCCTCCCCTACAGTCGACGTCATAATATTTGCTGCCTAGATAAAGGAGAAAGAGCCATGAGTAGATGGTTGGAAGAACTCATTGAATTCACTCCCCTTCCCTGTGTCCGTGGGGGCAGGACCTTAATGGAATCTTCATGCTAATGCCACTGCTCTGGGATGTGTGTGGGGTTTCATGTGTAGCCATTGTACTGTGTGTGTGTGTGTGTGTGTGTGTGCACATGTGTGTGTGTGTGCATGTGTGTGTATATACTCTAGGCTTTATCCTGGTCAGGAGATCTAATTTTCTATCTTGTCTCTCACAGGGTTGCATTAACCCAGGTAAAAATGATTTATCTTTGGGTTATCTTTAAAATATTTCAAACAATCTCTTCAGCAAATCTCCCTTTGTGCAATGACTTTGTCCAAGACACAAAAACCACTTTGGAGATATTCATTAAGTAAGCGTTGTGAGACCAGCACAGGAGGAGATAATTCATAGAGGCCTGCAGAGGTTTGGAGAGTGATGTGTGGTCTGAACCTTAGCCTTCTTTTTTTTTTTTTTTCTGGTACCAGGAATCGAACTCATGACTTTGCCCTTGCCAGGCAGGCACTGTGCCACTGAGCTAAATCCCCAGCCCTACCTTAGCCTTCTTTATAGGAAGTAGTTAAGAGACTGTTGAGCCCAGCCTTTTCAAAACACAGTATCAAAAATTGCCCTTAGTGTGCTTAGCTATATCACTATTATGATTTATATCTAGACATTCCCCCAAAGTCTCATGCATGCAGAGGTGGGGCTTTGGGGAAGTGACTGGATCATGGATGTGTGATACTGGATTAGTCCACAGATAGGTTCACACCTGGGTGTGATGCTCGGAGGTGAAACCTAATAAATAGGAAGAGGTGGGTCACCGTGGGCATAGCTTGGAATGAGTTTGTATCCCTCCTCCTCCCTTGATCCCTCTGCTTCCTGCCTGCCATGCCATGAGTTGTTTCTCCTCTGCCATACCTCTCTGTCATTTCACCCTGCTATGGGACCAGCTGACTAAGGACTGAATCTTCTACAGACTGAGCTAAAATAAACACTTTCCCTCTAAAATTAAGTGTGTTCAATATTGTTTTTCAGGGATAAGCAAGTAACTAAGACACCCCATTCACCCACAGCAAAATTAAAACACAAGTGAGGGCTGGGGATTTAGCTCAGGGGCAAAAGCGCCTGCCTGGCAAGCGCAAGGTCGTGAGTTCGGTTCCCAGTACCGGAGAAAAACCAAAAAAAAAAAAACAACAACAACAAAAAAAAATAAAACACAAGTGAACTACCATCCATTTATATTAATCTTACATTGTGATGTAATATGTCTGTAACACAAGCACATGCCATATTTTCAATTGTGTTTTGCTCTGAATAGAGCATATAGGGCATATAGAATATTATAAAAGATGAGAAATTATTATCCTATGATACAAAAGAGATATAATTAATTAGTATTTGGGTAATGTGTGTATATACTGCTGTTATTTGTACTAATTATTGTTACTGAAATCTGTTTCTATGCTCTGAAAACTTCTGATACCAAGTGTGTTTATTTTATGCAAACCAGCTACCCCTCTTCAACTCTCTGGACACCAACTAGTTATCCAACAATTGATTAATTCTGACATACACTACATAGTTAGCATCAGATGCCACAGGTTAGAGGCTCAGGAGCTTTCATGTCAAAACCAGTCATATACATTGCCAAGATCACCTATACGTTCAACCAATTAGCTATAAATTGATGATTTTCATGACTTACTCTTTAGCAATTTGCTAAGAGAGCTTGTAGAACTCAGGAAAACACATCACTTGTCATCTCTGGCTTATCACAGAGGATTTTACAAAGCGTACAAATGGAGACATCAGATAATGAATTGCACTGGGCAAGGTCTGGAAGAAACCTTACCATAGGAGCTTCAGTACTATTGGGGAGTTGGTACTCTATTCTTCTTTTATGTAGATGTGATCACCAACCCAAAAGCTTTCAACCCATCTTTTAGAGATTTTATGCTGTTTCCCAGAAATTCCAGGGCTGTAAGAAGGTAGTGCGCCAGGACATAGAGACAAACAACAAATATAATAGTTGTCTTATTGTATCAAAAAATCACAATCATGTTCTGTAAAGTTCCAGTGAACACTAAATTAGCAATATTTAAGCATTGCTCCTAGGGCAAACAGAGACTTCAGTTTGAGCGTGACGCTGGTTACAATTTCATTAACTGGGTAATACCTTTATGCACTGTGTTTTTGTTTATGTGTCATTTCTGTTTAGAATACCTTGCTTGATATATTGTTGAGCTTGTGGCATTGAACACAGCCAGGCACATAGCAACAACCGCCTGAGAAGTCTTATCTCACACACATATTTTCTCTGGGAAGATCATCACAGCTTTCTTGCACTTTGTTTCCCAGTTCTACAGTTGGGGTTCACTTTACACAGCGAAATCACTAGCAAAAAGCACAAAAATGTGGAAAATTTCACACTGAGTATACCATGTAAATGACATTGTTTACTGCATCAAAATTGAAACCCAAGGACATGCTGTTTATTTTGTCTGACCTCAGTTGAGAATGCGTGTACCAGGAGGTTAACATTTTCTTTCTTTTGCAGCCTTATGCATCTCTGCAAATGGACACGAAATTGTCAGGAGTATTGATCTTGGGACTTGCTATGTGTTACACACAGTTTGTCTCTCAAAGGTTCAGGGCCTACAGCAATGAGGTGGGGGTGAGATGGTAAAACTCTGAAGCAGTGGTATAACTTTTTGGACCTCCTGGAAGGTCATTGGGCCATGGAAGCTCCACTGTCCCAAACAGATTATTTTTCCTGCGACTGGGTCAAGTCTTGTAGCAGTGGGTATTTTATAGAAAGAAAGAGCCTAGTCCTCCCACGTCTCTTCCTTCCTATCTTGCCATATCCTCTTGCTCTCCCTCACACATATGCATTTCTGCCCAGATCCCAGCTGCTGTGATGGTGTAGGCAGAGACCCTCACCAGAGGCTGAATGAATTAGGCCACCTGATTTTGGTCTTCCAGCCTCCAAAACTGTGTTCTCAGCCTTAGATGTTTTATTATAGCAGCAAAAAATGGACTGACAGGGTTACCTATAAATTTCACCAAGTAAACCAATTTGCAAATACAAAATCAAGGTTGGACTCTCTATGTAATAAATGTTATTGTACTTATAAATAATATAAGTGAACAAATAGTCATGATAATGTAATAGGTATATGGACATATCACAATTTGCTTAGCTATCTATTTTGGATTTAGATTTTAATAAAATTTGGTGTTATAAATAAAGCTTCAATGAATAACTTTGTGTATAAGTCTATATGCATATTTCAAATTATTTCTTTAAATGGAATCCTGGAGCATCACATCTGTAGCGAAGGTATGAATATTTTAGCAGCATTATTTGTACCATACTGTTCAGAGACCTGATCACATTTACATTTCCACTGGTAATGTATAGGTGAGATTTTAGCAAATGAGTGAGCAGGTAGCTCTTCATGGGCAAGTTCTGGATTATCTCTTTAGAACTCTCTGTCTCCTCCTCTGTATTTTAAGCTCAATCTCATACCTATTACCGAGCACAGGAGTTGACATAGAAAAGATTTGTTTCCGAGATAAATGAGTTCATAATGTACGAATGAATCAAGTAGCTTCATACCAAAACTCTGCTGTGAAAATGAAGGAACAAATGAACTGATGCTGCTTGGCCAGTACTGAGGATCTCAGATGAAGCTCCGGTTTTCTCCGCTTGCTACTTTTTCGTTCTCCTGGGAACACAGTGCAGGAAAGAATATAGAATTACAGACTGGGGAGTCAACACCAGGATTAAAATCCCAGCACTGCTAGTTACTGAGCTCCGAAGAACTCGTTTTACTTCTCTAAGTGTGTTTCCTCATCTGTAAAATTAGCATTCTAGTACTTCTTTCTAAACACTATTATAAGGATTATAGGAAAGAACATTATGTGAAATGTTTTACATTCACATAAAGTCTTCAATATACACATGAGCATTTTTAGCCATCTTAATTTATCCTGAACCCATTGTTGTGAGATTTTAAAAACTGTTCTCGGGTATTTCATCCTCACCTCTACGAATCTCTTTTATCCTTCTCGAGGTCATTCTATGGGCTTTTCAACATGGCCTCACTTTCTTCTGGTCTCCTTGAATGCATCCTCTCCTGCAGCTCCCGCCCGTCTGAACACCATGCCTGTGCTCACCTCCCTCTGTCTTGCTTCCTTTTTTTTTTTTTTTTTTTTTTGATTTTTCTCCGGTACAGGGAACCGAACTCACGACCTTGCGCATGCCAGGCAGGCGCTTTTGCCGCTGAGCTAAATCCCCAGCCCCTGTCTTGCTTCCTAAGGACAGCTCAGATGTGATTTGCTCACTGGTGCAGCCCCAGCTCCTTGCACAGTGCACGGCCAACAAATACTCAAGATGAATTTCAAGTACATGAATCTCTTTACTTCCTCTTCCCCAAATTCCTTCATGTCCATCTTCAATGCTACTTGGACAACTTCACTCTGCAACGAAACCCAACTTTTAACATCCCATTGCTCACAATTCTCTGCCCAAGGTAAACAGCTTTTAGGGTTTGGTACAACCAGGTGAGTTTTCCCTCCTGGGAGCTCCACGGTAGTTTGTTTTCTACCTTTTCCCTGTGCTCCCTTGTTTGGGTCTTGCCCCATATTTATTCATGTGTTACATTATCTAATTTTAGAATAGATGGCTTTCTGGAGATTACATTTTATTTTTTAGTGGCTGCTTTATCTGCCAGGTACAATGTGTATCACATAGTCAGGGACTGATATTTGTGGGTGGAGTCTGTTGAAATAATTGTAAGTTTAAGTTCTTCTCTAATACCACAAAGTAGTGCCCATGTAATATCCTCGAGGTAGATACTAAATAAAATTTACTAATTAAGACACAGAGAAAAATAAGTTATACAACATGGGCTTTTTGAACTAAACTAAAAACAGAAACAAAAAAAACATGTCTCTGAAATTGCCACAGCCAAGGTAACATATGCATGGACCCACTTAATGTGTAACTCGATTTGTCACACACACATACATTCATGTTTAGATATTTCATGTTTATATTTAATCTCTGGTTACTTTGTTGTTTAGACAACTGTAACCTTCTACCTGTGTTCTGTACTTTTGCAAATTCTTATTGAAACCATGCTTCTGAAACACTTTTGAAAGTTCTCATTGATTTAGCTTCTATTGTCTGAGATGAAAGCAACTGAAGCATAATACAAGGTCTCAATTTTTCTGCATCTACCAAAAATAATATTTAATGATCAGAAGAACACTGTTTTCTTGGACACCACTAGAATTTTATCCTCACAACCATGCAGTGAGGCATGTAAGACAGGTGCTATTGTGCTTATTTTGCAGATGGGAAGGCCAAGACAATTACACAAAAACTTAATTGATATTCAAAGACATTTGCTTGGTAAATGGCAGTGTTATAACTGAAGTCCATGTTGTTTAACCTGAATTTCTTTTCTTTCCATCTATGTTTCCTCAGGAATATTCAACAGCAAAAGTGAGAGAAGGAAAGTAACAAAGAATGGGAAGGAATATTGGAGAAGTGTTATCAAAGTGATGGAAATTAATCACATTAATTTAGGAATATTCTCTGAAGTTTCTCAGTGAAAGGGGAACTTTGGTTCTGAAGAATGTTCTCTGAACCCACCAAAAAACTGCAAAACCTTTAGTCAGTTTTTTGAAAGGAAGTCTGTATTCTCAAAACTCATATCTGAAAACTAAATCTGTAAAATTAACATCCAGAATCAATTTGAGTTTGTCTTATTTAAAGGTGCAGAAATACAATTGAATTCAGGGTTACAGCAGTCATTTCCATAAGTTAAGAACAGAAGACAAAATAGATTTTTCTTGGTCAAAATTAGCTTTTATAGTTCAGTTTTTAAGTTCTGTATAAAATGGAACTCCCCTCACCTCCAAAAAGTAACTCAGTTCATAATTTTTTCCAGCACGAAAAAATAGCATTTTTAACGGATTGTTTTTATAAAAATAATTCAAGCATGATAGAAAATATAGCAAAGGTTAAACAACTCACCTCCAATTTCACTGTTGTATTCACATGTGTATTTAAAAACAGAAATTTTCCTTTCTAAAAGCAAAAATTAGACCTACCCATACACACTGTTTTGTACTTAGTCCCCATTTCCAGCAACTTCTAGGGTCGTTGGTGAGCAAAACTTAACATTTCTCACCTGCATTCCTTCAGCTCATTCTAGACTGAGTCAAAAAAATGCCAGAGCCCAAAGGAAACCACATGTGTTGAATCTCTGACATGTGAATTAAACCCAAAGTGGATTGTTATGAAAATGGCTATTTTCTGGTGATGAAATTGCTGGGGATTAAATTTAAAAGCACTAAGCAAGCTGATAAATATAAACTCTCATGACAGATAACTCTCAAATGGCAATAAAATATATCGTAGAGAAACAAAAAGCTCACTCTCAGAATATATTAGGAAGAAAATAAATTTTAATTCTGGGTTTGTTTATGTCAAAAGATCTTTGAATTCACCCAACATGTGAATTCTCATCAAAATGTACAGAACCATAGTTTATGGTTAACTGCATACACCTATAAGAATAAAAGTTTGTCTGATTTGTTTGAAACTTGTACAAATTATTTGGGTTGATATACATTGGCCAAAAACTAGTATTTTAAAATGTTTCTTTCAAAATGTTAAATATTTTCATATCAAAATAATAGCTCTTGTTTGCAAATTTACAGATTCAAGAAGGGTATTAAAGAGAAGGAGATCACGTGAGACCAGCAAGGTTACCCACAGACCTTTTACCTACTACCCACTATGGTAAGTAATGTCTAAGTATTATCAAATCAAAGTCTTTTCAGCTATTTAAATTAATTTGTAACTTTAATTTTGGTCTGAAAAACATATTTAATTTATTATAAAAGTGAGAAATTCAAGTTAATTAGTGAATATAATAATTTGCATAGTTTTAAGGAAATGCAGTCGTGGCTTTTACATGTGGCTTTTGCAAGTGTATTTCAAAATACTACAAAGAAAATTGAAAAATACCTCATTCACTCAGAAAAGGTATTTCCTGCACAACATGAAAGCAAATAAACAACAAAATATGCTCTTTGTCAACAATGTAAATATTAAAAGTGAGCAACCCTGGGTAAAATTCATTATTTATAGGAAATTGTTAATATAAAGCTAAAAAGGCTTTTTTTTTTTTTTTTGGTTTTTCTCCGGTACCGGGAACCGAACTCACGACCTCGCGCTTGCCAGGCAGGCGCTTTTGCCGCTGAGCTAAATCCCCAGCCCCTAAAAAGGCTTTTTAACGTTATTGGAAACAAATTATGAATGGCACAACTTAATTAAAATAAAGAATATACATTAAAAATATTTAGGAACTAGTTTTAAATAATTAATTACAATTGAAGTGATAATAACTGAATTATGGAGTGTCCAAAGTATCTCCAAGCTTGAATTAATAAGTGACTATGACATTTGTCCTAGCTCTTGCTGAATATTTTAACAGATGGGTCATTTTGTCACCCTTAAGAGGAAAGAACAATATCTTCCTTTGCCTTGAGGTCCAATTTTCTTTAAGGCCAAATTCCTGGATCTCTGTGAAGTGGCCGCAGTGGGTCAAAGCCAACTCCAACAGAACTAAATTCTGAAACTCTTCCCTGAATAGGCTAGTGTGTCTCTACGTTACTAGGCCGGGGTCAAACACTCTTGTATTGTAGAACTAGGAAATTATTCTTTTCTTCTTTGTCATACATAGTTGCTCAGTACCAGCCAAACAAAACATGCATAAAGGAAAATAAGATTTTAAAAAATGTCATTGTTAAACCAAACACCCTGAAAATGCATTCAAACACAATTTCATCTAAAATGCTTAACATCAATTTTGCAAAATCATTTGGACAATAACATCAATTTTCTCATTGTCTGAGTACCTACATCAAAACTAACAAGCACTTATGCCTTTTACTCGGTTTGGAAGTTTATTATCTGTCTGTTTCTCCCACTGGTGAGCTCTTTGAGGCTGCAGAAGCCCTCTGTCGCCACCAGGGTATTCACCGGAATTTCTTCTATAAAGCACAAAGCTGAATTGCCTCTTCAGCAGAATTCAGCATTCAGTTAATTTTCTTCAAATTCTCTTTCCTTTGGGTTCCTGTCCTGGTTTTCCTCTGAAATTCAGACCGCTCTTTTCCAGGCTCATTTTCTTGCTCTTCTTCTTCTTACCTGGAGATCCTGGAGTTCCTCAGACGCATCCTGGGGCATCTTTCCTGCTTGCTCTACACACAATCTCACCCCTTCACATGACTTCAATTACCATCCACGGGAGCAAACCTGAAATTTATATCTCTAGCTCTGACCTCTTTTCTGAGCCTTAGACCATGCTTTCAAATGCCTACTGTCATCAACAATTCAGTGTCTCACAAGCACCTAAAAAGCTATGTGTTCAAGGTGAACTCATCTGAATTTCCCCAAATCTGTCTTTTGCCAGCTTCTTCAAAGAACTGTCATCCACCCAAGCTAGAAATCTGTCCAAGTCTATCTCATTACCTAAGCTATTAGACTTATTTACTAAGCCTATGTTAAAATTTTCCAGAATTAATCTAATTTTATCAATCTTCCAAGTTATTGCTTGCATAACTACAATAACCTCATAAAAACCACTGCTTTGACTCTCACCTCCCTTCAAGTTGTTTTCCATACTCCATTCTGAGGGTGATTTTTCTCAGGAACTCCTGTTTAATATCTTTCTCCAGTTTTTTTTACTGTATCTGGTATGAAATCCAAGTTCATACCACAACCTATAGGCTCTGTTTTATCAACCACCTGAATGGAGCTTTATGCCATTTTTTACTTTATTCTTCCTACTCTTCAAATACCCCCAAATCTCCCAGCATTCAAGATCATTAAGCCATCACAGTTTTCTTGCCTGAAAGGCTCTATCCCTTCCTTTTCTCTTTTAATATAACAATAACTCTACACATGGTTCATTTCTTAGCTTACATATCTCTTTCTCACAGACGTCTTTTGCCTTTGACCTCTCTATGAGGCAGTCCTGTTACAAACGTCCATTGCAACTTTCCTCTCTCATTGCCATGCAGCCTCATCTTATAACATTTGCCATGCGCATAATTACCTAATGAATGCAGCGCTTTTCGTGCTGCACTGTGAGTGCTAAGCAGGCAGAGGCTATGTAGGTCTGATTCATCCATGTATTCTCTGTGTCTAGTATGATGACTGATACAAAGTAGGTGTTCAAAAATATTTTGCAAGACTATAGTTTTGGAAGTCCCAAGGAAACACTTATATTTTATTTTTGTTTCTTTAAAGGATTCAACATGACTACCTCAGTAGTATTAATTTTGGATTCAATAATATAATTCAAATGCTTAGGAGAAGGTAGAACTTTTAAGATAGTCTAGTTTATTAATGGTAGACAAATACTTCCAAGGAAGAAATTTATTACTGCAGAATGATTTCATTATCTTCAACAGCTCAGATGAGAGAAATCACTTATTCAGATAAAAAGGCATATTGGAAACATGCATTTAGTTCTACTGTAAATATATTAAGAATTGCCTTAAGTGTCTTGGCAAAAAAAATCTACTTCCTGGCTTTTACTAAAACATTATAATAACAGTGTCAGAAAACAAAATATTTTTCAAGAGTATATATGGGTATATGAATCAATGTAATCTGATATACATATTAACTGAAGATTTAATGTGGCGGAGAAATCTGGTATTGCATGAATTTGTTTATTCATATTTATTTTAAATAGTTAGAATTTAACAATTTTTGTTGAATATGGTGGTACATGCCTATAATCCCAGCCCCTGAGAGGCTGAGGCAGGAGGATTGCTGTGAGTTTGAGGCCAGCCTAGGCTACTTAGTGAATTCAAGGCTAGGCTGGACTACACAGCAAGACCTCGGCTCAAAAAAATAAAATAAAACTAATTAAATAAATAAGATAAAAAACAATTTTCCTCTGTTAATTGGCATATATGTAGCCACTAACTAGCAGAAAAACTATTTAGCAGGAAGATCAGGCTGTCTCATTTATATCTGCAATGAAAAGAGAAAAGAGATAATATGATAAAACTTTTATAGTAAATAACATTACTCAAATATGACACAGAACTTTTACTTTTCTAAAATCAAGGAAATTTTTAATTCAAAAAATTGTTGAACTTGAATCTGTTAAGCTCTAAATATCATAAACTAAACAGAAATGAAGCCGAATTTAATTCTTTTGCTACTCAAGAGTCTGTACTTGGAAGTTTACTCTATGATGGTAAACATCCAAATAAAAAGAATGGAATCTAGAATTTTGTTGAACAAAATCTCATTTCTAACTTTTGACTATTCCACTTGTACTTTCTCTACAAACGTTTATGGCACTCATAGTTTGGTCTGGGGAATAGCCCGTGAAGGAATTGGGAAATAATCTTTTTTCTTTCTCCTCACTTTTCTTTTTCGATAAGATGAAGAGTGGGCTGCATCTCAGAGACTGATAAAAATGAGCTGGGAGTCATAAACACTAACCACACAAAAACTTTAAAAAGAAACAAGCAGTAAGGCAGTCACGCTGTCTATAGCCAATTCTGCTTGTGAAAGCCTGACACTGGCACATTTTTAATATATTTAAGGATGAAAGATTACTTTGGAAGCTTTGCTAACAAAGACCAATGCTTTTAACACAACACCATGCCAATCAGTAAGAAAAGCAAGGTAGTAGACTTCAGGTTTATAATAATGCAAATTTCTTTTTTTTTAATTTTAAAGAGAGTAGTAAAAGAAAAAAAGAACAATAGCAGCATACCAACATCACAGACATAAACAAAACAAAGCAAGAACATTAGAAGTGATACAGGGTTTCAAGACAAAAAATGATAGGAATTAACAGTGGTTGTTATATTACATATTATTATCTTCAACTACATTGCACAGCTTACCAGATATAAGAATGTAAGATTGTTTCTACCAGAACTTAATACCTTCACAAATGAAAGGCCAACTCCACTGTATTATATAATACATTCAAGTGGACAGCGTGATGTCTGGAACTCAGCTCCTCTTTCTTCCAATCCAAAGTAGGAAATCAAGAGGAGAGATTTAGTTTACTCAGTGGAAACTATGTTGCCTCCTACTTACCAACAGATTAGAGCAGGTTAAACAGGTATTTTATAGAAGTCTTAAAATGATAAAGCCAAATATCAATCAGTTTAACTGCCAAAGCTCTAACACGACTGCACAAGAGGATCGGATCAAGGTGTGTTAGTCACGGCAGGAGACACGGCTGTTTCTTGGGCATGACTCAGGAGCTATTACATGCCTTCCTCCCCGTGCACATACAAGGTGTATTTTAGCAGCAAGTCTTTTCTTTGATGATCACTTATTTACGTAGCACATTTCCTTTCAAGGATTGAAAGGGAGAGAATTGTGAAGTAGGGAGCCCATAATTTGCCTCTTGTGAAAATAGGCACTTGTGTGTGTCAGAAGCCACAGCCTGCCTTCCCTGCGCTGTCACTGCCCTAAGCTAAGTCATAAAGCAGCGAGTTTCACGTGTGCAAACCACCTTTGGAGGGATGTGGCCCACTTACTGATACTACCCTTTACATCTAGTATATCCTCCCAAAACCTTGGGTACTCAGAGATAGGATGTTTGGAAGATGGTTGGGTTATGGAGGCACCTTAGCTGCCTTGCTGTTAAGAGGCGGGGATTGCTCAGAACAGGAGGGTCACTGGGGATGACCCGGAAGGGTTTATTTCCTCCCTGGCTCCTCACGTCCCTCACTGCTTCCTGGACGTCATGACATAAGCACCTTTCCTTCTGCCAGCCCCTTGCCCCACGCCTTCCTGCCCTGGAGCCCACTAACTGTTGACTGAAATGGAAATCACAATAAACCTCTCTTCCTTTAAATTATGGGTATCAGGTATTTTGCCTCAGCGACAAAGAAAGTAACTATGACAATGGATGACTATGTAAGGACCAGAAAGATTCAGTGACAAGGACTAGGGCACTACATGTGTTTGTCAGCAGACACAGAACTTGAACATTGGGCTTCTGATTCCCCAAAGAGGCCTCTGTCACCTTTAACAGTAGTGTTCAGGACTGCTAATATTTCTAAAGCTCAGAATCAATACACATTTGCCAACACTTTATTTTGCCAGAGGGAGATATTAAAAACACATCCATCAACCATTTACTATTACAGTATTACTATTTAATGGAAGGAATGGCATTATAACACACAAAAGGAGGAAAGAAGTACAATAAAAATAAAAGGGAGTGTTCTAAATTAAATGCATTTGACTTTATGGAAATCACACTACATCGCCTTTGTTTTGTTCACTATGTTGTAGGGCCATATAAACACTTCATCACAGACTAGTGTTCATTCGTACCATTGTATATTCACAAACTCCTTGTCTCTATTTCACACAAAAGAGCTCCCTGGTAAGAGTAACTTAAACAGCAGATTAAAATTGTTATAAAATTGAGTTTTGTTCACCCTGTTTTTTCTTCAGTTCTGATAAGCACATCTTGTATGCTTGTACATCTTGGTATATTCGTATTTCTTATGGGAACTCTTTCTCTGGTGTAGGCAGTTATATACAAAGTCAGGGTGCCTGAGAATACCACAGCCACACATGGTCATTTTGAACTTGGTACATGGTTAGTCTAAAGTGAAACGTGCTGCAGATGAAGTAGATACCCGGTTTTGCACAAAATAGAATGCAGAATACATATAAGGGGCTTTCTGTATGGATCACCTGTTAAAGGGATGATAATGTGATTTTTTAAGATCAAATCAAATGCTATTAAAACTAATTTTGCTTGTTCATTTGTCCTTTAAAAAGAGTACAAGAAAATTTGAAGTGGCTTGTGTGGCTCCTACTTGTGGCTTTTATTCGCTTTCATTGGACCATCCTGGGCCATAAGGAACAAACACTGCGACTGGAACACTCAGATCCCCCACTTATTGTCACCAGTGGTCACCGACCTGTGAGAGTCTTTTCTCTAAAATGCCCCAGCCTGGAGTGATGCACACACATCTGGTGAGGTGGTGGCTTAGGAGGCATCACTGCTGGAACCAAACCTGCTCCCCACGAATTTTTTTCGCCAAGGGTAAATTCTGCCACTCCTGTGAGATCTGAAGGGATAAAGCAGGGGGAAACACCAGATTCTTTGAAATGCTGGGAGCATCTAAATAAATTCAGGTGCTTATCCATGTAGGCTTCCAAAGTAGATTCTGCCTGCCCTCTAGAATACAAATGGGAAGCTGTACCTCCGTCCTGGAAGCCTTTATTACACTGTCCACATTTGTAAGCAGAGCACACAGGCAGGAACATTCTGAAAAGCAAATAGAAAAAGAATGCGCATCCAAAACCTTTGGCGTGCTTAACAACATTAAAATCTTTTTCCTCTATATTCCTAAATTAAAGACGCTGTCTGTGACAGCAAATTGAGGGATTTCCCCTGTAATTTGAGAGTGACCACAGAAGTTGTTGTTTTCTCTAAATCTTGATAAACCAACGTTTTTTCAATTAGTGGATCTGACTGACGTTAATGTACAGCAGTGGATTCCTTTTTCCTCAACATATAATTCCAGTTGCTAGTTGGGTCATAGACTATAGTTTAATAGGTTGGATGGCTGGTCCACGGCATCGTCGAATTATTCTTTTTGATGATGACCTTACCCTACCTTCCATGTATTCTGCAACTGAGTACAAAGTGAGACTGTTTGCATGCATTGTTTCAAAGGACTCCAGTGACTCATTGGCTCGTGGCCGCTGTCCAGTGAAACCTCTAATCTCCAAATTGACACCTGGCCATGTTTTTGTATTATTTTTTGAAAGGCTTCCTAAAAATGATTGTTGCTATGCATTTCACTTAAGAAAAAGAAGAGAAAAAAAGAGAGAGGAAAAAAAAGAAAGCACAGGCTGCCATCCTTCTGCACCTGGATTTCCGTAATAGCCTACTCCCTGGTTTTACAAACTTAATCCACCCTGTATGTGGCTCCCAGACAAGTCTGTCTTTAGTTTACCATTGTCATCGTATCAAAAGCTCCAGCGTATCCTGATGCACAAGGAGTAGAACATCTAGTCTAATCTCTATCTGACATCAGAGACGCGCATCTAAACCCATTCCCCACAGCCAATCTTCTTTTCTATAGTGGGAAACTCTGTCTGTTTCAGTTACTTTTTTGTTGTGGTACAGGGGGTTGAACCAGGGCCCTGTGGCATGCAAAGGCAAGTGCGACACTACCAAGCTCTCCTCTCAACCTCCTAGTGTATTTCTGATCTTGAGCTTCCTACTTCTTTGTGTCTACTCTGGCACTTCCAACTGTAAAGTTTGCTATCACCCTTGTTCATTGACTATGCACCAGTCACCTTCCAGGTCCTTCTTTCATGACTCTTCATTCTGCTAAAGGTTTCTTCACGCTTTAGATGAGCTGACCCTTCATTTATAGAAACCTTAAGTTCTCTCTTTGCCTGCTGTTAGTTTTCCCTCACTATACTCCTTGGTGTAGCACATGACACTCAGGACATACAGATTCACATAGGAAGTGCATTTCCATAGATCTGCTTCTGAAAATCTATCTCTGAAACTTACTTATACTTCTGTAAGGCACATTTTGTTGTGCATAAAACTGATAAATGGGCTTAATTCATAGGTGTCGATGGATTACATGAGATGTATGAAACGGGTTTTCTATCTTTTTCCAAGAGAAACTTTGAACGAGGGGATGAATGGAGATGTATGCGTGGGTGGCACTGCATGGGAAGCATGGGATAAAACGAGTACATTAAAGAGAAGAAAAGAGAGGGAGATGGACGCAGCACATGACACTCAGGACATACAGATTCACATAGCTCTGCTGGTGTGCAGAGCTAGGTGGGTAGCAAATTCCCTTTGCATAGGTTTTGCTTTCATTATATATTTAACATTATCTTTCTTTTAGTACAGGTCAATGGCGTTTAGTCATTGTATGGAGCTAATAATTTTAATGTTATTATCATTCTGTTTAATAGCATTGGAAAGTTCTCTATTGCTTATAATCTTAGGTGTATGCGATCCAACCCTAGCATATCTCTGTAGTTTATGTACCATTTCACACAGCATTATACTCTTGCTCCAGCTGAAGAAAACTCTTCTGTCCTGAAATCACTGTATTTTTGAGCTTGATCTTCTCGTTCTTCCAGAGATATTTTTATTTCCTTCATTCTTTATTTGAAATACCCAATGAATTACTTTAAGCATGGGGTTGGATTTATATTCTCTACAGATAAAACTCTCTCAAATTTTCTCTGGATTATCATACATATCTGAATGCAAAGTGAGATTTCCTTTCAAAGTCATCCTTTGAAAAGGAGACAAGACACCTTTGCAAAGTCATTAGAGTAGGCAGGAATCTCTCAATTTGAACAATGAATAACTTTATTGTTTGGGGGAAGCTATATTAACAGAAATAACTATTAGTGCTTATAGGTGCATGTCTGTGATGAAATTTCTTTCAAAAAACAGTGAATATGTTTTAACACAGATTTAGAAATCATTTTTTTCTGGTATGATATCATGCCTGAAAACGTTGACAGCATAAGCCTAAACACCACCAGGATTTGAGGAGTGGCTCGTAGCTGTCAATTAGCAAGAAGGCAAGAATCACAGTTCTACAATCTCAAGGAAGTGTCTGTTGTCAGTAACTTGAATGAGTTCTGAAACGCAATTTCCCCTCGAGCCTAGAGGGGACCTTTGCCTGCCTCACACCTTGATTTCAGCTCTGTGGCATTCTGGGCAGAGAATCCATGTAAACCATGCCATGTGACGGACCCCTGAGTTTGTGGTCAGTCGCTGCACAGCAACACAAGCTGATGTGATACCCTAAGAGGCACATGCAAGAGTTGGGAAGATTTCTGTACAATCAGGTAAACTGCAAGCTCCCCTTGGACCGGAGGCAGGGGTGCAGTGTTCACTGGTATATTCATCAGTAGTCATGTTGCATTGTGGTAGCCTATGATACATATTTGTAGTTTTACTGGGTTTTCTTCATATGTTTTCCTATATTGTTAAGGAACATATTGGAATTTTGTGACACAAACAAACTATACTTACACATTTTTAACCTTGATCTGTGTAAACTTGATTCAAGGAATTGGATCCATAGTCATTGTGCTAATTAGTATCCATTTATGGTCAGAAAATATAGGGACAAATCCCTGAATGAAGTAAATTAACTCTGGAAAAGCATATTCTGTATTAAAACTGGCTGGGTCGTCCTTAGACAGCAAATTCACCTTTGTAGGTAAATGTGTTGGCTGGTTACGCATGTGCCAATTTGGCTGAGTTATGATTTACAATTATTTGGTCAAACATCGCTCTAGATGCTTCAAAGCATAATTTTTTAAGAGTTCAATTTAAACAGAAGGACTTTGAATAAAGCAGATTACCTTCCATATTGTAAGTGGGTCTCATTTAATCAGCTGAAGAGCCAGAATAGAACTCACTCATTTAAAGTCTACTTAACTGGGTATATCAGATTGCATTATCATTATGAATCATCTAAGAGCTTTAGTTTTTTTCTTGCTTTTTTTCTGGTACTGGGAATTGAACTCATGACCTCACGTTTGCCAGGCAGGTGCTGTGCCGCTCAGCTAAATCCCCAGGCCCCCAGATGTTTAGTATTTTTTAAAAAAAACTTTTAAAAAATTACTTGTTAAAAGAGATACAATCCTTTCAAAACTCTAAACTTTAGTTTTTCTCACACAAAATGGTGAAACATGCTACTTTATTCCTGTAAAACTTCATAGCAAATATTAAACATGAAATATGTGTAATTGAATTGCAAGTAACTCTTGGGTCAGAATCAGTAGCAAACATAATACTTGAAAAGGTAACTACAAAGGGGGAAAAGTCCAGGAAGTGGAACAGAAATATAATTTTTTTTCAATGTATCATAGAGAGAAAGAAATGAAGTTGAAATGAAATACACATATATATCTATATATAGTAGAAGCATTGTTTAATGTCTGAAGCCCAAGATGGGGTAAGAAGAAGAGGTAGTCTCAGTTTCAGGAGATTATCACTAAGAAACAAGACTGAATAGTACTCTCCTTTAAGGAAAGAGAAGGGAAAATCCCAATTTGGTAATATTTAATAAGATAATACAAGCAACAGATGTTGTTTTTAATTTTATTACCTTAGGAAGAACATTCAAAAACAGGACCCAGTAGTTAAGATCCAATAAGTGTGATTCATTGCATCTCAAGTTTTGGATGATGGATGGAACATTAAATAGAGCATAATAGTCATGGTAATAACAACAATAGTTTAGTATTTATCACGTACCTTGCATTGTTCCACAGACTTCAGGTATAATTATACATTCATTCTGCTTGCCAGTCCTACCGTTGTATATCTATTTTTAAAAATACCAGTTTTGTATGTTATCCATTTCTCTGCAGTACTAAAAAACAGAGAAAAGGAAAGTACAAAAAACTAGTACACAGGAGTTTGAAGCCAGTGTTTAATTCACATAGTCTAGCCTCCGAGCTCAGTCTTGTATGAATTAGTATTTATAAGGCTTTTAAAATATAGCTATTTACTACAAAACAGAATAAATGCACCATTTTACAACTGCAGGATCCTTATTGAAAAATAATTAATGGCAAATACATAAGACAATAAATCAAACCATATGAAATTTCCAATACATAGGTCCAAAACAATCACTCAGTCATAATTTTATATGGTTCAAGGTGCATCCGACCCATTGCTATCGACCTAGTATTCGATTGAGATGCAGTTTTCTCCCTCTGGACCCCATTTTGAAATTTGATTCCTATTGTAATGGTGTTGCAGTTGGTGGGACTTTGATGAGGTGGGTGTTTGGATCAGGAGGGCCATTCTCTGGGGAACTGCGTTAATTCTTATGTGGGTGAACCCTCCCCATCGGACTAATTCAAGAGTAGATTGTTATAAAATGATGCCACTCCCTCTCTCTCTTGAGCATGTACCCTTCCATTTTTCTGTTATGCTTTCATGCACATAAGGCCCTCAGAAACTGTGGCCATTTGATCTTGAATTTCAAGCCTCCAGAACTGTGTGCTAAATAAATTTCCCTTGAAAGTTATTTATTCTTAACCTATTCAGTTAAAGTAACAAAAATGGACCAAGACATCTGTAGCAGTAATCCTTCATTGTTTTCCTTACTACGCTGCTTTTATTATTTAATTTTAACTAAAAATTCCCCAAAACATCATACATTGTTTCATGATCTTAATTCTACTAATCTTTTAAAAAGAAAAAAAAGACCCAGTTTCTTGTGCCATGAGTTTTCACAACTGGATGTTTTCAGAAAATTAACATCAATGGTAAGAAACAATTAATAGCATTTGTTATCAGCTTGAACTTTCAACTCATCCAAATACTATTTAAAATAAGTATTTATCTTATCTATCATGGAGATAATGAGTATTTATTTAAATGTCCTAATTGACTAAATTAGTTTACTTTTAATTACTTCTGCCTTAGCAGATCATCAGATTCAGAAGAAAATTCAAAAGTAGTAATTTTATAGAGAATTTTTCTTCAGGACGTATTGTAAACATCATCACCACCACCACCTCCGCCACCATCATCATCATCACTTATGGTGCAAGTGATTGAATCCTGGCCTTGTGTACGGCAGGCAAGCATGGTAACACTGAGTTGTATCTCCGGCTCTATCAACTAATTTTTTGTAGCAAATATAATGTATCCCCCATTGATATAACTGCCTACCATATTGAAATCAAACTTCAGATACACATATCTTACGAGTGTGTTACATTTCTTTTTCACTTTCCCCAACCTGGAATAGTGTCTGCATCTTTTCTTCATATTTGGAATTATCTCTTTCCCGGGTATCTGTCAAAACTCCATGACCTGTTGGGTCCTCTCTCACCTGGTCTCATTTTATAAGGCATTTTTTAAACACATATTTAAGTTAGCATTTCCCTTGGAATTCCTACAGTGTTTGTTTGCAGTTGTGTTGTGACTCTGATGATTTTCCCCTCTCACAAATGTTCATGCTTTTTCAACCTAAGGGTTGCTCTCTATATCTCAGTCCTGCTGATTTGATCTGTTAAATATGTAACTCATTTGTTCCTTCCCAGCAATGGTAACAAAACTCACCACTCAAACTGGTTTAAGTAAATGATATTCATCATCTCATAAAGACAGAGTTCTATGCATAGGCTGAGCTCCATCAGGGCAGCAGCAGAAGCGCCATGCTATTATGCATCCAGGTTCTCTCCACTCATCAGCTCTGCCAGCTTCAGTGTCTGAGAGTCACTTCCATGCCCGTTTCACACTCACAACATGGGTGCCCTTGAGCCCACGTCTTATATTCAGATTAACAAATTCCCAAGAAACAAAATTACACTCTCTCTTTTAGAATTTACTTCCTTTTTTGAAATCTATTGAACATTTTTAGTGAGGAAATTCTGCTGGGAAGAACTGTGGGCTCTCAGAGCTCCAAGTAGCCTCACCCCATAGCTTTGCTGGACACATCTCACATCACAGTCACAGGTTGGAGTCCTGTGCCTAAAGCTATGGTGCAAGTTGGTGGTGCACATTGGTGGCTCTGTGGACCTCAGGTCTGGGAGTCTGCCATACCCATGGTCCCATGATGCATTGCTCTCTGAGGGAACTTTCCTCCAGCAGCTCCAAACACACAGCTTTGTTGGCCATTGCCCTTGTGTGGACTCTGCAGTTGGTCTCTGCAGCATCCTTTGAAATCTAGTTGGAGGCAGCTGGGCATTCTGTGTGCCCACAGCCTAAGAACCAGTGTGGATATTGTCATGGTTAATGGCCTGTACCTTGTGGAGTAGAAGCTGGGGCTACCCCTGGGCTCACTTGAGTCACAGCTGCTTCATCACTCTTAATTCTGTCTTCCGTTAAGCCTTAGGCTGTGCACGTAATATGCTCAAGTTCTCTGTCACTGTATAACAAGAATGGGCTTTCCTTCAGTGTCCAGTATTGTGTCTTCATTTCTATCTGAGACAGCATTAGGTTTGTCTTGACTACATTTCAGTTCAGTGGTAGCACTATGCATTTCTCTGACTTTGTACTAGTTCTCACATGGGTGAATTCCTGGGTGGTAAAAAAGGGCTTTTTCTTTTTGCATTTCACCCATCTTAGGACATACACTTCCCTTGGGATAAATAAAGGTGTTGTGGCTCTTAAAACAAGAGGTTTTGAATGTGAATTGGTTCTGAAATACATTAGCTATGTCACTTTGGAAAAGGTGTTTAGCTAGACTTCTTTTGCTCTGGTTGCTCCCTTTGCAATAATAATGATACAAACAGAATTTACCTCATAAATTGTGAAGAACAAATGGTGTAATACAGTTAAAATATTTAGAACATTGTTTGGTATTTAGTAAATTTCATATATATACATTTACATAAAAATATGGAGGAGATAGAATGAGTTCTTCTGTCAAAGGCATATTTAAGCTCCCAGTAGCAAATGGGATTAGACCGTCTTGTGAAGAGAAAAGAGCAAGTCTAAAGTTCCTTCAGTGTCAAAGAGCTTTGCTCAATGAACTCTCTGAAGATGAATGTGGCTAGAAAACTGAAAAAAGAGGAACCTGGAAATAAAGTGGAAGAAATGAGTGAAAAATGCATTATGTGTTTTCCTATTGACTTTTTATTTCTTTCTATAGAATTTTCATTGCATTTCTAATAATGAGGATTGCATTAGGGAATGGATTAGAGGGAGCCAGTCATAGAATTGCACAGACCAGCAGGAAGTTGTAGTCTAGGAAAGACGGTGTGTAAGAACTAGAAGACAGGTAGTGGCGTGGGTGCCTTGTAAATATTTTTCATACATAGGAAAAAAAGGAATTGGTAATTATTTGCGGAGGTATAGAGGAAAGCGGCTTTGGGAAAAGCTAGAGAAAATACTAGAGGAAAAGTCTGGGGAAAAGGAAAATTGAAGATCATAGAGCTGATTTTCAGTATGTTACTTCTGAAACATACAAGTAGATATGTCAAGCTGTCTTTGATCATATAGGTCTGAGATGTAAATGTGGGAGCTGGTCTTTTCAAACAGGATTCAAAGTCATGGAAGCGGATGAAAGACAGAAAGTTTGCAGAAGTGAGAATGAAGAGGACCCAGATCTAAGCTGCATGCAATACTAGGTAGAAAAGAAAAGAGTGAGGGAAAGTGCAATGGAGCACCAGAGAAGCAGGGAGGATGTTAGAGGTGTATCATGTTGCAAATGTCAAAACAGTGGTCCATAGAAGAATGTCTCAAAAAAAGAGAAAATGGAAGAATAGAATAAAAAGGAGGAAGGAAGGAAAGAAGGGAGGGAGGAAAGAAAGAAGGGAGGAAGGGAGGGAGGGAAGAAAAGGAAGGAAGGAAGAAAGGAAGGAAGGGAGGGTGGGAGGGAGGAAAGAAGGAAGGAAGGAAGGAGGAAAGAAGGAACAAAAGGGGGAAAGTAGGAAGGGAGGTAGGGAGATTGACTTCCATTTAAAATGCAGTCCATCCATACCACTTGGAGCAAAACAAGAGCCTCTCACTTCGTGGACATGCATGTAGCTAAAAGGACAGAGTTCTCATCTCCACCGTCTCAGTATTGTCTTCTTTTCTGCCCAACTTGGCACTACCTAAAGCTATAAAATATTTAGAAACTGATCATTAAGCAGGCTTTGGGCACTCTTTCATACCAGTCTGTCTGCTTGCCTTTTATCTGATCCCTGCACCCAGTTCTGCGTTAGAACACGCATTTGTCAAAATGTCCATTATTATCACAAATAATGAATTAGATGACTCACGAAGCCTGTGTCTTCAAAGTCAGACTTCTAGAAGAAAAAGTAAAAATTTCCGTCACTGGAATGTCTGGCATTATGTGGAAAATGCTCAACCTCAAGAGATGAGCAGCTAATGATGGGATTTCAAGTCCAAGGCAGGGAGGAGGAGAGAATATTCTAAAGGAAACTGTGAAATCAGCATTTTAGACAAACTTCCTATACTGTTTCTGACTTGAATAAACATACAGATACAGTAATTCTGATATGTTTTTTTCCAAAAGGAAACCGTGCTCTTGGGATTTCAAAGAATGTACCAACCAAGTCAGTGACAATGAACTGGGATCATTTTATATAGTCAATGTTCGGTAACTCTATTAGTACTTGAATGCTACTGGTGAGGGCTCCTTCTCATGGACTACATTCTCCCGTTTTTCTCTCACCAGAGACAGCTCATCTTTCAAGTATTTTATTCCCCATGCACAAAGATGAAGGGAAAGAGCTATTGTTGAACCTGTGTTTGGAGGGTACTGACAGTGATTTCTTTTGGAAATGAGGAAAACTGCATTGAATGTCTGTGAATTAGTGTGAATATTAAATGTGTTAATGCATGAAAAACACTTCCCACTAAATTAGTATTATTACTATAGTTATCATTATCAGTAACATCATTTATTAGTTTTATACAGAGAGAGAGCGAGTGTGTTTGAGGATCCTAAGCAGCTGACCTGTGAGATAATTTCTGTCACAATGTCTCTGTGACTGTATTTGATCTTTGAAGCTAGCTAGCTGGGGTAATCTCAGTGCTTCTCTTAGTAGGAAGAATCCAATGGCAGTTGTACCTCCTTCTCATCCATACCCCCATTGGTCAATTTCTTTGCTAGTTTTTGGGAGAGAATGATGTTTCATTTGGTTTGGTTTTAATCTGCATCAATCCATTTTGTCAAAATAAAAAGTATATCTAATCTAGATCATTGAAGTTCTATGTGGGGTTTTGGGGTCAAAATCTTAGTTAGTAATGAAATATTCCCTGGTTTCCTTGTATCTTGAATTATTTAAAGTAGCGGTGCTCTTACAGGAAAGTATTCAAAATGCTCATTACATTCTTGCCTCTTCTTTCTATAAATAACTCAACAGAATTTGCAAGTTTTTTCTCAACAGGATTTGCAAGTTTTGTCTTCCATTTATCACCGTATATGTTACTTCATTTTTGACAGTTAACCTGACATTAAGTATAGGACATTTATGCTTCAGATAATCATTTCATGTGGCCAGCCATGGTCTAATCAGTTAACAGAAAGTCAAATTTCAAGGAAAACTTGATGCATTTAATTTCTTGGTCTAGAAATTGAACTATTTATTTAGATCATATTTTTGCAAACTTTTAAAAAACCATGCATTTTTGCATCCCTGAATCATTTCACACATACTCAATCATCTGAAACTTGTAGCAACTCTATGAAGTAGTAGCTATGATCTTCATTTCTATTTTGCTGATGATGAAATTGAGCATTCAAAAAGTTTACAGAGCATCTAAGAAAACACATACAATACATGATGAAGTGTCCTTTGAATCCTCATGATTTGGCTCCAGGGTCAAAGTGCTTTTTATACTACATTTTAAAATCATTGTCCCTTACAAATAGGATGATGGGTCCCATTGTGCTTACCATAAAGCATAAGAAACACCCCCAAATTCTTTCCTATTTTCTACAAAGCCTCATATGATCTGTCCTATGGGGTTTCTGTCTTCATCACTACATTCCATGTAATTCTACTCTGTGAAGTCACAGTGTAGCATTGTGTGATTTCTGAATATCCGCCAGTTATCCCCACTAAAGGGTTTAGCATTTAGAGGCAGTTATCTACTGTGGTACGACAAGCCAACTCCAAAGTTTACAAAACAATGATGTTATTATGCTCGTGGGCTCTTTGGATCACAGTCTTGTACAGGACACCACAGGGACTGCTTATACATGCTCCACGGTGTCTCGGTCCTCAGGTGAAAAGACTCAGAGGCCGAGGGGCCTTCATGGCCAGCACTAGAGCCATCTGGCGGCATCTTCATGCCCTTGTCCGTGACTGATGCTGGCTTTTGGCTGAGAGCTTGTTGGAGGCTTGAGCTGGGACACCTACTTTTCTCTCCAGGTCGTCTGGGTTTTCTCACAAGGTGGAGAAACTGGGTAATGAAAGCAGGCATATCAAATGGAAGGAATTGCGTTGCACATTTTATGACAGAGTCCCAGGAGTCCCTTAGCGTCGCTTCTGCTACACTCTGTTGGTGAAGGCACTGACAAAGACCTGCTCAGATTCAGGGAAGCAGCCGCATTATAAATAGAGCATATTGAATGGAATATACTGTGTGGCCAGCTTCAGAAAACGCAATCTGCCACATGCTTGCTATTTGCTTTGTCTAAGATCGTATTTTCTTCTGTTCTTTAGATTGCTGCTCTTCCTTGTCAGCCCGGGGTTTGTTCAAAAGTCCCTGTGACAACTGTATCTACCATAGTGCTCTCCTCAATTCCCAAACTCCTTTCTCTTACTGCTGAGTATATATTCATGGGATCTGATTTAATTTCTTTCTTTCTTTCTTTCTTTCTTTCTTTCTTTCTTTCTTTCTTTCTTTCTTCCTTCCTTCCTTCCTTCCTTCCTTTCTTCCCTTTTTCTTTCCTGTTTAACTTTATATCACTCTACATCCATTCTGATTTGATTGATCTATCCCTATCTAATAACTTATTCATCTATATAAATTTCTCATCTAGTTATTTTATTGGTTTTTGTACTTCTCTGCGCACTGAAATTTCTCAGGGCAGTACAGCCACCCTGTGTATAATACAATAATGGTAGATACATGTCATTTATGCATTTATTCAAACCCATAATCTATACAAACCAAGAGTGAGGCTTAATGCAAATTACAGACTCCAAGTGATAATTTAGTGCTAGTGTCAGTTTTAACAAATGTACCACTCTGCAAGAGATGCTGATAATCAGGAAGGCTATGCGTGAGTAGGGACTGGGAGAACACAAGATATCTCTGTTCTGCCTGTTTAATATTTTATGAACCTGAAACAACTCTAAAAATAAAGTCTCTTGTTTTAGTAAAGTTTCATGAGGACAGAGACTTTGTCTTGTTTTCCATCGTGTTCTGGGACACTGACTAATGCCCAGCACAGAGAGAACATATGCTCCATAAAAATGTGTTGTGTAATAAAAGCATAAATTAATCTATTGCTATCAACAAGGTTATCATGTGCTCTGGAACTAGTAGCACATAAACCAGCATGAAACCTCTGGGTACTCAAGAGAGTACTAGAAGTTCAGGCTGCAGGGCTGGTGGAAGGGTTTGTAAAACCCCAACTTTGTTTGGGGACTGCATGGTTTTTTACCTGGTACAATTCTGACTCTCAAAATTTCCAGATCAGTCTGTTCTGAGGAGGCCTATCAGCTTTCCCAAAGTGTAGAGAAAGTAAGAAGTGCTCCCTGTACAATATTTTATTGCTTAAACTTATTAATTCAATTTTCATGCAAATGAGCCTTCCTTTAACCTGCAAGGTTTATTGTACCAATTACTCATGCTCAGAAATGCTTCGCACCTCCTTTGATTTGATCTACTTCATGACTACAAGTGATCCAACGAGTGTTTGAGAATGTTGCCTCAAACTTTGCTTCACATGATACCAAGAGTCGAGTTTATTTATAGAATGATATTCAAACATTTCTCCATAAATTACTAATGTTTGAGGTATCGCTTTAGAGCTAAGAAGTAGTTGAAAAGACAACCTGAGTTTCTCATGTAGCAAAATTATCTTCTATCTTTAATAACTAGGTTGAGCTTTCCCTCTAAATCATTGCTATAGATTTAGGCCTAAAAGATAACTCCTAAATTACAAATTTCCAACTGAGGCTTCTCTCGTAAAGCCAAGATTTATATATCCAATTAGTTACCGGACATTTTTATTTTGATGACTCACCAGAACTTAGCATACCCAAAATTTATTTTATCATTGACCCTGAAAATCTCCTTATTCTATTTTCTCTGTTAATGAATGGGTAAGTGTGAGAGGGAAATTTTTCTAAGAAAGTAGTGAAACATAAATCTCTGTACCCCACATGTGTGTAGCTCATTTCTAATGTCCCCGTTTTGTATTATTTTTCACCACAAATATACTTGTCCATTTTCTATAGGCAATAAAAGGTAAGTCCTTTTTGAAGTATGGGATATAGTATTATTATTATTATGAAGTAGGTGGACTTTAACAGAAAACTGGCCTTTCTGAATGATATTTGGCCTTAAGGAAAAGCTATGGGTCACTATTTTAAAATAAAAGCCATTGCCTTTATTAATGTTTTATAGCTTTTAACTTTGTTGTTACTAATAAGTTCATTGACCAAGTTACCTCATTTAGTTACCTCAGCGACAAGGGTATAACTGGAAGTTACATTATTCAACTTGGGGAGTTACAGCATTCTCAAAAGGAGATCAACTTCACTTCAGTTTGGCTTAGGACTGTGGCCTGAACTACACAAACAAAATCACTGCTCTGAAGACACTTGCTAAAAGAATAATTCAATTTCTTACTGCCTAGTATCGGCAAAGACACAGCTGTGGGATATATAAGTCTTCCAGAACTATGAAGATCATAGTGTCTGTCCATTTCCCCCTTGATTTTCTAAAAGTACTTAAAAATATGCCAGCCTATCAGAGAACTGAGTATATATCACATAATTCACTTCTGTGAAGTTGCTTTCTGGGAGAATTTTTTTCCTTAACTTAGAGTACTGTTAGAAGCCTCTTTATAAAAGCTCCTACTTGGTTCATTCTAAGTATGCTGTGATAACAGGGCTCATTATATTTGACCGAGGGTTGGACATTTCTCAAGAGGGCAGTTTTTCTAGGCTTCACAACCAGCAAAAACTTTGGATTTAATATGCTCTTTTCAAGGAATAATTGTGGCTGGAATAGGGAGGTCCTGTAGACCTAGTAAGCTGATCTCCTCTCGCGTAGCCTAGTCATAGAGGGGGAACCTTGTAGCTCACAACTGCTCACCTATTCTGGTCCCCCTCCTCACCTACTTACTAAAGAAGTATTCATGGAACACTCCTTGTATGGGTGTGGCTTTTCAAATCATTGCAACGTACATCAGATGTACGCTGATGGGTATTAGGTTTCAATAGTGTTAGATTGGTTCTGTCTTCTTTTAAAAAAGATTCTTCAATAGGTATTCATTGAAGTATTTATACTAGGAGGAATCATCTCTGGATAAACCAGTCTATTCTTTGGGCAAAATAGATCATTGGCTCCTGGGAAACTTAAAGTCAATTTGTGTGCTTTTAGTTGTTTGTTATATGCACAGAGTATAATTTTTGTGGTGCGTCTCATTTCCAATTTTATTCTTTGTCCTGCCTGTATTTTAAATGTCTTCTTTCTTACGCTACTTACAACACTGCTGTGCCATTGTGCTATACACGACTTAGTAAGAGTCTAAAATCTTTTCAAAGAGCAACACTGAAGTTCAAATAAACAAGTAACAATTCTCCCTCTTTACTGCCATCTTCCATCTCCCACTCATTAACCTTCCTTACCAGAGACAACTTTCTGAAAAGCTGCTACCAGCACATCATGAACTTTCTCCCCAGGTAGGTTCCTCTTTGCTGAATTTCCTCACTTTGGTTATTTTCCTTCCTGCGGCGGAAGCCTCTACTACCCTGAATACTTTGCAGAGTCCCACAGTGTCTTCCTCTCTCGCCCTGAGCTGTTGCATTTGCTGCTTCCTTTGTGAAAGGCCCTCCTACCCAGCGCACACCCTCTCACCCGGCTTGCTCCCATACACCCAGTGTCATCTTTGCTGGGAAGCCTTACCCACAGCCTCGGGCCGCTTTGGGTGCCCCTCCTTTGTGTTGCTATAGTTCCCTCTGCTTACATCTACCCTGTACTTATCGCTGTATTATTAGTGTTAATTTGCCTGTTCTTGTCTGTCCCTAGACTGTGACCCTCTTTAGGGAGGGGACTCTCTTTCATGTCTGTGTCCCCAGGGCCTCTCACAGTGTCCCATAGAAAGTGTGTAATACAGGCTTGCTGGATGACTCAGAGACGGAGGCATGGATTTCCAAAGGTTGCCTACATAACTGGCTCACTGCCTTAAGGGAATCTTACTTCCTTGCAGGTTGAATATGGTCTATGATTTACTTGTAGCTTCAGTCAATGATTGTGGCTTAACATATAATTGTACCTTATAGTCCCACCTGTTGGAAACAGACTCAGAGAAGACCCCTAAAAGAAGTCAGCCACTTCTTCATAAGTTCTCTGTTTTCTTTCTTCATATTATGGTCACATTGTGTTGTGAGCTAAGCCCAGAACACAACCAGTGCTCAAACCAACTCAATTAGTACTGGTTAAAAGAATGATTCAATACCCGATTAAATGACTACAGAATTTTTGTCTAAATGGTATAGCTGGCATTGTAGTAAATACATTTGATTGTTGTCTGGTGCTGGGAAACCTCTTCACTCTCCAACACCATTGTTAATGATTGACATTTTGGGGTTAGGGATTAAGCCTAAAGATTGCAGGGATTGTATCATACTGAGTGGCCTCAATCAGTAATATTATCTAGCTATTTGGTGTGTGTGAGTTCAGTGTACAATCTATTGCAGCACCACTGAGATTGGGAAGCAGGTTGAGAAATGGGAAGGACAAACCTAAAATGAGACAAACACTATGATGATGGAAGTCAACCGTGAAACCAAACTTTGCCATCTTTGCCTAAAACACGCTTTGCTAACTCAACACAGTATTATTTCCTTCTCACTCTATCTGTGCCCTTTCATCACAAATATTTGCTAAGGATTTGTCATGTGCCACGTACCTGGGAGCAGATGCAAGGGAGAGAGGAGACAGCAAAAAGAGAAACAGAAACACACACACACACACACACACACACACACACACACACACTTCTCGTAGAATTGCAGTATATTGTGAAAGACTGATAATACAATAAGTATTGACATAAGTTGTGATAAGCACTATTACAGAGTTTTTAGGAGTATAGGAGCATCATGAAAATATCTAACTGATTTCCATACTTTCTTTTGTTTCCATGGTTGGCTATTTGAGGTTTTGTATCCACATTTGCATATAAAAGGGGTCTGAGTAAATGTCTGAAAAGTTCTTGTGTTTTGTAGAACACTAGAGTTATGTCAACAGCTCTTCTAACACTGAGATGTTGAAACATGTTGGCTCCCCTACAGTTTCTTTAAGTCTGTATAGACTCAACCATTATTCATTGACTGAGAATCTCAAAAATTATCAAGTTATTGGATTGCCTGGCTTGAACACATCAAAACATGAGACCACAGGAAATCCTTCAGTTATGGTTGAGATCTAAAATGTCCCCCAAAAGTCTCATGTGTTCAAAGTGTGTTATCAGTGTTTGGAAGGTGGTTAGATCATGGAGGTGTAATTGAACATACTTTTAGGAGCTAAGATCTATTCGAAGGAAGGAGGTCATTTGGAGCTAGACCTGGAAGGATATATTCTTGTCCCAACCCCTTTCTCTCCCTCTGCTTCTTGGTTGCCATGGGTTGAGCAGCTTTATTCCACCATGCCACTCTGCCATCCTTTTCCTGTTCTGAAGCCATCTCACCATGGACTGAACTCTCTGAATCTGTGAGCCAAAATAAACCCCTCCTCAAACTGTATATGTCAGATATTTTCTCAGTGAGGGAAGTGACTAATAACTCCCAATACTACATTTCCTTTCCTAGAGGTGAGAATAAGAGCAGATGTAGGTACCATTATGGAATGCACTTTAAAAGTACTTTTTTCTTTTAAATTACCTGAAAACAATATGATCAAAACATAAGCAGCTCTCTGAGCATTTACCAAACAAACCCAGAATATTAAAATCAAATGGTCACTTTTAGAATCCTCAACATCATTGAACTAATTATTGGAAGCAGAAAGCTTGATAAACTAGCTATTGGATTAAGGTTTGTGATGATTCGGCTGTGGGTGTGTAAAAACTGGATTATCAAGGCTCTGAAACAATTTTTTTCTTTATTGTAAACATACTTTGTCTAGGACAAAGTGATATGGTCTCTAAAGAGAGTAAGCATAAATTTTGGCTCTGGTTACCAAATTGTTCTCTTATCAACAGGTATTATGTATCTTCATATAAACCATGAGATTAAGTATCCTATCACCTACATGAGGCATATTAGCGACTGATATGCTCCTTAAGGTGATGTCTGTAGCAACAGAGAATTGGCTAATTTAGTAAATCAGGTCACCTGCTAATATTTAAAAATGAATGTATAAGTAGACACATATGTGAAGATAAAATTATTTATATAGCCCTGTGTTATTGTTTAGATGTAAAATGTTCCCTAAAAGTCTCAAGCATTCGTGGAGGTGGGGTGTGGTTGGAAGGGGTGCAGGGTCCCTGGGCACTGGAGCTGAAAGGAGTGTTCCAGCCTCTGTCTCCTCTTCTCTATCAGCTTTCTGGGTGCCAGAGGATGAGCAAGTGTCCTCTGCCAGGCCCTTCTACCATGCCATTTCCTCCTTGGAGCCAGTTGTCGTGGGAAACTGTAAGCCAAACAAACCTCTCCTTTTTTAAATTGAGAGGGCCAGCTATTTCATTCCAGTGATGGGAAGGTGACCAAGGCTTTGCTTTACTAGAAGTAGAGCTAACTGATGAATTTCTCACTTTTCAAATAATGGGATAATAGAATGGGGATATCATTCAAATGCCTGGGTTTTCTCACATGATGCCAAGACAAAGAGAATTCATGCCTTTACCTACTATTTATGAACTATTTTATGTGAAGATTTCAAATTAAGAAATATTTATTAAGTTAAAATATTGCAATGTGAATTCTATAAAAAAAATCCTAAGCCTATTATCTTGGTAGGGAAACTAGACACATTAATAAAATGAAAACCTAATTAATACAACTGTGTAAAAATAATAAATGCCAATTGAGTAGTATGGTCAATAAGTATTGGTTGAGTTCAAAAGAGAGAAAAGGGGAGAAGAAGATTTGGGTCCAGCTGTTCAGAATTTAAAGAATAAGTAGGTGATGGGGAAATACATTCTGAGTAGAAGAATAGCACTCAGAGTGCTTCCATGTTTGAGAGACTGCGGTAACTAGGTTGCTGGGACCAAAAGTTTGAATTTTTGTTAATTTTTTGCAAGTAATTGAAAATAATGCCAGAAGGAATTGGAGGTTGATGTTAGGCTTCAGAGATTAATGTTCCTTCCCAAAGAATAAAAGGCAGTGATTTACTTAGAGGCCAGCCACTGGGTGAAATATTGATCAAGTAACCTCAAATCCTGTTAGGAGACATGTGGGTTTCCAAACTAATATATATGTTTATTTACACATGAAAATGTATCTAGTAACACCGCTGAATCTTTGTAAACAGTATTTCACCTCTACATGAAGTTAATGTTACTGACATACATCAGGAGATTACTCTTTCCTAGACTCCCATATTTTGTTTGAATTATTCCACACAATTCAGGGATCTAACTTTCAAAACAAGCTTGTGAGACAGATTCAGCAGATGAAGAAAGGGAACAGCAGAGAGATTTTGCCACTACTCAGAACCATAGATCTAGGCCCTGGGGCTGAGCCAAATTTGACCCCAAAGGTCACATCTGTACTGGAACCAAACTATATTTGCTACGTGCAAATATAGTAACTGTAATCGCTGTGTAGGACACACATGGCCCAAAAGCCAGATCAATGAGGGGAACTTTGTTGAAACTTCAGAACTATCTGTCTGAATTTGTTATTCCAAGATTGCATTGTTTTTTCATTGTACAAAATCAGGTAATCAAATTCCAGTGCACAAAATATGTGATGATACCCTAAACTTCAGATGGAAAATAGTGGGTTGGTTTTCAGTGTCAATGGTTTAGGTGGGTAGTCTACAATTTGATGTGTCTCAAAAGGTTCATACATACAATTCGAGTTAATTTTCGCTACCTTCACTCAGGTGTCTGCATCTTGTGTACTGGTGAAGAATTCAAGCCTGGCAACCAGACCAACATGTGCTTTCCAGATTTGCTCTTCTCTCTTCTCCCTGGGTGACCAAGGGCGAGAGCTTTTCAGTCTGTGGGTCTCAGTTTCTTCTACCCTAGAATGGGAGAATAAAATCTCCTTCAGAGCACTGGTATGGGAATGCAGCACAAAGACGTATAAAAAGTGCTGTCTGCAACGCCTGGCACAGAACTGATGCTCAATAAATAGTAGTGATTATGTTAGTCATTTTAGGCAAACGAGCATTGTTCCTAAAAGGAAAGAACTATTCAGAAAGAACAATGGAGGCAGAGTGAATTTCCTGTTCTCTGCCTTTTAAGCTTTTCATCAAAGGCAGCGCAGTGCGGCAGAGCCTCTGAGAACAAGCCCAGGAGCGAAGCCTCCCTCCCTGATGAATGCACCGCTGTGAGCGTGAGCAAATAATGTGAAGAAGGTTAAATTTATGCATGGCTTAACTTGAACCAAAGTGGTCAAAGATTGTCACGGGCTCTGTGAAGCTGAAGAATTCCAGGGAATTCGTTAACCTCGGAACACCCCGGAAACAAACTGAGAAGCAGAGTGTCTTCATGAAATTGGTTAATTTTGGCATTATGATGGTCTATGAACTCAGCTGATAGTTCTGCTTTGCTTCTTTGAGGATTATTCTTTTTTACATTGAGCAGTGTTCTTTCTACCTCTGAAAAATGAGCAGCATGTCAGTATAATAAGTTACCTTACCTCCCACCCCTGTCCATATAATTATAAGAGAATATGGGAGGATTGTGTGGGGAGTGGCCCAGCTGCAAACATATATGGGATAATGCCCTGTATTACCGTATCATCTGGGAACCCAACTAACACACACATAAACTTTACAATACTTTATTCCCACACAGCAGGGATGGAAAATGAAGGCTGGAGAAGTTGCATATTTATCAAATCATACAGTTCATAGCGAGTAGCAAAGCCCTATCATCTTGAACTTGCATCCAACTACCTTGCATCATACCGCGGAGCCTGAGCAAAGACACGCATTCACTTTTTGCTAGTGCTTCGTACTTTATAAGCCCTTCTACCTGTGCAACCCAACTGATCACTCACACTATTTTGGGAGCAGAGCAATTCTAATTTTCCTTTTAAGGACTGGAAGAAAAAGTCTCCTTAGTAAGGCAAAGTTTGAGGACTTGAACTTCATGGTCTCAAATGCCACCCATTCACTGATTCATTTGTTAATTCCAGCCACAAGTGGGCATCTCTTTTGTAGCAGACAATGCCTTGGACAATGAGAACAGAATGGAAAATACAACAAATTCCCCACCTCTGGAGAGTTCAGATTTCTGCCAGATGAGATTAACAATAAACAAATGAAAGAAAAATAAATGCTAAAGTCAGATAAAGATAAGTCAATAAAAGATATGTCAATAAAAGTAAAAAAGAGAAAGCAATAGGTACAGGGAAGAGGTTATTTTTTGATAAAGTAGAGAGCAGGGGTCTTTCAAACTGTGACATTTGAATGAAGTGAACAGTGTGCTAGAAGAACGAGGTGAAGATTTCCAGGAAGGGGAAAGGCAAGATCGAAGGTCCTCTAGCTCGGTGCTGGAGGAAGCACAGGATGTCTAGGCGGAAGAAGAACTTGACCAAGTATAAAGAGATAGGCATGGAGAGAGAGGCAAAGTGTTGGAACAGTTATTACAGGTGTTATGATTTTCCAAAGATCTCACTGGATTGGGAGAAATAAGTCAAGTGTGACAGTAGCAGGTCTTTGTGAATTGGCTTTCACTATCAATTCAATCCTCTTCCTGTCCTTGATATAATGTTTCCAAACCACTTCCATTTCTACCAGCTCCTTTCAGATTATCCAAGGTCAGAGGAGCAGCAGCTTCAATATCGTGACTATGCAAATGCTTTTGTGTGGTCCTTTCTTCAGTTGTGTCATATTTCAACTTTGTGGTTACTAGTCATAAGTGAACAGTTTTAAAGAGCTGAATAAGGTGACATAAATTTCATAAGCCTAAAGGTCTTCTAAGTCAGTAACTTGAAACAAAGGAGAGTCTATGAAAATAAAGTCATTTATTAATGCCTGAGAAAAAGCATTACAGTTGCTTAGTAAATTTATATTGATTTATTAGAAATCAGGTGCTCATAAGAAATTGCTGGTGATATCAATTTATTCTACCAATGGCTAGAAACCAGATAAAAATCTGATAATCGGAATTATTCAATAGGACTCTCATTTATCCAGTAAAATTTTTCATTAACCTGTTAAATATTTCTTCCCAATCTTGTTTTTCCACTCCAGCATTTGTACAACAGCAAATATCAGAGTCCTAACGACCCCTCCCTCCATCAGCTAGCTGTGATAGACTCACATCCACCAATAAGGAGTATGTCGCGTGATATTAAATAAATGTCAAAGCAGTTTTGCAGCCCAATCAGAAAGTTTCTAATGTCAGCGTTTTAAGAAGCCAGCTCTCAGCCCAGGTGCATGAAGAAGGAGAAGCTGATGGACGATGCTCTTTGCCATGAAGCAGAACAATCTTTAAAAAGACAACAGTTGAAATGGAGGAGGAGATTTATTTTTCCAAACACGTTATCATAAATTAAATGGCATAAAAACTTGCAGGCGGCTTCTTACTTGACATTAGCAGTATTATTATTCGTGGTGCTGGAGATTGAACCCAGGGCCTTATGCATGCTAAGCATGTGTTCTACCACTAAGGTGTAACTAAATCCTTCCGATATTGTTTAAAAGTTTGTTTGTAATATAGGAAGTGCTGGTCCATTCAAGCCTTTAGCGTGAGCATATTGCCTTTTAGGGGATTTTTTGGCAAAAAAGTATCTTCTGAGGCACCTCAATCCCTAAATCCCAAAATATCTCTCTAGCCTAAAACTGAACTTGTACAGAGCAGTAAGCATAACAAAGCAGTGATGCCTCGGGGTCTTTGAGGATGTATCAGAAAGATGCCCATCAGGTACTGCTGTCTTAGCCAGGCAGATCTTTTCCCTTTCTTTCAACCCTTCCACGTGAACCACTGAGCACAGCACTGCCTCTGGCTAAGTACTTAAGCATAGGCTGCAATGTTTTACAAAATATGATAAAAAATACAGTTAATGCTGATGCCCTGTGCCATCCAACAGAGAGGTAGTCTCTTCAGACCACTAATGTGTCCTTATCCACCTTATCCACAGGACCTGACTCCATGTGACATCTTCCATGATGTCAAAATGACCATGAAAACAAAACTACTCTGTGAGTCAATTCAAGACAACAAGGCCACCATGACAGCTCAACTAAAGATACATATGAAAGAGGACCTCCAGAACTGCTTCATAAAGTAGCAAGAATGATAGGATACATGTTTTTGAAGCTGGGGGAGGTGTGGGTATTTTGAGGGGGACTAATAGGAATGTATCTTTTACTGCAATAAATTTTTTCAATTTAGTATTCACCATAATTGTCAATCATGTAAGAAGCTTTCTCCTTTTTCCTGGGTGCTGAGCTAAGTGATATGGCCCAGGCTTCTTCAGTCAGATGTTGCTGTGTACCCAAGATCATTCCAGTGGAACGTGGCAGAAGTGACAGGTGCTGCCCTTTCTGTTCTTTATCCTGAAGGCTGTAGTGGAAAAGACCATGGCACGATTACAGGCAAGCCCTGTGTTGAAAAATGGTAGAATCCCCTTGGGCACAGTTCTCTGAGTTGACTCTGCATGGAGCTGGGTTGCAGTCTCTGCCTGGGCCTCTTCCCTAAGAAGAAAAATAAACTTACACTAAATCACTTTGCTAATTCTCAAGAATTTAACCATATCTCTGTCTTAGCTTGTTCTCTCTCTCTGTCTCTCTCTCAGAGAAAGTAGAATATGGAAAAATAATTCATAATAAATCAGAAAATATTAATTCATCTTAATACATTGGTCATGTTTGAAGACAGAAAACTAATAGTGCAGAATTTGAAATAATCTAAATGGGTCAATAACGATACAAGCTGTAGATCTACTCTTTTGATTCATGTATTTCATAGACGTAGTCAAAAGGTTATACTAATATCATGGAAACTTCCAATGATTGCCAAAATAATAATAACAGTTTGGAAAGGAAATGTAGGAATAATACATTGCTAACTTTTGTTAATTAATTTGATGAACATCTTGAATTTTAGGCTATTGAGAAGGATTTTACTTTCTCCTGCTTTTTAGGGTAATAGATCTATTTAGGTTAATAGACCAATGCTTCTCTTCCAAGTATTGTGTCTGGTAGTCTTCATATTTCTTTAACTTCTCATTTTTTAAAAATAGTCTTGTTTAGGGTTTGATATTATAACCAGTATTTTTTACATATAGATTTGCATAATCATTGTAGAGACTTCTGGAGGTAATTCTGTCAATTTTATATTTAATTTTAGGTACATTTTACATTTGGCTATTACTGTTTTTTGGTTTTGCAAACATGGCTTTTCTAATTAATATATATAAGTAATTTATGCAGAATTGGCACCTAGGAAATTCAATCCTAGTCATGCATGCAAACATATAAACCATCCTTAAGAATAAAGTCCCTTTAATAGTAATCAAGTTTCTAGGGCATGTTTCACACAATGCCACTCAATATGTGCTTAAAGACTGATGAAGTTACAGAAAAAAATCTGATTTCTTCAATAACAAATCAAAATAAGTACTGTGTCAAAACAAAAAGTCCTGAATATGGGTTTTCTTCTGGGAATGATTACAATATTAGTCAGAGAAAACATGTTTGGACATTTCTAAACATAGAATTAAAAACAGCCCCTAATTCACTGGAGGGAAGAGAAATCCCAACATGCAAATCCAGGTACTCAAACACAAGAATCAACTGCTTGGTGACTGAAGCCATGGGAGCAGTTGGTAGGAAACATACACAACGGGCTTTGCGTCCTGCCACTCAAACCCAGTAACAGAAGCAGATTCCCACTGGATGTGTCCCTCTTGTAATAAATAATGAGAGCCAATCATTTCTGCCCTCGGTGAGCACACATGAGACACAGCCTTGGGAACACGTACATGTACCTGGGGAGAGAAAGCAGCCAACTTCCTAAAATTCATATGCACACATGGTACACCCTAGGCTACTACCTTCTTTTTCAATCTTTTCAAGGGTCCACAAGTCAGATGAAGAGTAGAGGTGTTGATTTTTCCCATGGGAAACCGAATCAACAGATAGTGAAAACCAAATCTGATTGGGAACGTCACAGTAGGAGGATAGAAAGTTGTAGTCCAGAGTTTGAACGTCATAACACAGGTAAAAACAAAAGTATTTGATGGAATATATTGACATGTCACATTATTGAAGATAGTAATAATGTGATTCAGATGGAAGGCTCAACATGATTGATCTTTTCTTCTTTTTCAGTAAATATTCTTGATGGTGAACAATCACACTCCACAAGTGAGTTAGAGAGGAATTATGTTCACAGAACCATTTATCTCTAGCTGTATTGAGGCCACTGAGACAGTGATAAAAGCGATTAAAAGGATCTTGGACACAGATCTAACCTGTTCGTGATTAAGGATAGATAATAGGAAACCAAAACAAGGAAATGGGCCTGCCCAACGTCACCACAATCAGCTGTGGCAGAACTGATTGCAAATTTATCCTTAATCCAGTGGTCCTTCTTTCACATCTCCTCTGCATCTCCTGAGGTCACCTCAAATACTGGATCAGGGAATTTAAGAAGATTTGTATTTTTTCATATTGCCCTTAATATTGTCATTTTAACAGGAATAATAAAAGAATAATGGCCACTGTGGATTTTTGAGCATATATCATGTAATCTGATAGCTCTATAACAACTCCAACTTGTTAAGCAATCTTATGATAACCTCATTTTTTATATGATGTAACTTGTGGCTGAGAAGATTAAGTAACTTATGCAACATCACAGGGCAGAGCTGGGATTTATATATAAGTTTATCTGCATCCTAAATCCATGTTCTTTATACTATACATCATTGTTCTTTGAATATTTTTTGAGTCAGGCTAAGAAATCCAAAGCAGAGCTTATAGTTGAAAGCTCGGCTAACCTTTCGAGAATCTGCTGTCTAGGCTTGAAAGTATTATCAAAAATTGATTCTCCTGATCAAGATTATTAAAGATCGCATTTCTAAAGCAGCCATCCCAATAGGAAATATTAACAGTCTTATATACAAAGGAGAGCTTCATTCATTATTTTGTTCTTCCAAGGTTGATAGAACAGTAGTCTGTGAGAGAAAGGCTGGTTAAAATCACCACAGGCTGGTGATCGCCCGAGCCTAGCTGCCATGGCTTATGTCAGCTTTGCAGATGGTGGTTAGAAAAATAACCCCATGTCTATGTGAGATCAAAACACGAAGGCTGAATTTAACCCAGATGCTTGGCACTAGAGAGGCACAACCTATGTCATAGCTTCCATTTTCTGTGGGGAGACAGCAGAGGAAGGGTGTGACTGGCCCCAGTCGTGAAAGCAGTAATGTTTCCAGGCAAGCTTGCCCTAAGCTGTAGGTTTCTTCTTCCCTCCTCTGTTAAAATTCCTAAAAATGCTTCAGACCTCCTGAGTTTTAGACAGACACACTCGGCTAGGAGTTGAAGGAAGATTTGCACATTTCCTCTCTGACATGTGGACAAGCACACGCTCCATCACAGGGCTGCGGCTGCTCACTGCCTTTCTTTGTCTTCATTCACACATAAGTCCTTGCCAAATTCCCACTGAAAATGCCACTGCAGAGCCTGCAAAGTTTTTGGACTGGCTCTCATGGCTTTCAATCTTCTCGACAGAAAGAGAAAACTTAGTCTGACTTCAAAAAAAAAGAAGGCAGAGTTCTCGTCAGTCCAAGCAACACGAAGACACTTAGAGATAATGGGTTAAGTGTAACTGATTCAAACACATACTGATTTGGCAGTAATCTCATTCACAAAATGTTGGAGTGGTTGTAGGTGATGCCAAGTTAAACAGGATGATGGACTCAACACAATACATGTTTGCAACACTCATGGGTCGTCGGTTCAAGGCCACCCACTTCCAGGTGGCGGGAAGCAGTGGCAGCTGCCCCGTTGCAGGAAGAGTCAGAGGGACTTCCTGTTCATCTGGCCAGATATCCTAGGCCATGAAAGAGGGAAAAAAAATCTTGCTTATCCTTGGTGTTCCCTGATCTGGAGGGGAAAGCAACATTTACCTCTCTGTTAGCGAGCTGGGATGTCTTTTTCTTGGCCTCCAATTCATTGTGATTCTTGGGATAAACCAAGGAGTAGGTGGACAGTAAAAGTGCCTCATAGGTCCCTTCATGGGGTAACCATGGCCATGACCATAGTGGTGGGGTGTTTGGAGGAGCATTAGACATGCCCGGATACCTCAGAGCCATTTGACGTATACACAGCATCTTCATTCAAGACCTGGATATTTTCTTTGTCCTTTGCTAAGTGCTGGTCTCTCCACAGCTTTATATAATATGTTGCTTTATTCCAAAACCAGGTATTATCAGATGCGATCCAAGGACCTTATTACTCACTATATCTTCCGAAAGATGGTGTCCAAGCTGCAGATGCTAGCTGCAGCATCTGATGCTAGTGCCTCAGGCTGCAAGTCTTCAACTTATGGATGGAACATTATACAAGTGTTATCCAGTATTTAAGTTCAAAATAACTACATTTACGTAAAGTGATTTTTTTAAATTATGGTTTTACTTTTGAGTTAAAATTATGAATATAATTTAGATGAATGATAAATATAGTAATAGTGAATACTGATTAGTTAATTCTAATTGAGTAAACAATGTCCATAGCTAATTATATTTCAGGCAATCTTCTCAGGACTTCCTATATATTACCTTGTTTACTCTTCACAAAACCCCATATCATTTTAAAGATGAGGAAACCATACAGGAAGGAGCTAAATTACCTGTCCAAATCTTTTGGCTGCAAAGCAGCAAAGGCGAACCTCAAGCCCAGGCAGTCTAGATTCAAGGCATGTAGTGCTTTCTTCTCATAACCTGCTTTCAGCACTGAGGTAGTCACAGATAAACAGAGATCAAATTGTTTATGAAACAATAAGAAATTTTTAGGTGTATTGCTGATGTCCGTAGTTTATTGAGAGGAACAGCCAATGCTTAAAATTTTCTTTTCTTCTTGACCAATTTTACCCACTTGAATTTGGTAATTAGAATGACTGATCTGAAAACAATATGCAGTATAAGAACCACTGTTGAACTCCTACCATTTTGTACGGTGAAGCTCTGCATCATTTCCAATGCTTTTTTCTTTTTTCTTTTTTTTTTTTAAATTTTTTTTAACTGTTACCATCTTTGATTGTTTGAGCAATCTTACATTCTTATGTCTAATGGACTGAGCAACTTCGTTGAAGAAAACAGCATGTAATTTAGCAACCACTGTAAATTTCTATCAATTTATTCTGAGGTCATGTATCATTTTTGTTGTTTTTATGTTGTTTTGATTTACTCTTCTTTGTTGATTTGTCAGTTTTTTAATTTTTAAAATAAAAAATAAAAATAAAAAAAGAAATTCTTTTTTACAAAATGAGCAAGAATTGTATTTAAAGTTCAAATCGTCTCTTTTAAATACATTTCGTCTCTTTTAAATACGATTTAAATACAAATCGTCTCTTTTAAATACATTTCAAATAATGAAGTGCCACTCGTTTAAAACATATGCCACTACTCCTGGTACTGACACCATAGCTGGTTCATAAATCACAGGACACAATCAGCACCTCTATTTTAGTGTCTCTCTTTATGCTTCACTCAAAGATATAATACCCTTCTAAGCACCAAACGACTCATAAATCTGGGCTCCAAATGACACCTAACCATTTCCAAAACCCAAATCTATGTTCCAAAGTCACAGATTTGTCATCAATCATAATGAATATTGTAAAGCTGGGTGTGGTGGTGCAGGCCTGCCCTCCAGGAGGCTGACCCAGCCTTCCAGGAGGCTGAGGCAGAAAGATCGTAATGAATATTCTAAGAAAGAAAAAAAAAAGAATCTGCCAGGTTGTGGGGTATGAGAATGGGGCCCCACATTTTTGTTTGGCAGTAGCATCTGTTCAGCACATATGCATCATAGCAAGATTGCTCCCTGGTAGTAAGGGCTCTCACTTGGATGTCCAAGTTTAGGTTTCTGCATGAAAAGAATCATTTCTGTAGCTTTATAGGCAAATATCAGCTATTGGTATCCCTTGGGACTTTATAGTCTCACCGGGGAGGAGCTATTAGCAATGAACATGCAGCTGGGGAATCATGCATGGAGGTTGAAATTCAAGGGTCAACACATATGATGTAAACAACAGTACAATGGGAATTTAAGATGCTGAAAGAGAATGTAAAGCAGTCTCTACGAAACCCGTAATTCCAGCACTCTGGAAAGCTGAGGCAGGAAGATTGTGACCTCACATCCAGCCTGGGCAAATTAGCAACTTAGTGAGATGCTGTCAGAAAACTAGAAAAAAATTTTAAAAGTGCTGGGAATGGAGCTCAGTTTGGAAAAGGTCTAGGTTCAAACCATCACAAAACAAATCAACACGAAACAACAAAAAGCCATCAAACACTAGGTTAGAAGGTCTTCAGGGAAGAGGTAGCTTTTGACACGAGCCTCAGTGAAGAGGAAACTTGGGGGCATCACTTTAATTACTGGGCTAAGAACTACTAAGATGGTGGATGAGTGGTAAATATTTCATGTGTGACTTCATTCCCGGACCTCCCCTGGACCTTGGCAGAGCATTAAGAGACAAGGATGTGTGCTAACTTCCCAATCCCTAAGCAGTCTGAACACTATGTTATGTTCCTCCGCACTGAAATAAGGAAAGGAGAATAAGTAAGCCTAAAGAAGAAAAAATAAATTATGAAGAAATTATCTAGGAAACTTCTATGTACTTGCTTTTCAGATTGTAAGCCATGGGAGGGAGGCCCAGGATATAAAAACTTGTTCTGTACAACCTTGTTGTACTGGAGAAGGGCTGCCAGGGTTGCTGAGTGAAAAGATGTCATAGGTAACAGAATCAACTTTTGAAATGTCAAAATAGGAGACACAATTAAATATGTGTGATAAGAATGACCGTTTCTTCCCAGGGACAGAACTCAGAGTATGAGGTCCTGTAACACTTAAGTTAATTCCCTGTAACAGCAACATAATTCTCTTAATTATTAATTTCCTAGTTGTCATCAATATAAAAATTCATAGAAATAATTTACAGTTAACTCAGCCATACACCAGCAGATTCAATGCCAATGACTGAGTTGCATACTCTAATGTATATACTATATATCATGTTATATATAATATATATCTATCACATATATCTATTATATATTATACATTAAATAGTATGTTATATATTATGCATTATAAATATTATATGTATTATATTGCCTTATATATTATATATATTTCAAGTGGCTAGACAGTTTGACAATTGAGTGGCTCAGTTTTGAAGACTTTTGCATTTTTTTTCATTTCTTCAGGCATGTCTTTTTAAGCATAAGTAGAATTGGTTATAAAATGTAAACAGACTATGTGATCACAAAATGTTTCTCTTTCTTTCATTCCTTTTTCCCATTCATTTCCTCTCCTGTCTTTTCTCTTTCCCTCTCTTTCTACATCCCTCTCTGCTTTCTTGTGGTAGCACCCCCAAGTCATAAATGATAAAAGCTAATTAATTCAGAGATTGCATATAACCCAGTGGAACTAAAGCGAGAGTTATCTTAACATGGCTCTACTATCTGGGCTATGTTTAAAGTGAGTTTGGGATTCATAAGTAGCCATTCAACAGGAGGTGCCATGAAGTCACCGTGGAAAGTGTGTGTGAGAGAACTGTTTACAGAAGCACTCTGTCGGTACTGCATCTTTGGTAGTATTGCCGCACAAGAATCACAGTGGAATAAAACACTTCATGATAAGGAGAATTTCAGGGAAATAAAGCTGTGGCTATAATTATAAGTCAAAACTATGGATTAAGTTCCTACTCAGTATAGGGCCCGTCAAGGGGAACATGAAGGCTTCAGATGCGTCCTACAACTGCTTGTAGTACTTCCGGGTGAATGAGGTATGAAGCCACCCTTCACACGAAGCTAGTTCATATACAATGTTAAGATGCTAACTACACAGATCATAGGACAGTTGACATGCCGGGGGACCTTTGTCCCTGTAGGTTCTTTGCTTGGGGAGACAGGATCCAACCCTAGATGAAACTTATTTTTTGTTAGCTTTTTTCCAAGCTTGTATTTTTTTCCTTCTAACTCAAATGATGGTGTCCACAGCCTCCCAATACCTGTCACAGAAGGTGAGCCAGTATGTGAGTGTCTGTATTCTGCGGGAATCATGTGGGGACCCATGCCACTTGTAGATCCCGAACTGGAGCCACTGTCACGGAAAAGTGTAGATGATGTCAGTTAAAGATGCGTGTAGTCCTGCCGTGACTGACAGACCTAGGCAAGGACTACTCTCATGTGCGGCTCTCCAGGGGACACGGTAAAGATGTAGGGAGAAAAGAGGACAATGCGTGTCCAGAAGCATTTATCGACACCGATTTTGCTTTAGGAAGCAAGGCTAGTAACACTGCCAATGTTTTGAAAGTACTTTGTTAGATTTAGGGGGAGGGAGATAAAAGCTCTCTTCGAGTTTAAGGATAAGTGCTTGAATGCCCTGGTATGTTTTCTCATCTCACTCTTTTCTATTCTGCCTTCACTCAGGCTTTATAGAAGCTACCAAAGACTGGTCACTTCCCTGCTCAAGTTTACCTGGGCAGTTTTTATTGCTGTCTAGCACAGAAGTCAAAGGCATGGAACTGGTTGAGCAGCTTGGACTGCCAATATCTCTTAGTGTGGTTTTCTCTGCTCTCCCCTACAAGGCCTATCTGAAGTCATTTCAAACCAGTGTATATTCTGTCCCCCCAGGATGTACTCACAAGTCTGTGCTAAGAACCAGGGCAGGATCAGGGTATCTATGGACAACATGCAGTCTGAATCAGAGTTAGAGTGGGTGTTTCTATGGGTGACTAACTCACGCTCTCTTTCATAGAGATAGAAAGAACCCTTAGGCCAAGATCGGAAACTTGTGTGTCAAGAGCAGGGCTACTTTAATACATTAATCTGACGCGGGGACAGTCACCAAGACCAACCATGGGAGTGGCAGGTTAAAATGCTACGAGATTCATACGTCTAACCTGTCCTTCCCAGCATTGCACTCCTGTAGGAGGAGTAGGAAATTAATCGGAGGACTTGGCACATAGAAACACTGCAAGATTAAAGTGTGAGCATGCCATTATCAGACCAGGCAATCCAGTGACTTGCTAAAGACTTCACAAATACATAACTAGGTCAGAATCATGCAGCCCCTGAATGCTACTCATAATTCACCTAATGTTTTGTATGTGCTTGTAGGATCATGAACAAAGTTAAGTGGTGATTATACATTATGTGTAAATTATGTCTGTAAAAACCTAGCACCATGTCTCACTTTGTGGTTTACTTTCTTCCCAACACTCCTTTTGGTCATATAGAGCTGTAAGGAAAAACCATCCCTTTAGCCTGCATCCAACCAACATTTGCTGTTGGCCTCTTGGAATGAATGCAAAGTGAGCTGACTAGACAAGCACTCCGCTGATACTACACTGTGCTTGGTTATGGTGGATAATTAAAAAATGCTAATTTAGTAAGAAACGTAAGCCAGAAACACACACGTCATGAGTTTCCAGAAATCACACAAACTCTATAGAGGTTGAGAGGAGAGAAATTCATTTTAAGTCTTTGTAAAAGTAGGGATAGTATATGACCTGAGCCATACAAGACAAGTAGCTTTTGGGTGTGTGAGGATAGAAATAAATTATTCCAGAGCTTGTTCTGTCAGGGCATGTATGCAGAGGTCAGCTGTGAGAAAACAAGGTTATCAGTGAATGAGAGAAATGAGAGGGAATGAAGTGGAAAGTATAAACCTAAAGTCAGGCTAATATATCTGAATTTTAATATATAAGCTATGAAGAGTCATGAAGATTTCTAAGCAAGCAACAAACAAGAACAATGTCATGATTCAGGAAAATTTATATGGAAGCAAAGCGTGATAGGAATTAGAAGAGGAAAATACTTTTGGTTGCTGAAAATCAGAATGACTTCACACACACATTGCCTGGAAACATCACATGGCCTTTGCCACAGTTTCATATGTACTAGTAAAAGTTAAAGTAAATGGACAAAATGTGTGTGTGCGAGCATATATATGTGCCCCAAAGAAATCATTATGTACCAGATGCTGCAGTTGTACACAACTGCCCTCATAAATATGTTATAGTCAAATGTATTGGTTGTCCAAAATTAAATGCAAACCAATACTTATTTAATGTAAGAGCATCTGCTACACACGAGGTACTGTTCTAAAAGCAGAAGACAGGAGATTGAATTCATAATCTATCGGGAGAAAGCGGCAAATATAATGCTCTGTAAAGAAAGTCATTGTAGTGGTGTGAACAAAGTGTGTAGCAAACACTTACAAGATGACCCAACAAGTGCTTCATTAGGGACAATAAATTAAGGTCCTCTTAGTAAATGGAGGTCTTAAATCTTAATTCTGAATCCAAAACTGACACAAGACAATATTCTGGAGTCCTGTCTGTGAATTCATCTCACAGGTAGGAAATTAGCTGAAAGAAATTAGCAAGATGAAGATGTCTTTTTTTCCCCTTAGTTTATTCAATTGTTGACTAATATTACAAATCTGTGTTTCCATTTTACAAATTATTTGGCGCATTTTCATGATAATGTTTTCCTGACCCTAAGAGTGGGGAATGACTGAGACAGGAAAGGGTAAATGGAGGTTCTGGGTCTCCTGCTTTTACAGGCATCACTGGAATGAATGAGGGTGATTCTAAAGATACCTACAGAAACAGAGGTATATGGAGTTCAAACTGTGAAACCTCTTGTTATGGTTTGTGTCTCCATGTCCCCCCAAATCCTCATGCAGTCATGGGGCAGGCTTTTACAGTTTTTATTCATGTTGTGAGTGCTACACTGCCCTGGGGCAGATAGTTTGCATATGTAAGGGAGAGGAAGAGGCTGCTTGCCACCACTCCTCCCTTTTGCTCTTGTTGCTTTGCTATCTTCCACCACCATGAACAGTTGCCCTCTTCCATGTCCCACTCTACCTTGGAGCCAGGCAAGTATGGACTGAAACCTCCACAAACTGTGAGCTAAATAAACCTTTACTTCCTTAATTTTTGGCATGAAGTATTTTGTCTCAGTAATGAGAGAAAAGTAACTAAGACACATCTCTTTAATAAACTCCAGCTTCTGCTCTAGAAAGCAATGGGTGGAAGAATGTCTAAGCTCATTTCCTGGTCTCTTTCAATTTTGTCCTTTTTGTGGAACATAAAGCTTACATGAAGATGCTTCAAGTTACAAAAGAGTTAGGATTCATGGAAAGCAAAGGCAAGGAAAAGATAAACCATCACCTGCCAGATGTGGTGGTACAGGCCTATAATTCCAGCACTCCGGAAAGCTGAGGCAGGAGGATCATAAATTTCAGTTCAGCCTGGGCAACTTAGCAAGAACTTGTTTCAAAATGAGAGAATTAAAAAAAAAATGGTGGCAAAGTAACTCAATGTGAAGGCCCTGGGTTCAATTCCCAACACTAAGGAAAGAAAAAGAACATCTCCTAGGTATAACTCAGGGCTCTTTTTGAAAGTAGTTAGTGAAAGGATACAGTAGTCTCACGTTGCAACTCTTTACTGTTAGAAGAGTCCTCAATTCACTCTCATGCATGGGAGACTCAAAAGTAGAAAAATATCTATCGACATGACATTTCCTCACATGATTTTGGATTCACACCAACAGCATATTTACTTTTTCAGCTTTCTTTTATATTTGCTGGCTCACAGAGATTTTCCTCAGCAAAACAGTTCTGTTATGCTTGCTTTTATTACAGAGCTATCCAGGTCCTATTTACAGCAGATAAGATTTGCCAGTCAGTTATATTGGAATACACTTTATATTTTTAAAAGTACAAAACTCTGCATATTATGAAAGAAAGTCTCCCTTGAACTAGTGCCCTAAAATAAAGTTCTGTATTGTGTAGGAAATATTCTGCCACTGTATATTCAGATATGTCTAATACTTTTTGAAATATTTGAGAAATCAGCTTTGAATGATATTGTCCAGAATGACATCACCATCTCTGGGATTTTATTTGTAAAGTGGTTCTTTTCCACTGAAAGATATTATGTGTTTTCAGCCATCTTTTTTGAGTTATGGTTGTTAATAGCAATAGGAAATGTTCAAAAGATCTGTATTGTTATAAAAATTCCATGTAAGATCTTAAATTATTACCTTTTTAATCTTAAAACTTGTTTTGCAAATATAGGTATTAGAGATATTTAGCCACTGAGTATATAATTTAGATTCCTCTTACTATATACTCCTTACTTGTGAAGATCCAACTCAGGCTGTATTTTAAACTTATAGTACCGAAATATATTATTAATAAGAATATGGTTGACATTTTGAAAAAGCCTTTAGTCTGGAGCTGAAGAATATTATTCTAAACAGGAATTAGTAGCATTAGTGTGAACAGCAAAGGATTTTTTCTTTTCCTTTCTTTTTGTATTTTTAGTATTAACACCTATTGTAGTCGCTTCTTTCTGAAGCAAGAAAAAAGAGTCTATCAGGTGAGAAGACAGCGTACAGGGAAGAGAAAACCAGAAATCTGTATGGAGTGAAGTTCACTTTATAATTCTATGTTCAGATCACATAGGACATATATTTCAGGGTGTAAAACTATAAGGAGAATGTCCGATGATTACTTTGTTCTAACAGAGAGATATTAGGCAGAAATATATTCTTACTGTTGCGTACTTTTAAAGGAAGTTACCAGTACCATGGCAAACAGTGGCTCTTTGAATGCAAAAGTTCTATTAAAGCTCAGTAACTGGGTGGAAATGGAGAAAAATGGAAAGGCAAAATAAAAACAAAGGAGAAGAGAGAAACAAGAGGAGAGGAGAGGGGAAGAGAAGAGAAAAGAGGAGAGGAGAGGAGAGGAGAGGAGAGGAGAGGAGGAGCCAGAGAAAAGGGAAAGAAAAAGATAGGAATGTACACTTTTTAAACTAAAGGAAGAGAAAGGCAAGAAAAGACAAGCAAGGCTGGGGGATAAGAAGGATCCCAGTCCTACTCAACAGAGTGAAGCAAACCATTCCAGTGACATGAGAGTCAAAGTCTCTTCCAGTACCCACCCTGTGTGCTCACCCACTGTCCCGAGAGGCCAACGGTTGGAGAACACACAGTTTGCTTATGTTTCTACTTTTCTAAGAAATTTTAAGTCTCTAATAGCAGAGCAGATTAAGAATGTTGACACTCAGGTCCACAGAAAAATCCAACTAGGATTTGCACTGGACGTGCTTGGCTCAGCACATTCTATGAACTCAGATAAGCCCATGCCACAGGACCATGGGAGAGAAAGCCAGGGTAGGTTGTTTGATGCTCTCACCAGCCCTGATCAGGCAGGTAATCATCAACTGGTGTTAGAAAGAGCAGGATGTATCTGGTCTGCTCTGGGAATACCACTGGAGAAATACCTTTATTCATGCTCCCCCTGACCTCCCCCCACTTATACCTGCCAATCTGATTTTCCTAAAATCATGAAGCATGGGCTTTCATCAGGTAGATTTGAGACAATTCACTCTCTAGTAGGGAATTGTACTAAGTGTCAGCCCTGATCCTAGTGGTCAAGTGATGACAAAGTCTTGGATTGAACTCCTTCCATGGCAAAATCCTTCCACGAAGTGCTTCTAACCTGAGTTCTGTTAATAGATGACTTGTAAACAGGGGCTGTGTGTTTCAGTGATTTTGGAAGGACCTGTTGGGTTAATCAATAGTGAGCAAGGTTCTTTGCTACAGCACCCTCAAAAGCTTTATGTGAATTACTATTTTCTTATGGGAGTTAGAAGGTGTAGTATTTTGAACACTGATTTTTAATATTCTCACAAAGTATCGAGATTTTTGAAGAACATTAACTAAAGGGCACCATTTCGAGTAGTTCCACCTTGACATTTCTCCTCCTTTACCTACTCCTGAAAATCTGAGAAATCCCACAATTCCCAGAATCCACACTGTCTGAGGGAGTATTTTAACATGATGTAAACACTCTGGATTTCAATATGGTAGCCATCACCACAGGTAACTACTGAACATATGAATGTGGCTGAGGCACTGAATTGTACATTTCATTTACTTTTAAATAATTTAAACCTAAGCAGCTACATGTGGCCAGTCGCTCTTGTCTTGGGCAGGGTGGTGCAGCAGACCTGTCTATCAATGGGCATCTGTAGTTCTGCTCTCGTCCAGCCATCCCTGAGCCTTGCAGTGATTTGTGGGGGTGGGAAGGAAGCTTTGGCACTGACAGTGATGTGAGAATTCAAATTTTCAACACAGTTATTTTCCCATTTAATATTGTGTGAGTCATCTTTTGCTTTCTTCTTTTCAAATAGTAGATCCCAACATGGACATTAGTACTTATGTGCTTCTTCTTTGCTTTTCCAGATAGTCTGATTCACAAAAGGGAGTTACAGAGACATTCAGTCCTTTCCATTCAAATCCTGAGCCAGGGACAGCTGGTGCCCACCTCGTTTTCCACTACAAAGGACTCCCCTGAAACGAGTGGGTCTCTGTGGCCGGGTTCCACTGCATGCTCTCTCCATGCTGTGCCCATTCATCAAAAATGGCTGTTTTAACATTTGCTACAGTGCTCTTCTGTCCTAGGGCCTAGGACTACTTGGAGCACCTTTTTCTGCCAGAGCCTCCATCACATTGCTCCTGTATGTTAGCAGCACATGAAGCTGTTCCATGCAATCCGATGAAAGGAAATCTTGAACACTTTGGAGAACTTTGCCAAGTAAAGAAGACAACAACTCCATTCCACTGATAAGGGGAAAAAGTGAGTAGGGGCAGAGTGACACTTGATTCCAAAATTTCACATGCAGAAGGCATGAGGAAGATTTGCAAGGAGCACATTCTACCCCCTTGGCTTTGGCTATGGTCAAATGGCTTCTTCGAAGCTTCACAACTGTTCTTTCTCCTGCTGGCTGATCTGGTTCCAGAACATTGCAAAAGATTTACTTACAATCACATGAAGAGCCGGAGTAGCCTTACCTTCATCTAGAAAATAATGGCTGTTTTGTGTGATTTTGTTCAACAACAGTGATTCATTATGCAGCACCAGGCCTTCCCTGATACTTGTAACTGTCAGGCAGATTTCCTATGGGTTCTTTTCACACAATAAGCCTATTTTTTCAAATTAAACCTAGAGATGTATAATTATCTGCATGTGTAGATAAGAGTGCACTGACTTAGAAATATATACGGATGCAAATGTCTGTATTACAGCATGTTCCTGCAATGATATCTTTCTCACAGGCATGGTAGGAATTTGTATCTCCGGATCCATCTCCCGTCCTCTACGCGTAACTGACAGGCAGGGATTCAAGAGAGTGATGACTGCTCCTGAAACATACAGTTATTATTCACCAGGGCATAAGGTGAATTACCTTGCTCTATTGCCCGGGCAGAAAGGATTATCTGGGGTTTCCAAGCTCTGATCAGTGAATGGAATTATTCTGCACACAATGCTCATTGTTAAGGTGTTAACAAAATATATAGCAGGTTATCACGTGCAATTATGAGGATTCATTCCATACTCTGCCCTCGTTATGTCTCTTTTTTCATCTTTTGCAGCCAGATTTGCATCCTGAGGAATGTAGAAAGGGGAAATGTCCAAATTCCTCCACATGTGAGGGCTCTATAGATTTCCAACTAATTACAGGGGCAAGTCTTGGGATTGCTATTTCAGTCGTTTTATTCCAAAATATAATTAATTCAGCCTACAAACACTAAAGTACACCACATTTTGAATCCTCATTCTTCTTTCAAGTTAAAACAGGAAAACTACTATAAAACACCAATATAAGCTACTGATTTTCTAATGAACATGTGTGAAAAAGTTCTTCATAGTTCAAAATAAGAAAATGATTTCTGCAGTGCATTTTTAAGGAAAAAAAAACTTATCAGGCCACTTTTAAGCCACTTAAAAAAATTGATCCAAAATATATTTGCCACTTAAGTTGAACAACTACAGTTCTAAGAACTTCTGGATGCTGAGTGGTGCCTAAAAACTCTTACACGTATTTAGCAAAGGAGAGAATTTTGTGGCCTAAATAATATTCAAACATTGTGGCTTGTCTAAAATATTTATCTCAATTATTTTAAATTAAGTTATGCCCACACATAATTTAAAAGTCATTACAGATGCAACAAAATCAGTATGAAACAGGTGATTTTTTATGCATTTGAAACTCCAGTGTAACTTTACATTTTAAAAAATTACCTGTAATTATAAAAATGGTCTTCCTTTTCTTTATTCCTTTTGAATGTCCACTAATAGCTAAGCAGCTATCAGGAAGAAAAACATACGTAATGTTCAAGATCGTTCTGTTTTTGTATGCGTGTATTCCTTTGTTCCAGCTGATGGACTAGGGCCACTGTAATTGCTAGAAATATGTTATTAAAAAAATGGAAAAAAGGTCTCAGGACCCAGCTTGATGGCAAATGTAATGAGTCAGCAAATACAAGGCCCAGCCAGAATAATTAGTGCAATCGTTGGTTCCATCAATGACAGCATTCCCTTGGAAATTGCATCAAATCCCCAAGTCTAATATCTCCTGGGATACTGAGCACATTTCTGGGCAGGATCAAAAGGATGTTGACAAAAGTATATTCAAAAATAGTTAAAATGTAGAGAGAGAGTCATAAAAATATGACACACAGAAACTAGAACTGTAAAACACAGGTTGTGTGGGGATGTGTTTGTCTGGATGGGTAAATGTCTTTAAATATTTTCAAGATTTGTATATAAGAAATATTATACTTACAGAGGGTACAACTGATTTCTGAAATGATAAACTCCAGGGAATCAAACTTCCTTTGATCATAAAGGAACTTTCTGTCGGAATATGGAGCAAGGAGCAATTTTCTTACAGAAATTCTGGTGGGACTCACATATGACCCCCTTCTGAATTGCAATTAAAACAGTTTGTAAAAGGAATAGAGGCTTTACATGGAACACGCAATTGGTTTTGTTGCACCGTGAGTCATTTCTTAACATACATGCTTGGAAATATCAGCTGAGCATCTACTGTACACTGCCTGCTTTTTTTTCCTCAGAAATTATTTTAGCAAGCGAGCTGCAGAAGAGTGAGAAAATATGTTTGTAAATTGTTCCTGTGATTGACATTGTGAACCCGTCGCATGCTAAGACCTCTGAAAGTTCAGTGACAAATATCAAAGATGTGTGATCTCTGCTTCAGTAAACAGAGAGAAATTATGCAGAGAAAAATGCATTTCATTTATTTTGAAATTTGTCGTGCAGAGAAAAAACTAGAAGGGAGGAGCAGAGACCCGGGAAACCCTGTATCAGTCATTCTTAATTCATGGGAGTGGTAGGGCATTATCAATCTTCTGGGGATTTACAGATGCACGGTAGCTGGAAAACGTGCATCAGTGCGCAAGGAACATGTTAGGATCTGCTGACAGTGGTTCTGCAAAAGCTTTGAATGTGCTGGGTCAGAAGCAGCCCGATGAAGGGAGGTGGCAGATTTCAGCAGACTTTGAGGCCCTGGGCTCTGTATTGTTCTGCCTCTAGTCGTCATTCATGCATGCTGCAACAGGAACATCATAAAACGCTTCCTGTTTGAGTCAGGCTTTACTTTGGTTCAAGGTTGCTGTGTTACAGTAGCCGTGAGTCTGCATGTGTTTTCCTGACTGGGCACTTTGCTCTCATTTTCTGTGTGGCGCTCTTAGCTTGACTTTGGCTCTACTCTTTGCCTACGGGTGGTTTTCCTTTCTCTGCCCTTTTTCAGGTTGGAATTCTGTGTTTTTGCTAGTTTGTGGTAGCTTAATTTTTAACTTTGACTTGACTTTAACTTTAACTTTCCTCTACATCTTTCTATTATCAGTCTGAGCCTTAGTACTATCCATCTGTTTATACACCCTAGTTCTTCTGGTGCACGGATGCAATGAGTTGTAGTTCTTCCTAGAAATAATCAGCTGTTGCAGTTATTAATTTAGAAGCTTTTAGTAAATAGTCTCTCAACCGAAGTGTACTGTCACCACTTAGGCATGTGAGGACAGCTTATAATGAAGATGCACATCAGGATTTCAGGATAATAGGAACTTAACTATTCAAAAACATTTCCTGGAGAGACAGTGTATGAAGCCTAGAATAAGAACAGTCTGACAGGGAGCACTTCCTGGTTCTGAGAAACTTCTTCTGTTAGGCTCATTGGAGTATATGCTTCATTTCAAAGCCCAATTTACTCAATTTTTGTGATAGCTTTACCTCTACTTGCACTGTACTACCCTCATTTTTCTTTCTTTTCACACAGGGAAAATTCTGCCACTCCTCCTGCATTGAAGAATGTCTCTTCTTTGACCTTTCCAGGCTCCTAAAACCGCATTCATTAGGTTAAGGAACACATCTTAAACTGGAATTTAAATATGGGGGTTTGTGGGTGGTAAATCACACACAAAAAGCATTTGACAAAGCAATTTATCACTTAATTTTTAAAGACATATATATTTCAAGTGAATTTAATTTGCATATTTTCTGACTCATTTCCATTCCATTATCATAAACTCTTTTTAAATAGTTGCTACATTTTTACATTTTAAAAGGAGGCATTTGTGTCATCCCTGACTTCCTAACCTTTGCTTTCTGGAATTTGACTATCAGAAAATTCTTTCTTTGTCTCACTGCAATACTTTAGCTGTCTTCTGAAGCCCCATGGATGGAAGAAAAGCACAAGCCAGTGGCACTTCTCTCCTGTCTGAGAAGTCGCACTGTGAATTTTGACCTTTGCTCTTGGGGTTCATTAGAATTCTGTCATTATTTCAGCCATCGCTGAGCACTCCATGTTTATCAAATTGTGAAAATTAAAACTGGCCTAGATTGCTGGTTGGATGTAATAAGTGTGTTGGGATATAATAAATGGATTGTCTGTAGCGTTGTTGGGGTACTGCTCCCGTAGCATTTCTATTGATTCACCCCAGCATCATGCTCTTAGTAACCAAGATAGTACTGCTGACTTGAGTTTTGCGAAGTGGTGTGTTAAAACTTGTGTGCCCCTGCACTTCATGTAAACATTATCCATGATGAAATATTCAAGAGTCATAAGCTACATGGAATTCCAAGAAGACATTTTAAAACATCAATATCAGTTCTATATTAAGGAAAGATTCTATCTTATATTGATGTTCATATGTCCAGAATTGTCTCAGAGGCTAGCACAGAGAAGATATTCATTTGTTTACCTGAGCTAGTGAATAAACGACAGCAAATGTTAACTTCATAAAGTGCTTACTATGTGTTAGTCATTCTGTGAATGTCTATATGCAGACTATCTCGGCTAACATTTACCGAACACACATGGTGTAATTGCTGTCCTAAGTTTGTAAGTGGGGATCATGAGATGAGGAGGGACTGCCCAAAGACATGCAGCTATGAAGCAAAGGATTCAATCCAGGGTACCCTGATGTCAGAGACTGAGTTCTTGCCTAATCAGATAAACTTGTTACTGTCATTTCAGATATACACATACACACACACACACGAATAATGAATATAAATAATGCATATTTAAACAGAAATTAGCCTTGTTTTCTGAGAAATACACTGTCTAGGACATAGCACCTCTTAAGCTTCCTTTCTTGTCTGTGTTTTTAACAAAAAAAAAAGTCTTTAAATGATATATCACACTGCTTTGTGGGCTTAGTCTTCGTCAGCAAACTAAAGATCGAAATAGAAAGAAAAATGCATGCATTGGCCTGTAACCATCCATGATTCATTGGACCCACAAAAAGGGCCTGCTGAAGCCGTTTGAAGACAGACAGACCTCTGGGTTGGGTGCTGAGCCATGACTGAGGACAGAGCACAGAGCTGGTGTCTGTTCTCCCTGTTGGTCTCAGTGCTGGGTATGGCTCGTCAGCTGCTGCTTATTTTCCCTGCTCAATCTTTTCTTATCAGAGGCAGAAGGCATAAAGGATGCCATCTGGAATTGCTTGTTTAGATACAGCATGGTGTTAACAAGTTTTCCTCTCTTACTCTTTCTTGTTTATTGCTGGCTGCAAGGAGCAGCGATACACATGTCCAAATGCAGCCATCGCCTGGGCTCTGTTCCTCGTCAAGAACTTTAGGGGCAGAGGGAAGAGGAGCATGCAAACTGTGAGTGAGCATGAGGAAAAGCAAGAAGTGCCGGGCCAGGAGTGCGTGCACACTGCACCCTGAAGCACCGAAGGGAGCTTCAAGGTCAAGCGATTTGAAACTGTGAAGAAAAATGTATGAGATTTCATTGACACCTTCTCTGGTAGTAACAGGGGGCTGTGTATTCCTTGGAACCTGAGGCTGATAAAAATGTAGCACTTCTTAACCTTGTTAAGAGATTCTGAGTTTACAGTACAATGAAGTGCTGGCATCGTGAGCTTGAGTCACACAGGATTGCAAGCAAGTTCTACCCCTTGTGATCTGACTGTAGATACTGTGCCTCCCCTACCCACAATTCCACTCGCCTGGACTTTGCACCCACCCCCATCTGCATTGAATTGCAGCTGCTAACTGTGGTCTCAACTGTCCCATGCTTCAGACAATCATCGTTGGCCAAAACGAGAAGTCACTTGAGGGTGAAGATTGGCTGTCAGCCTAGCACAGAAGCCCAAGCTGGGTCTGGTGGCTCACGCCTATAATTCCAGCACTCTGGGAAGAAGGGACAGGAGGATCACAAGTTCAAACCCACCCTGGGAAACTTAGCAAGAGCCTGTCCCAAAGTAAGAATTAAAAAAGGGAGGGGTTGTAACTCAATGCAAAGGTTCAATCCCCAGTAGCACTAAACCAAAAGACCTATCTTCCTTATCTCCATGTGGGACTAGACCTGTAGTACATTTGATGCCTTGGTGTCCCGCAGGGTAAAGATGAAGGCAAACTTCAGCTGAGGCTCCTTCCCCTCCTAAAATAATGGCTGTGTTGACTCTGATTCCAGGGAAACTGACTTGAGACACTTGGTGAATCTGAGAAGTAATTCAGTCTTTTTTGCTTCAGGTTTCTCATCGTTAAAATGGGATTGGCGATGTTTCTGATCTCACAGCTCTGTTATAGTATTAAGTGTCTGCGTAGTGCTGAGTATGATGCTTGGCATATGGGTGGCTATCGTATCAGATACATATTTCTGATACCATTGGTGGGGTTCAGGGATTCCTTCATGGGACTGGGGATCCTGACAAAGGGATGCCTCTTTGAACATTCGGGAATGCTTGGAAAGAGAAGGCTCATTCTTCAGACTGAGAATAGTTATTATGGCTTTAACATCTTGGCTCCTAATTAGATTGTTTTTAAAGGGAACAGTCATAGGAAATACCTCAGTTTCCCAGGGCTTAGTCCCCGTGCTGTGACCTGATATGCCTGGGGACTGAGCGTGCTGTGTATACTTACTAGTTGCTGGCAGTCGTCTCTATTTGTGCAATGAAAAACATCACACTCCTCAGACAGAATGTACGTACATATATATAATTTCTCCATACTGTTGGTGTCTAAATTAAGAAATGTAAAAGCCAATTCTTGTGTAAGCCAGCAGGCAGAACCAACAGCAGCACTGGCTGTGAAAAGAGCAGACTTTCCAGGCGCAGACCCTCTGGGGAGGCTCCCTGTTGTGCTCATGGGTCTCTTCCAAATGGAACTTTGCAAACGGCGCATCACCTTGGAGCCGATGTTCATTCAGAACACAATTAATTGACTGAGGGTCAAAGAAATAAAGGGAGTTGAAAGTGTTGCTAGAACCACTGATGAGATAAGTTGCAAAATAAGGCTAAATATGCCTGTCTAGAGATCCACAAAGGGGGATTCTGAGGCTCACTGCAAAACCCTCTCTGAAATTTGTGACATTAATGAAACCTGCATGTGATTTGCCGACAGCTATTGATGCCTTATGCGGAGCCTTTTACTCCTGGGCAAGAGGAGTTGTAGCCATGTGTACATTCATTCATGTTAACCTCTGCCCCCAGTACCTTTCAACCACTCTGCTACATGCTTAGGAGAGAACCACAGGAAAATAGACACCACCTTTTGTTCATCAGTATTGTGAAATAGAATTAGTAAGGCCCAGGATGCTATGGTCCCCCGGAGTTGAGTTTCCGTTCCCCAGGGAATGTTGCTGACTTGTCCAAACTTTGTGTGCAGCTGAACTATAAACTTCGAAGGGGATGGGGTTGCTTTATGAATGGACCCATGAATATGGTGCTTACCACATGGTAAGTGCTCAGTTGATAGAAGACTTGAATTGATGTTCCAATCATTTATGATGTCTGAAGAAATTCAGATAGGCATGTATGCTAGTTGAGCTAGAATAATCCATGCAGTAATGTCTCTTCTTTAACGCAGCCAGCGGGACAATGCTGAATTTGAGGAAGACCTGCCTTAGTTTTCCAGGGCTATCAAAATAAATGATCACAAACTGCATGGCTAAAACAAATGGAAATTTGTTCTCACCCAAGATCTTGGGCTAGAAGTACAAAATGAAAGAGTCGGTAAGGTTGCTTTCTTCTGGAAACTCTGTGCAAGAATTCATTCTGTGATTCTCTCCTGACTTCCGGTGGCTGCAGAGAACCTTTAGCATTTTTAGCTTAATGTTGCATACCTGTAGCTTCTGCCATGGTCTTCAATGCTTGTCCTTCTGTGTGTCTTCTTCTAACACAGGGACACTTCAGTTTGAGACTGGGGCCTGCCCTGACCCATAGGATCTTAAATGTGTTAACGATTCTACTCACAAAGATCTTTTCCCAAATGCAGTCATATTCACAGGTTGGACGCTTCACTTGAGGAGCCACCACTTGACCCAGTTCAGAATCCTAAACTTTCCAAGTGAATTCCTGGGAGTGGCAATTGTCTAGCAAACCACAAACTTACTATCTAAAATCAGCCATAGGAGGATTGTTTCGAGTTCGCGGCCAGCCTGGGTTACAAAGTGAGCTCAAGGGCAGCCTGAACTGCATAGCGAGATCCTGTCTCAAAAAGACAAAAAAAAAAAAAAAAAAAAAAAAAAAAGAAAAGAAAATCAGCCATGTGGGGATAAATGGGACTTGATACAAATCAGTCACATAAACCATGTGCACAAGCATTGACATCCGGCCATTGATTGTCCTGTCTCTTTGTTACCTAAAACCACAACTAATCTACTTTCTAGCCATATCATTCTGCCTTTTATCTTCATTTTTGTGTCTTCTCTTGGCTTTCTTGTTTTGGGGGCATGATGATGGGTTTTGGGGAGGGTGTCACCTCATACTTTCTCATATATTTTGAAGCACAGGAGGACTAAATTGTACTCTTGTGCTACTCGGTGGCACTTTTGTCTGATATTCTGATCAATGCCTTTCCTTTTCACATTTTTCCTGTTGAAGCTATTTATGATCTTTTAGATTAAGCAAACATGACCTCCTTACTTCTAACCTCTTTTCTTTTAAACTCAGTTTAAGCACTTAGCAAAAATGCCTATTAAGGAGATACTAGGTCTTTCTCATATAGAAATAGAAGTTCAAAATAGAGCAAAAAAAAAAAAGCACTTCTGTTCTCTTAATCTTTGTATATGTCTCTTAGCAAAAATATATATTCCCCAATAAAAATGATGTTGTTGAGAAAGCCCATTACATTTCTTTTGCGGACCCTCTTTGAGTAAGTTCAACTGTGATTTGGATCTGAGAGAAAAGTGTCCAGCAGCCATGGACAAGCAAAGCAAAGACTAAAATAGCAATCCACCCCTGAAACCCGGTATGACTCTCTAAGGTTGAACTTCTTTTGATCAGTTTGACCTATTTCGTGACAGCTCAACCAGAAGCAATCGCTGGTGAAATTTTGGAAACCACGTTTTCTCCCAGAAGGTAGCTGTCACCACTTGCTCAAGGTTTTATCACCTTCGACACTCTGCCAGGATAGGACACACCCAGGTCTGAGCTGATGGGCTGTGTTCACCCTCTTGTTTGTCATGAGCAAATCTGATCACTTCAGTGATCGCGAACCTAAATTTCTTTCTCCCTGGAGTCTGGTGGTTAAAAGACACAGACTTGATTTTCTTCATTGTCTAACTACACAGACCATTGTATCATTGTGTCCTTAGCCTGGTGTGGGAGGTTAAAGACAAGGTGTCTTGATCTTTACTCTGAAGTACGTTTAAATCACTCCTTCCTGTGACTCCCTTTCAGTTTTCTCTCATCTCTGGCACTCTGCCTAAGCCCATTTTTAAAAACCAAGGTCTGTTTTATGTTCTACCTGCCCATAAATTTCTAGCTTCGCACTGAGCAGCGTACCCTGGCAAGTGCTTCACAGCATAAGACTGGGTTGCTGGTTCAAGTTCTACTTTGGGCTGAGCACCATTTTTTTTTTCTTTGCAAAACTATCCAGGGCCAAAGAGAGGCACAGGAGAACAGCTCATAAGTCAGTTCCCAGGATGTTGTCTTGCTGCAGCCGCAATTTGGATTCAGACTTGTTTCTGGGATGATCAATTCTACATAACTTCAGACAGTATAAGCCCTTATTCTTAGGGGCTTTGTATGCACGAAGAAATTCTGTTTCTTTCCATCAGTGTGCTTGATTCCAAATGCTATCTGGAAGGACAATTAGTACATATTTCCTCAGGGCACTGGGAGCAAGAAAGAGGGGAGAGAATCTATTTTTATTTTATTTTCCTTAACCCTTCTGCTGCTTATTTTTATTAGATATGGGAACCACTCAACATTATGGAGCCCAAGCAGATTTTAGTCACTGAGTTGGGTCCTTCTCTGGCTGATCAAGAAAACTCTTTCAGCAATGTGTTGGAGCCCTTTGACAAACTTTGGACATCGTAAACTCCTGCTGCTTTTCCTCTTCCCCCTCTCCCTCAGTATCCCTCCCCTTTATGCTCTCTCTCTTACAGCGAGTTCCCTGTTTTTAGCTGAGTCACAGCAGCTGGCTGGCACCTCCAGGGGCATAATGTACGTAACACAGAATCCTCTCTGTTGGCTACCATGGTGCTTCAAAAGAGGGCTGTGGCAGCCGCAGCAAAGCATCCTGGGCACTCCAGCCAAGCCCTTCTTTGAAGCCCTGAAGCAAGTGGCTGGCAGAAAGAGCCTGGGATGGCTCAGGGATCCAAAGTTCCTGGATAACTCAGCTGTGCTGAATCCCAGGGCTCGGCAGCCACTGAGATGTTGCTCAGAGGCAAGCCCTTAAAAACTCAGAACAAAATCCAGACGGACAGAAGCAGTCATTCAGCCTCTCAAAGCCAATGGCTGCCAGGAGACAGGCTTAAAACTGCCAGAGCTGTGGCAAAAGGCCTCCAGCTCTGCCAGCGGCTGAACAGTGGGCTGGGAGCGGTGGTCGCACTCGTCTTTTAGGTCCACTGGGTTGTGCCCAGGCAGGGAAGAACAGCCCAAGTGTAAAGCACCAATACGTCACTTCCTCTCCTAAAAATAAATGTTGATCTGTTGAAGTAAAATATATGTTTTAACCAGGTGGAGCAATGCAAATTTGCATGGGTAAAAACAGAATCTTCAGGTTTTCAGATATTTCAAATTAGACTGCTCCCAAGTCCCAAAACTCTCAGAGGCTGAATATTTTACAAACTGTAGATCCATCAGCCCTTGGTTGATGTGTTTGTTCTTCCTTTACACTCCTCCCTGAATTATTGATCTCAATCTGATTCTTATTCTATGAAACAATATTCCTTTATAGTAATTTAGAAACATCTGATGACAGTTATGATGAGGATGATAATAATGAAGGCATCTATGCCAAGCAGTGTCCTTACTGAAGGATGTTGGAAAGATATTTGCAGCTGAATGCTAACAGTATCTTTGGTGTGTGTGTGTGTGTGTGTGTGTGTGTGTGTGTGTATGTGTGAGTGTTAGCACACTATCCTTGGCCTCCAGGTAAACACAACTGAAGAAATAATTGATCCTAAATGGAAAATTTTAAATCACTAAGAGCTTGTGTGTCACATTCAAAGCATGGCTTGTAAAGAAAGTCAAATGAGTTAGTCTTTACAGCTGTACCTTCTACAGTAACACTAAGTGGTAGGAACATTTGAAAAGATAAAATGATTGCAAAGCAGCTGCTTTTTGTAGCTCCATGGAGACATTAATATAAACTTATAAAGCCAGATAATTTACTCTTATACCCATGGCATCGTCAAACACAAATTAAAGCAAATACTAACCACACAGAAGTGAAGCGCGTGATCTTTAAATATTTACATTTTTTCAGTTACAGAGACTCAGTGAAATACAGGAGATAGGGTATTTCTCCTCAAAAGCCATACTGTTTCATTGGGATGTTTTCTTCATGTGTCCAGGAAAGCCGCAGTGAAGCAAGAGTATCCCTCAGACGACAGTGACGAGCAAAGGAAAAAGTGACATTTGAAATGAACCCCTGAGGAGTTATTAGTAATTGCTCTTCTGAGAAGTTAACACCTATAATATGTGACAGAACAGGTTCATCTGGGATTCAGTTAAACTATTCTTAATCCTGCTTAAGTCATGTCTAATAAACAAATTATAATTGATTTGTTAGGAGCCAGAAAATTTATCATTGGGACAGGTGTAAATATTTTAGAAAAATATAGTCAGCTTGTACTTATTTAACAATTTCTCAGAAGGATTTTCCTTTCAAACAGAAAGAACTCACTGGGTTAGTTGCAGAAATGCCATGAAAAACAAAATAGAACAAAAGACACTTCTTTATGAAGACAGGCATCTGTGTTGAAGTGGAAAACTACAAAAGCAGTACCTATATGTATATTACATAAACTATAATGAAGTCCACAATTTAAGGAGATAACTGTAAAACAGTAATTGTGGATGGAAGGAGGCAAAGAAGAGAAAGCGATTAGAAAATAATGTAATGAGTTGCTTGATTTGCCATTCTGATGTAGGAGAGAAATCTGAATTATTAATCCAGAAATATCAGAGGACTACTGATTAGAATGTTAGAGACAGAGTAGTTACTAAAATAAATCTTTGTTGTTTAAAAATAGCCTCGCTCTCCAGGGATATAGCTCCGTGGCACAAGTGCCTGCCTGGAAAGTGCAAGGTCCTGAGTTCAGTTCCTGGTACCAACAATAAATAGATAAATAAAAAAAAAAATAGCCCTGCTTCAGACATTTGCATAGCCCAGAAGAACAATATGAAGGATAGCCTATTTCCCATGGTTTTACACTTTTAAAATTTCAAGTTAACACATGGTTAAAATAAAATATGTTCTATATGCACCCCTTGACAAGTGTACTTTTCAACATATGAAAGGCCATGTTCAAATGCAGAATTCTCAGCAGCTTTGGAGATTGGTGGTCCAGCATGAAGAGCTGGCCCTGGTCATTGCTACTGGGTTACCCATTCTTTCCCCAGCCCTGATTCCTGCCACATCATGAGGCCCCTTGCTCCTGTACATGGAGACATTTCAGTAGGTCCAATATATAAATAGCTAATGAGCAACCCATTAGCAAAAAAGGTGAAAGCATCCAATTCATTGGTTTTGAGGTATTCATTCCTCAAATTTGCCCAAACTGAAGCTGGGGCAAAACACCTGACACCAACAGTCTAAAGGAGGGGAGGTTGAGTTTGGCTCACAGTTCTCTAGGGTTCAGTCCAAGCTCAGTTTACAAAGTCAAATACAGAAATACTATGGTAGAAGGGGCCGGAGAAGGAAAGCTGCTCCCATCATGGTGGCCCAGAAGCAGAGAGAGAAGAGAGGAGCTGAGGACAAGAATACACCCTTCTGAGTCATATCTTCAGGGACCCACCTACAACCAGGACCCAGCTCTAACAGCAGTTTAACTACTGAACTCATCAAAAGATGATTACACTGATGAGTATAATGCTTCGGCAATGATCCAGTCACCTCCTAAACCCATGGAACACTAGGGGAACATCTAAATCCAAACCATCCTATTTTATGACAACTTCACCTACCTAGCCTGCATGATTCTCTACAACTCGGTTCCAACCAACCAAATAACCTTACTTTCCACCATTTGATGAGGCTAAATTCTTGGCTTCCTGCTTCAAAGATCTGTATATATAATATATCTGATTATGTTATACTATTGTTTATGCCAATGATTTAAGACTTGATAAGATATTGTGATGGTTGGTTGATTGTGTCAACTCTAGAAGTTTAGCTAAGAGAAGCTTAAATAAATTGGCTCTGCAATCCCCACCCTCGGTTGGCTCCTCCCCTGGATGGTATAAAGGGGAAATGAAGAAGGATGGATCTACTTCTGTTTCTTTGGAGGAACGCCAGTCTTCACCTTCACATTGGACATCATCTCCTGCCTTCCAGTGTAGACCCTTCAGCCTTCTATCACAGATCCATCAGCCTCCTGATCCAGACTCACACAGGATGCTGCATGAACTCCTGGCCTTGGACTGAAACTTACACCTCCAGTGTGCAGACCCTCCGCACCCTTCCTCCTCTGACTCTGTGCTGGTCATTGTAAGCCAATCTTGTAATTTCTTATACATTTGTACATCTTGTGTTATATCTGTTTCTCTAGTAAAACATTGACTGACACAGATGCTCTTTGCCTCCTACCTCAAGTTCAGATAAGTACCAAAGCCAAAAATGTCTCTTTGGTACCTCCCATGTGTTTAACACTATCACTTATTATTCAAGTACATTCTGTTTTCTAGTTGTTTTGAACTGCTTAAAGACCTCTCCAAACAGACCTCAGTTCCTCAACACATTGTGCTTTTATGTCAGCACTTTCTCATTTTAAACTACAACTTTTCACCTTGTCTGTCTGGTGAACCTACTTCAAGGAAAGTGTGAGTTCTGGTAGGCTGTACGCTATTTCCTCTCATGGAAAGACTGCAAAACACATGAAGAGTGAGTAAGGATTTTGTATGTATTTCTGTTACAGTATGAGAACATAAGACCTTGTAAAGTACCACTGCTACAATATTTTCACGGGGTGTATTATTACTATGGCACACATGTCTTCCACATCAGGCAGTGCGGATCCAGAAGTTTAAACAAATGTCTATCTTCTTCCTTTGTGTATTCTCACATCATAACACAATGCCCTATACTTTGTCAGTTAGATTTCCTACAAATGTTTGTTGATGAATGAAAAAATAATAGCTAAATCTACTAGGCATAGTGCTGAGATACTTATTTACGTTATATTTCATTTAATCCCCATTGCAATCCTAGGAAAGGGTTACTCATATTTTTCCCATTTGCAGATGAGGAAACTGAGATCATTGAGATGTTAAGAAGCTTGTTCAAAATCTCACAGTAAGAGATGGGGCTAGACTCTCTATGAGTATGAACAGACTGAACAGACCTCAGAAAGATACACTTGCAAGAAGGAGGGAAGGCAGGATCTACTTGTCCCAGATTGTCAATAAGTCAAAGGGCGAGACCCTAGTTCATCCAATTCCCTTCCTGAACTGGATTTTGATTAGGCTTGAAAGGGCTTTTCCCTAAACTGTTCTCACGTGATCTACAGGAGGTGGCAATTATTTACCTGTTGCTGTATTATGATGGCTGACTTTCTGATAGCTTTTGTTTGTTTGTTTTATTTTCACTACTGGGCTATAATTTCTTTGAAGTACTGAACTGGAATTTATATATGTAAAGTATTTTTACAGTATCTAACCTGGTAAACTTTGATGTAAATATATGCCTATGAGATCATCATCACAATCACCCTGGTAGCTTCCCTGGGCCTCTGCATAATCCAACATTTCTTCTCCCCACAACCAGAACAGCCAGGTGCATACTTTCCATCACCGTGGATTCACTTGCATAGTCTAGACATTTACATGGTTACAGTCATACAGGGTGTGCTCTATTTTACTAGGCTTCTTTTACTCAGCGTAATTATTCAGAGATTCATCTATTTTATTGCATGTATCAGTTTTCTAGTCCTTTGTTTTGCTGAGTGGTATTCCATTGTATGACTATATAGGAAATTGTTTATCTGTTCATCCATGGATAGGCATTTCTAGTGTTTTCAGTTGAGCCATTACAGATAAAGTTGCTATGATCATTTGTGTACTGAAAGCTATTTACCAGGTCTTTGTGTGGACATACACTCTAGTTTTTCTTAGGCAAATATTTAGATAGGGGTGGAAAGACTATATAGCATATAAATGTGGTTTTAATTTATTTTCAAAAATGACCAAATTATTTTTGATTAATTGTACCATTTTCTAGTCCTATCAAAAAATGTATGAAGTTCCATTTGTTTCACAATTTTTGAATAATGTGTGTTTAATAAAATAATCATATTGGCTGCATGGAGGCATTCTATTACTCTTTTGAATTTCATTTCCCAATGACTAACAAGGTTGAACACCATTTCCTGTGTTTGTTTACAATAATGTATCTTCTCCTGTGAAATGTCTGTTCAAATATTCTACTTATTCTATAACAATGTGATTAGTGTCATTACTGAATTATGAGTAGTCCTTATGCATTCTAGATAAGCTCCATCCAATAGAAACGTAATGTAAGCCATATACGTATTATTAAATTTCCTACTTGTCACAAAATAGCATTTAAATATCAAGTAAAATAATTTCTATTTATAAGTTGAATTTAATCTAATATGTAAATATATTATTATTTTTAATGTGTAAAAACCTTTGAAATATTTATTTTTTATGAAGTTCTTAAGATTTTAAAGTATTTTATGCTTGAGGTGTATCATGATTGAGACTAAGTACATTTCATGAGCTCAGTAATTACACATGGCTGGTTACCACCATGTTGAATAATGACCTCTAGACAAGAGTTCCTGGGGCCAGGTATATAGCTCAGCAGCACAAGTGCCTTCCTGGCAAGTGCAAGGACCTAAATTTGATTCCTGGTACTGAAAAAGAAAAATGGAGTTTCTTGTCACATATAGTTTACAATATATTCCACACTATACCTTGTATGCACTTTTGCTAAAGTGTCATTTGAAGAGCAAAACTTCAATTTATTCTTTTTGATTTTATATGTTGTGTGTTTAGTATGCTGTTTAAGAAAGCTTTGTTAAACTCAGTTACTCAGATTTTCTATATTTTTCTATCTTGGTTACTTTTCTCTCGTTGCTGAAGCAAAATACCTGACCCCCAAAATTAAGGAAGGAAAGATTTATTTAGCTCACAGTCTATGGAGGTTTCAGCCCATACTTGGCTGGTTCCCAGGCAGAGTGGCATATGGCAGAGGGCAACAGTACATGGCGGTGGAAAACAGCGGAAGTAGCAAGCGCAAAAGGGAGGAGCAGCAGCAAGCAGCCTCTTTCTCTACCTTACATATGCAAACTATCCACCCCAAGGTGGGTGTGGCACTCACACCCATAATCCAAGCATTGGACTATGGATCAGTCAAAGATCTAGAATAGAAGCTTGCCCCATGACTGTATGAGGATTTTGGGAGACATGCAGACACCAACCATAACATTTTCCTAGGAGTTTTATAGTGTTTGCTCTAATATTAGGTCTGTGATCAACTCTGAGTTAACATTTGTTCACAGTGTATGGTAAATGTGTATGCTCATATGGTGCTATTTCATTGGCTTGATTATCCCATAGTTCTGCCACCATTTTTAAAAGACATAATGCTGTAAAAATCAATCAGAGATATATGTTTGGGTTTATTTCTGAATTCTATCTAATTCACTGTTCAATATGTTTTTCTTTACACCACAAATATCCTGCTTCTATTACTATAGTTTTATTATACATTGTGATGTCAGGTTGTATAAGTCTTAGCTTTTCTCAAAGGTGATTTGTTATTACAAGACATTTTCATTTTCATATGAAGTTTAGAATCAGTTTGCCAAATTCTACCAAATATCAGTTGGAATTTTGGTTGGAATTGCTTTGAGACTTCAGATTAATTTGTAAAAAATTTCACATAATAAAACTGGATTTGCTAATACATGGAAGAGAAAGAAAGTTTTGTAGTATTCAGTATCTAAATATTTACTGCACATTTTTGTTCAAGTTTTTTCAAAACATTTCATATTTGATTCTATTTTAAATTGAATACAATAGAAACACAACTGATTTCATATAGAAGCCTTATGTCCTATAAAAAGCCAAACTCCTAAGCTATAATAAGACTTATGTTTTTATTGGTGGCAATATCTGGAACCTCTAATACTATGTTATACAGAGATGGTAAGCTTGGATATTTCTGTTTTCCCTAAGTGTAAGGGTAAAACATTTAGTATTTCACTATTTAGCATGATGTTAGCTGTAAGATTTTAAAAATAGCAATCCTTTATCAGGTTGAGGAAGTTCTTTTTTATTTATAGTTTGCTTAGATTGTTTATCATGAATGCATGCTAAATTCATCCAATGAATGCAATTTCTAAATCTACAAACATTTAGTTGATTATATGATCTTCTTTTCTCTTTTTGTTTTTTTTAAAGTGGTATGATTTCCTGCATTCTTGGGGAAAATTCTGTTTGATAAAACCTAGTCTTATTACTTGCTTTGGTAAAATACTTAGAAGTTTTGCATCTATGTTCATGTGATATTTTGGTGTGTAGTTTTGTCACACTTTTGGTTTGTGTATCAGGCTGCTGTGGTTTCAATGTGTGCTCTCCAAAACTCAGGTGTTGTCCATGGGATAGTACTAACAGAAAGGTCTTTCAGAGGTGATTAGGAAAGGAGAGTGTCCTGGATTGAGGCCCTTACACAAGACACTCCACTGCTGTTCGGTTTAGCATGCCTTTCCACTTTCTTCACTGTGAGGACCTCATTGTCCTCCACACAGGCTGCAGCCCCCACCAGGCAAACACACCTGCCAGTTCCCACCTTGATCTGGTTTCCAGGACTGTGAGGAAGAAATCTTTATTCTTTATAATTTCCCAGTTTGCCGTATTGTTATAGCTGCATAAATGGACTAAGGCAGCATAGCACTGATCACTCAGAATGCGTTAGGAAATATCCCCTATTCAACACCTTAGCATTTGCAAGAGCTTAGGTAGACTGAGTGTTATTGGCATTTATGCTTAAGTGGTTGATTAAAACCATTTAGGAAGATTTCTGTGTCTGAAGTTTACTTTGTTGGTATAGTTTTGAAAATTCAATTCATTTGGTGGATGTGGGTTATGTCTTTTAAGCCATTTATATGTTTAAATTATTTAATTTACAGGCATACAATTATTGATTATATTTTCTTTTCATCCTTCTTATGTCTGTAGTAACTCTTGTAATAATTTCCTTTTTTCATTTTTGATCCAGTATTGGTAACTTGTCTGTTGGTTTACACTTGATCAATCTTCCCAGAACTTTACCAATTTTCTTAATCTTCTCAAAGAACAGCCTTTGTTCTAATTTGTTCTGATGGTCTTGTTGCTCTTTTTCTTGTTGTTATTCCTCTCCTCCTCCTTCTTTCCTTTTTCTTCTCTTTCTTCTTCCTTTTCTTCTTCTCTTTCTTCTTCTCCTCCTCTTCTATTTCCTACTTTTTCCTTTTCTTTTTTTATTTTAAAGAGAGTAGTAAATGAGAAACAAACAAACAAAGAAATAGAGCAGTTGTGGCATACCAGTATCACAAACATAAACAAATCAAAGCAAGAGCATTCAAAGTGACAGAGTCTCAAGACAAAATAATACAAATCAACAGTGTTGTTACCTTACATATCGCTATCCTCAACTATGTTGCTCATATTACCAGATATAAGAATGAAAGATTGCTCAAACCATTATAGGGAATAAGAATATAATTCTTCTATAAAACAGTAGTGATAATACAGAGTTTCACTAGACAAGATGGTAAGAGTTCACCATTGTAATTCTATTGCATATTGTTACCTTCAACTCAGTTGCTCAGACCAGCAGACACAAGCATGCACAATTGATCAGAACATGAAAAATTATAATCATTAACTGTTTATTTCAATACATCATCAGATATCAGCAATACAGTTATCTCAACTATTCATATATATATTTATATTTTGTGTTCCTTCTTTCTTTTTTCTTCTTTCCCTCCTCCCAGTCGTTCTCATTTACTTTAATTTCCTGATACTTTCTAGTTTCTTAAAATAGAAACTTAGGTCATTAATTAGAACCTTTTTTCCCTTTATAGGTGTTTATTGCTTGAAGTTTCCTAGTGTAGCATTTTACAATTTTAATGTCATATTATATGTTCATTTCATTCAGCCCCAACTAATTCTAACTTCTCTTTTGAATTCCTCTTTGATATTTCTTCATGTCTCCTTTTATTGAATGTGCTATTGGAGTCACATCTAAAATGTTTCACAGTATTTACTTTGTACATAGGCTTGTGACCACACTTGAATACATTCTTATAAAACAGATGATGCGTGGGTGGAGGTTCCTTTGTCCACAATTAAATTTCCAATTGTTTCAGTACTATTTGTTGAAAAGATTATTCTTAGCTACCTTATGATTGGGTTTGAACCTATGTAAAATTTCAGTTGACTATAAGTTTGTGGGGTTGTTTCTGAGTCTTCTATTCTGTCCCACTAATCTCCCTGTCTAGCTCATCACCAACACCACTTTATTTTATTGTGTATGAAGTCAAGGCATAAAATCAAGGAGTGTGAGTTGGACTTTCTCTTGACTGTTGTCTGATGTGTGAAAAACCATTATTTCACATATTTCTATTTCTGTTGTCATTGTGTATGATTGGAGAATGACTAGCACTTGTTAGTCTATTATGGCTGGAAACAATTTTCCATGAGATGTCTTGAGATGAATTACATTTAATGAAATTGTACAATATAACCTTTCCCCTTGGTCTCTGCTTAGGGCACACTGACTCTCACTCATGCATGTACTAAGGTGCATACCACATTTAGATGGTCTGTGCTCAAAATGCCGTTGTCTCCAATTTTATGTTTAATTCCTACTCACCCTGAGGAGGTCCTCAGTTCACTGGGAACTTTCTCTGACTTACTGTCAAATTTGCTGTTATACACTCTCACATGATAACTTCATCTCGTTTATATCATTTCTAATTTTACATTTATTTGTAGAATTATTTGATCCATATCTTTTTCTCTAGACTGCACTGAGCATTGCACCTACACCCATGTTTGCATATCCTCTTCTCCAAAGAGCATGACATATCATAGGTGTTCATCAAATATTTGTGGGACAGGACATTACTTTTCATATTTGTCTTTTTATCAAGTTTCATTATTTCCTATAATTTCTTCTTTTGTGTGTAACATGCACATCAGAAATCGTATCTTTTCTCCCATCAAATTAGAAAGTTTCTACATCTCACCAAAGCAAGCCTACCAAAAGGACAACTGTTCTATCAATTTGAAGAAGCATCCACTGTTCAGAGAAAGCTAATTTAAATTGTACTATTAAATAAACGAAAGATAGGAGAATTCTGCGAGGAGTCAGTTTTCTGAAGTTGCCATGTGCTCATCGCAGATGCAGTAAAGCACAACTTGGCAGAGCCAGTGAAGCAGACACTGACTCGGGGAATATCAGATTCCCGCACTTCCATTTTGTTTTTGTCTCCCTAGTTTGTTTGAAAACTCATAAAAACCATATGATGAGTTTTCAAATAAAACTGCGGTAGTTCTACGCTGACTTCTTGCCCCTTATAGTTTTAAGGGTTTTCTTTTTTCTCGGGGACGTTACGCTGATATCACAAGTTAGCATCCCAAGGAATATTCCTGACTTGCATCTTACGTTTTCAGGTGGACGACGAATGAGATAGCTTACTGTATCAGAAATGTGGTGGTTCTATTTCTTGTACTTCATATTACAATAATGTTCTGGTTGATGATTAAAAATGATTTATTTTATAAGTAGTTCTTAATTTTATCAGAAGAGGTGCCAGAGTAGCTCTGGATAATTTCTATAGCTGAAGAAAGAAGACATGAATTGATTCACTTCTTCCCAATATTTGTTATAACTCAGAATGTCCTCTAAAGTTAGTCATTACTATTTTTTTCACTTAAAATAGAGCCTCATTTTACAATAATTATCCCCAAATACAGAAAATGGTCCCAAAGTTAAAATTAATACTTGAGATCTATTGAGAGGTACATATAAAAGATTTCTTCCCCTTTACTTTGTTTCACTATCTGAAAAATCTGAGAAATAATTGCTACTTACCCTCTCAGAAGAAAAATTATGAGGACTATTAAAATAATGTATGTAAATTACTTTGCTGTCAGAAGCCTCAGGTACCTGTGTAATATATTACGCTGATAAAAACTCATATGCACGGGGTTTAAATTTTATCTTAATGCTCAAATAAGTAATTCCCACATACAGCTGGATGTATTGGCCTTGATTTTTCTTCTTAAGTAGACAGGTGTTGCACTGTTCTAATTAATTCAAATGGACACAGATTTAAAATTTCCTCTGCAGGAAAGCAAAGTTGTTTCAATGCTAATATTTTGGCATCATAGTTAGAAGTTTGCTGTGCAGCTCTGCAGGGCATCTATCTGTTCAGGGTGCAGTGTTCTTCTTTATTAATCCTAATCTGAGAGCAAAGCAAACTCTTGGTGATATAATAAAATATAAGTGTTGGTGTTTGAAATCAAGCCCGTCTGAGTTCACATTTCCCCTTTGACACACATTAAGTAACCTGGAGCAATTTTTTTTCCCTCTGTAAGTCTGTTGCCTCTGTGTCCAATGGGTGATAGTCATGTACAGTTTCCTAAGGATTAATGATCTTTGTGGAAAATCATTGAGCACAGATTGAAAGTTGAATAAGCAGCAGTTATCATTATCAGTGAAAATGGTACTATGACTGCAACAGTATGATTCCATCACAGAGGAAATGATTATATTGAAAAGAAAAGAAAGCAATAGTTATAGAGGATTTTTGTTGTTTGGTTACCGCATAATTTATAAGCATCATTTTATACAGTTCTCAGGAAATGTCATGCTGTTGTTCCATTCTCCACTTTCTTGATATGAGGACTGGGGATAATCAATTTTCTGAAGGCAAAAACAAGATTTGAATTTAGGACTTTTGCATTTAAAAGTCTGAGCAACAAGCTTTAATGCAGATATCAAGTTGCTTCACCTTTTATTTTTATTTCTTCTACAGTAAATGACACAGCTGAGTATCATTATTTAGACTAACCTTTTCCTCTACCCAGATTTCTCAGTTCTCATGTTGGAGCAGGTTAACAGTGTTTGAGGTTGGACACAGCCTCACAACGTTTTAACAAGCAGGTAGCTGTAGGATAGCTTTCACATTTGCCTACACACCATTCTATAGTTTTGAACATTTATTCATTGCCATATATTGTCACTAAAATTATAGTGAGGGACAGTAGGGCTTTATCTCTTTTACAAAACTGCTTCCTAGGAAACATGAAGAGACTCACAATTTATCTAGGATTCATAGTACTTGTTACTGGTCCATGTTACTTGTCAGAATTGCTTCTGTAGTGGCAGGACATACATATAGTGAGATCGTCTCTAATATTTATGATCTTCAGCTTGTCACCTCTCCTTCTAAGATGTTCATTTATAATTGTCAAACACTTGACAGATAAAAAGGCTCTTAAAGGTTTATAGCCCTGCTCCTATTTTTATTATACATGACTGAATTGATAAGAAGCTATGAATACAGGAGAAGGTAAATATCACTTGGAATATTTTGTAGGGTTCCTGAGCTATGCTCAACATCTTTCCTTTCCTTTTGCAGAATTGATGTTGTAAAAAAAAAAAGTGTGTGAAGGAAGTCAAAGGAAGATTGCATAGTTTTGATCAAAGTAGTATGAATATCCAGGTGTGGTGGTGCACTCTTGTAATCCCAGCACTCGGTAGGCTGAGGCAGGAGGATCCTTGCAAGTCTGAAATCAGCCTGAGCTACAAAGTGAGCTCACAGCCAGCCTGAATTACATAGCAAGACCCTGTCTGAAACACACACACACACACACACACACACACACACACACACACATAATATGTACAATCCTTAAAATCTATTTGTTCTCAAATGCTTAATATTAAAAGTAACTTTTTTTGCCCTCTTACTATTTTACCATATCCCTAACACAAAATACATCACAATATTTTAGATGTTTATTTGTGGAATTTATCTCCATATTTTTAAATAATGCATTTATTATTTTATAAGTTTGGATGCTAGATTTTGACTTTTTTAAACTTTTATTGATAGATGAGGCCTTGGATACTGTCTGCCAGGGCTCACCATCGCTCTGTCTTCCTGTTATTCCGAGAGCAACGAATGAGGTAAATCGATCTCCAGCGTTCACATTCTCAGGACCACACAAATATCATTTGCTTCGGGGTCCATTAGGTATTGCCTCTACATGCCTTTTATACATCTCCTTGCTTTGTCAATAGGTTTTAATCACTTGGACTATTTTCTAGGTCTACTTATCATTGCATGATCGTTTTTAAATACACCATTGCACACAGTACTGGACTTTTTCTTGTGTTCTCCTTTCCTTACAGAGGTTGTTTTCCCATTGAATATCTTCCTTACACACCCACGGAGACCGTATTAGATCACTTTCCATAGTCAACCCTTATTTATAAGCTATAGGTGCATGTGCACATCTGCTATTCTGGTTCACTTTTAGACTCCCAATGCCTAGAATAGTGTTAAGCTCTTAGTGTGTGCCCAGGGCTTATCTGTGGATTTAATAGATAAATAGTACGGTTTAGATACACATAGTCTAACTGGGAGGGGTTTACTATTGCACTAGTCTTCATGAATATTCAAATGGTGTCAGTGCTGAACCATTAAGCAAAAGTTTTTAGATTACTTTTACCATTTTTCTTTATTATTTTCAGGGTAGTGAGGCAGGTTCTCTTTACAGGTGATTTGGATGCACAGGGCAGGGACACGTATCTCTCCTCTGTGCTCTGTCACCCATGAGTTTAAACTCCTGGCCTTTTCCAGAGCTCATACTTTTGAAGCCTGTCACAGGCCCCTAGTGCTGCTGGAAAAATAAAGTTCATCTTCCTAATCGATCAATTGTCATTCTCTATTATTTTGTTTTCTTCATAAAGTCATGGGTTAAAAGGGAGAATATTGCTGGTAGATTTCTCCTCAGAAGTCATGGAGGCCAACAACAGCGGAATCAGTGTTTAAACATCTCCAAGAAAGTCTGTCCACCCAGATCTCTAGATTCAGTAGAAATGTCTTTGAAAATAAAAGTGATGCAAAGACATTTTTAATTTAAGAGAAACGAAAAGTGCGATCTGAGCAAATCTGTTCAAATGAAAAATGGCAGAACTTTATCAGACTAAAAGGAAATGATACCAGGGGAAAATTCAGAACTTTGAGAGTAAGAAAAAGCCACTGGAATGATGAATATTTGGGTAAACATAATAAACTATCTTTCTTTTCTCCATTTGAAGGAAAATTATTGTCCAGTACTGTTTTTGTTCTATGTAGGTTTAACTACACTACAACTTTATCATAAAGGGGCAAATGTTATCTTAAAAGTCACACATGGTTGTAAGAGCTCTACATTCTACTTGAAACCATAAAATATTAAATCTAAGTTAATTGTTAATATTCTAGGTGTACTTATTTTAATATTTTGAAAAACTATTGAAAAAAAAAAGATACAGTTAAACACCAGTATGTCAATTTGAACAGATTTTAAGATAGTCTAATAATTTACAGGTCAGGAAAACAGAAATAACAAGAGAAAAATTGAAGGAGAACACACAGAACAACCAAAACAATAAGCTTAAATCTAAGTATACCACATACAATGTACACTATATGTACAATATATACTAGAGTGAGTAAAAAAGTTCTAACAAATATTAAAAGAAGACATCATGCCAAATACAAAGTTTATTTCCAAAAGTAGAAATAGAAAGAACATTTCCAAGTAATATTTGAGGTCACCACTTGATACAAAGTCAAAGATATTACAAGAAAAATGAAATGGAGTGATATCCCTTATATGCCTTGGCACAGAAATCCTCAGAGACTATTAGCAAATTGAGTCCAGCAATATTCTGAAATCAATTAATAATTCTTCATATAAATGGATTAAAGAAGAAAAGTACACGATCATATCAGCAGATGCAGAAAGACCATTTGAAAATTCATTATCTTTTCTTGTTTAAAACCTTTCCTCAAAGTAGGAATGTAAAAATCTCTATTAAACTGATACAATGCATCTGCAAAAGCCCTATGGCTATCACAAGGCCTAATGATAAAAGAATTAATCCTTTCCTCAGATCCAAATAAAAAAGAAGGGTATCTATTTCCCTGCTCTAGCATACTATAGAAATTCTAGTTAATCAGAATAGGTAGAGAGAATTGAAGTATGCCATTGAAAAAATGAAGTGGGACCTTTTCTCTTTATAGGTGACATAATGATGTAAATAGAATGTCTCAAAGAAACTCCAAAAAGTTTTTTAAACTAATTGAGTCAATGTACCAGGGCAATACAAAAGTCAATTCTATATCTACATACAGTACTGGCAAAGAACAATTTAAAAATAGTGTTATATGCAATAAAATAAAAAAGGAAAATATTACTATATAAATGACAAAATCGGTGCAGAATCTATATCCTGAAAAAAACAAAACACTGTGAAAAAGCAAGATTTATAGTAATGTAGAGATAGACTGTACTCTTGGATTAGATTATTTAATGATTTTAAGAAGTCAAACTTCCCCAAAATTTTCTATAGATGCACTGCAATTCCACTAAAATGCTAATGTACATGTTTTGAGTAGTTATTGGTTAGGCCTGTAGAAAATGAACATGGAAAACCAAGGAACTATCAAGCTCTTCCTTTAAAGAAAGAAAGTGGAAGTCTCATATTCTCAGGTATAAAAATTTACTACACAGCCAGGGTAATTATGACAGTAGTGTTATCCAATGGAGGACACAGAATTCAATGGAACAGAATAGAATGCAAAGAAAGACATCCACATAAATACGATGAATTATGTTTTAGAGTGACACTGGTTCAATGAACAAAGAAGAGTTTATCAAAAATGGTATTAGAATAATTCACCATTCAGATGAAAAAGATGTTTTTGAGGTAAAAACTAAAACTCCAGAACACTGTAGACGAAATACAGCTTAAAATTTGTAAATTTGCCTTAGGCGAACAATTTTAAAACAACTAAGTTCTTAAAAAAATTTTCATAGTGGGAGAATGTGATAAAATGAATTCACAAAAATTACATTTTTTTTCTGAGAGAAGGAAATCATTATGCGAATAGTATGACAAGTCACAGACTAAGAAAAAATATGTGCAAATCATGTATGTGATAGAACACTCATGAAAAATATATAAAGAACAACTTAATAGTAAAAATCAACAACTGAAAAAACGTGTAAAAGATTTAAATAGACACTTCACCAAAGAACATATATGATTGGTAAATAAACACACAAAGTGATGGTCAGTATTTGTAATTATTGCAAATTTGCAAATTAAAACCACAATGAGATATCACTGAACGTAAAATCTAAGCCAAATAAAGTGACAGCAATGACAACAAATGATCTCATGACACTAAGGGCTGTTGAGGAAGCAGAGCAGCTAGAACTCACATATGCTGCTGCTAAGATGCGAGAATTACACAACCCCTTGGGGAAAGCATGGCAGTTTCTTTGCTATCGAAAACCTACACTTGGAACCTATACTATACCAAAACCTATCCCAAGCTGGAAACTTATACTTAGCAGTGGCCTTAGCAATCCATCTCTTCACTATTAAGCTAAATGAAAATGTGTTTCTGATGAATCTGTACTCAAATATCTACAGTAGCTTTTTCACATTCACCCAAATCTGGAGATGACCCTATGGTTTCCTAGTGAACTGAAAAACAAATTTTGCTATATCCTCACACAGGGATGCTACTCACCTTAAAAATATCTAAGCAAAATAAACCTGACTCTAGGGCCTACATACTCTGTGATTTCATTGATACAGTTGTTGGAAAAAGCAAGGCTGGAGGACAGCAATTAAATCAGTGGGTGCTAGAATGAGGAGTTGAGGGAGAGGCTGCATAAGAAGAGATGATCGCAGAAATTTGGGGGAGGGATGATGGTGAATATGATTACATGCACTAACTGTGCAGCAAAAAGTAAAGTTCAATAAGCAAAATAAAAATTAGATTTAAAAAGATAAATACACAGTACAATAAAGCAACACACATGACCAATGTAACTATATTTTTACTTAAAATAATTAGTAGCTGTTAAGTGATCAAATTATCCTTGGTTCAATTCCAGTCCATGGTCATATACTAGCTGTCTGTCCTTATACAAAGTTACTTAAAACTCCACAAGTCTCAGTTTCTTTGTTTGAAAAAATAGTGTACAACTCATAGGCATTTGGAAGGTATTAAAGTACTATGTATAGTGCGTATTCCTTCATAAGGGCCTCGTGAGTGTTAACTTTTATTATTAATGACATTACTGCTTTGTATGTTGTTTGCAATTGACTAACTAACCTGGAAAATTAGTGCTGCCCAACACATTGAAATACAAAACAGTAATTTAAAACACACAGCAAACTTTCGCAATGGCCCCATTAAAAAATTAGACAGAAACAGGAGAGACTAGGTCAGCAGTTAATCTTTTTTTTGTTGTTGTTGTGTTTTGTTTTGTTTTGTTTTTCTGGTACTGGGAATTGAACTCATGACCTTGTGCTTGCCAGGCAGGCGCTGTGCCACTGAGCTAAATCCCCAGCCCCAGTCAGCAGTTGATCAATAAAAATCTCAGGGAGATGTAAGACAGAGAGATAGATGACTAGATAGAGACATAGGTAGATAATGAGGTTTTTGTATTTACTGTGTATTTCACACTTACAGCAAATCTCAGTTCAAACTAACTATTTGAAATGCATAGTAGCCATGTATGCTGGGGGTACTATATTGGCAATATGATTCTAAATATCATTGTCTCTTTTATGGAAAAATATATATAAATTCCTATTTGGCAGCTGAGCTTAACATTTATTTCCTTTGAATAAATTATGCGTTAGGCAAAGAAGCAGAAACTTAGTTTTTCTCTTTAATTAAAATTTTTAAAAATCTCATTCAAAAGAGTGTCTGGGCCACCTAGACGACATGCAGTCTTTTCTGCCTTGAGATGCAGGTACATGTTCCCACATCAACCCTGTCATTGGGAGGCTCAAGAACCTCGGGAAGGGTACAAAGAATCAAAGGCCCTGGGGCAGACCGTTCCTTTTTGACACATGCACTCTTTGTCCTTTCTCACAGGGCAGACTTGGGCTCTTCAAACTGCGGTTTGGAAGGCAAATATTTCAAACCATCAGTCGCTGTTGCTTTCTTATGACAGTATAAACCCAAGCAACCCATAAAACACAGATATAGCTTTGTCTACATCCTATTGATAAAGTGCTTATGGCATTATACAGAAGAATTAAGGTGCCGGGACTAGATTTATAGCTTGCCCTTGGAGCGAGAGTAGAGGAAAAAGTTTGGCTGAACTCAAAATAAATTTACATGAAACACTGACATGCAAGAGTTGACATGCCACGGCTGCTGCCTTGCCTACTCAGTTTCAGTTGGTTTTAACACTTTGGGTTCTATTTTATGTGCCTGTGATAGGGCAGAGAAGCAAGGACGCCTCTTGTCCTACTTTGAGTATATGAGGGTTCCTTGGGAAATCTGGGGAATTGCTTGACTCTGGAGAAGGAAGCTTTTTCTTTGTATTTTACGTTTGAAATTTTCCTTCTAAGACATACGGTAATTAAACAGCTTGTGTGCTGCTTCGTAAAGCATATGGGAAACCATTGCTTGTTTTATTTAGGATAGGGTGCTGCTGTGGGGAGAACCTGTCATATCTTTGTCTAAGGCTTTAGTTATGAACAGAAATTCATGGGCAAATGTCAGGTGACAGAAGAGAAGGTGAATCATGAAATCAAAGGCAGTGAAAATCTGAGGGCATTTAATGAGGTAAATATTGCCCCTGCAGAGGAACTGCAAAGCAACAAAGAATATGTCAGGTTGGAGAAAGCAATTGTCCTCATTGTAAAGCCAAATGCGGGAAAGTAGGCAAATGAAGTTCTCTGAAAATCCATGGTGAGTCTGGGGATGTGAAGATGCTTCCTTTAGTCAATCTATTTGTCTTTGTTCTGTCTTCAGAGATGCGTGGGTATTACCACGAGTTGCAACGAAATCTCTTTGCGAGCAGAGACGCTGGGATCTATAGCCTGATGTCAGACACAACTTCCCAACAATACCCTTTGTTTTAGCATGTATGCTTAGTAACATGCTAAGAATGGCAGTAAGAGAAACAGCCTTTTCTTGATATGTAAAGCAAAAGAATGTGAACCCCAGACATCTATTAAACTCTAAATTGGCATTATGTATCCTGTCAGAGTCAGAGTTCCTGCACAATCATCTCATTACCAATTTCAGTACAGGTTTGGTTTTACCAGGTCACAATGGATAACATCCATCCATACCACTGCCCGTTTGTGTCCGCGTATTGCACGGGGATAATCTTTCAGTAGTTCTCAGTGAAAACCTTAAGATCTAAAAATGGAGGCATGTGTTTGATATTGTCATTCCCCAAACTTTCATACCCCAGGATTTTCATTCTAGGTGAGAGGCAAGGGTAGTATCAAGGGGGTGTTAGTGTTAATAATTTTAAAAGATTTCAATTCTGTTGTGTAAGAATGTTTTTCTAATACAGAAGAATATATTCCTCCTCTTGCTGTCAGTGGGATTCTCTGAAGCTGGGGGATAGTGCCTATCTTCTTTGGATTGTCCTAGCAGAAGCTCAGTGATTATGTTTCATCAGCTAAGCACTTCACTCCTCGAAGTTTCTGAGCCTGCTGTTCCCTCTGCCCAGGACACTTTCTCTCAGATCCTTTCTAGGCCTCGTCATCACCCTCCCAACTGACCAATTGTCCTCTGTTTCAAACATGACCTTGTTTGAGAAGTTTTCACGGCAGTCTCCCATCCTGCACTGTGTCCTTTCCTCTTGCAGTATTCTAATTTTCTTTATAATATTTGTATAATACCCCAAATCACATTGTAGAGTATAAGTAAATATATAATTATTATTGTTATATTAATTGTCCACTTGACAAGTTATTGCCTGTACTTCCAAACATAAAATTCTAACAAGGATTTTTGCTTTTTGCATTGTTTGGCATGCTACTGGGTACATAGTACATAATTAAGAAATATTTGTTAAGAAGTTTTTTTTTTTAATGAATCCATACATTACTGGTCCAACAAAATTAAGTCCAAATGTCTTATAGTGTTTCTCAACCCCAGGCTTGTACAACAATTTTATCCCAATTTCTAAAACTTGTACAGGTTCTCTGTGTTTCAAACTTATTAGAATGCCCTCATTATACCATTTCAGAACTTTGTACCTTACTGTAGGAGACTCATTTGTTTAAGTGGAGAGATATTCCTCAGTTTCAAATGTTGCTTACTTTGTGAAAAAATTCTCCAGTCTCATGGAATAAGGTCTCTCCTTATATTCTCTTAGAAAACAAATCATGTGAACTAAATTTAGTATGTATCAGATTTGAGTGTAATTGTTTGTTGTAAGGTGGTATGTCCTATGACTTTTTACACCTAGAAACTTGCAAAGTGCCTTGTACATAATTAAGTATTCATTACATGTCTACTGAATAAATACAACTAACCCTAAAACAGTCTGAATTTTACCAATAATTAATTTTATAATGTACTTTTCCAATTCAGTATTATATTGTAAGACTATTTTAGTGGGTTTCTTCTGCACTGCCTAAGTAAATGCAAATAACAACATAAACAAAAATGAATATTGCTCACATAACCTGAAAAAGGTTCACATCTGACATTTAATAATATTCAAGGGCTTGAAAGAAACAAAGCTATGTAGCTTGATTGTTTCCACTCAAAACAGCTGAATGAGAGCAGACTGCAGTTTTTCTAAGGTCTTTCTGTAGGGAAGCTTCCTAATAAAACTTGCTGGTTAGAGTGTTATGGATCGTGTTTCTAAGAGAGGGTGTGGAGTTTAATTCCCTGGCAATTATCAAGTATATATGAGACAGGTATTTTTAAAGAAGCAGACATGAACTAAACCATGTTTGGCCAGCCCCTGATTCTGTAAAGACTTTCTTAAGACTGACTTGCAAGCTTCACAAGATAAATTTGACAATCAAGGACACACACACTCATAACAATCAAAACTTCTGCTACCCTTTTTTGGTATACATGTTATTCTATGATGGGTAAAATTTCACAATTAATAAATATAATTTGTAGTTGGGTAAATTTGAAAAAAGTCAGTGTTAAAATAATTTATTTATCAAGAGAAAAAGCCAAAATGAAAGTAACATTTCCAGTTTGGATTTAGAGGTCAGGTCCTATATGTAGAATTAAGATTAGAACCCTCAAAAAACTAACAACCTTTTGGACTATTTTTTCATACATTATCTGGCAGCAATAGAGTTGTGCTTAATGTTAATACGATTTGATTATTTGGATAGTAGGGAAATTGTTTTCTTAACAGTGACATACATGCTCTAGTTTTTTCCAAACCCAAGTAAAGAGGACAGTTTAAATATAAAGGCGATGCTTACTGAGTTTGACAGTGTTATTATATTATTGCATAATACCTTTAAAAGTGAGAGACTGTTGAACTAAATTTGTCCCTACGAGTATAAGATAGAAAACATATAGAAAGTTTAAGCTGAGTTTTCATGCAAACCCCACCTGTGTGACGCAGTTAAAACCAACATGGTGGTGACCTCATTCCGTGCTCGGGGAGTACTGGCCAACCCGCCTAGTGACCGCAACAGAGAAGCCTGTGTCCTTGAGAGTCCCTTCCCTGAAGTGTTGTTAGAATTTGCCCACTTTATTTAGTGTGGAGCATGGGAAAGAGCCCCCTCACCCTGAGGGGAACATGGACAGGGACACATCCTGGGCTTTCCCGTGGAACTTTAGAGAAAGCGGGCTTGGGGGTGGATGTGGACGGAAAGACTTCCTGTTGCTGGGCTTGGAAGGATCCATTGCTCGATTGAGGTGAAGGAGAAAGACCTGGAGAGTAAGTTCACTTTGGATGGAGACCAAGCAGGAAATCCAATCCACTGAGTTCCTCACCCACAGGACAAAAATGTTTTCCCAGGTTGGAACTATGATTGGAGTTCATTTCTATTTCAGTAGCAGTTCTGCTCATTTGGAAAAAAGTGACACCAAGACTGTATCAAAAATTTGCATATAGAAGCCATCATTAGGTAACTCTTTTTTACTACACCTTCACACACAAGGAAACAAACCCAAGCCACACCCCACCGCCTTCTTAGCGTTTCCAATTATATTTTTTTCAAACTGTCTTTTATTATTGAATCCTATTTTGCTTATTTAATTTTTTATTAATTTCTTCGATTAGCTATGCAGCCCTCATCTTATTCTGATAGTATTAAATATCTCTGCCCAACAGCGAATTAGTAAGATAAGGTCTCCAATGCGTTTGTGCCTATTTCAAAGGTGTTTGGCAATCATTTTCATCAACAGATTTTGTCAAGTCAGTTAAGCTCTTTGGCTCTGCCTTCTTTCTGAACAAATACAGAAGGCTGATGATGATACTGATAATTATACATCTTCAGACAGTGCTTGTAGAGCCACCGTCTTTCTATCCCCATGAGTTATTCCTTATAGGAAGAAGAAAGTCCCAGCCTCCTACACACTGACATTGTATTCACACGAAAGATTCTACTTCTGCCTCCCTGTTATCCTCACCCATCTCTCTTAACTCCAAGTTGCTGAGGATGATTAACAAATACACCCAGGAGAACTGGACCAGCAGCTCTTAATTTCATATTTCAAAGTGGCAGAAGAGATGGAATATTTCATATGTATAGTGAAAAGAAGAATTCTTTGGAGAAGGAGGGAAGCAGGAAGTACAAAAAGCTGGTTTTTTATTTCTTAAAACGTGAAGCACAGTAAAATAAAAATTCCCTTTCTCTGCAAAACAAGTTAAAGAATTCCAAATTATTTTATTTGATGAAGATAGAGGACATCTATTTCATTCTAGAACCATGATGGTATGGAGTTTGCATGAGTTATGAGGAGGTACAGATAAATGGGTACATAAATACAATATACAAACTGGAATTTCATCAACAAAGCTGACTGAAAAACAAATTTACATTTGGAAAGGATTATTGAATATCATAGAACCCATGATCACGCACATTTGAGGAAAAATTAGAAATAAATATAACTTTTAAAATCACTTATTTAACCCCTAATGTTAGAAAAGTAAATGAAATCATGATTTTTCTACATCCCTCCATTGTCACTGGGGTAAGTGATAATTTGTAATAATTGTGCTATTATTCACATATCCTCTCTGAAATAAACTCTATCTGATGAATCTAATGTGTTGGTCTGCTTCCATTAAAAGCTTTCTAAAATAGAAAACAATAGATACATTGTCATCACTCGAAGGCTTTTTTTTTAAATACATAGAAGTGTTGGAAAGAGTTCATAGAAAATGTGAAAGGAGGGACTGACTTTCTGTGTGAGAAAAGATTAAAAGAGTATGTATGGCTTGGCTTCCCAGTGCCTATCTGCGAGCGTGATAAATGCCTGCAAATATTTCAAGGGTGTGAACACAAAAAGGGAGGAGTATTTGGTGTCCTCAAAGAAAAGACACCAACATGAAACTCTTTATCTATCTTCTTGATCCTAGTGCTATTGAGAATCTCACCGTGTTTTAACATTTAGATAGGAATTTCCTAACAAAGAGGATTACAGATTTTTTTTTGGAAGAAGGAGCACATTATTTGTGAACATGTTAAAACTAGATCTAAAAGGAAGAAAAACTGTGTACCTAATTGTCAGTCACATCTGCATCCAATTAGAGCACTAATTGTGCCATATTAATGGCATAATAAATATAACTTACCCTAATTATAAGGACTCAGAGAGGGAACCATCTCTGATTTAGCACACATTGGAGACTGCAATAGAGTCGCTATTGTTTAAAGAATCCTGTCAATATACTTAAAGGAAATAGAACGCGAATGAATGAAAGTGAAAATTCATTGTTGTCCCTGAATCTTAGTTGACCTGAATCAGAACCGTTGAGGGGGTTCATGATGCTGTTACCAAGAAATCTAGTGCCATGAAATTGAGACTATCTGAAAATAAGTGGGCTTGTATGTATTAATATGTATATTTCTCTCTCTTTCTCTATATATATATATAAAACCCAACTTTATATACTTTAATGGTAGTCATATTAACACTGTGCTAGTGAAGGAATGTTCTAATCTGACATCAGAGTTTGAGAAACATTTTGTTCAGCTGTAGAAAATATCCTAATTTAGGTAGATTCAAACGTCTTATACCAAAGGTAAAGTTCAATGTACAACTCCAGTACAACAACAGATAGTTTTTCCTTGATTGGACATAATGAACACAATAGAAGAACAGAGGTATAGAAAAGAAAAAAACTGCATACTCAATAATCACTCTTTTGCTCATCTATTTTCAATCAAGGTAAATTTTCTTACCTACAAATGATGTTAAAGCTCCACTGTATTTTTATCTTACTCCCATTCAATATTTTTCTTACCTTCACTTTGTGTTTGAAGGTTGAATAAATCATCTGGCTTGTACTTCTTGTACCTCTGTTCCTGCAATAGTTTATATGTATGTAGATTCAAATCCTTCTTTGAAAAGACAATTTTAACTGGCAAAGAATTACTAACTTACATTGAGCATAATTACTTTTAGACTTCAGACCTTGGCATGCCATCTACTAGAAAATCTATGCCAGGGAATTCCAGCCACACCTTACAAGGAGATGGCCTTAAGGGACATACTCACTTACGTTCCCCCCATACTTGATAAGTTAAAACAAATCATGACTATGTTTTCTCATTTTGATGCTCATATAAAAGTCTTCAAGGTCAATGGTATTTTGAAAAATGCAATGAGCATTTTAATAACCTAAACATCTGCCATACAAAAATTTCTTACTAACAATATAGTTAATATTTAATTCTGGCTGAATTAATTTCAGAAGAAATATACAGTATATTTGTATTTAATTACTGTTACTAACAAAAATACATACTTTGAACAACAAAGCAATATGCAAAAAATAAAATTTGCTTAGTGAATTATGGTTAATGGCTGATATTTCTCTAAAATCCAAAATTTTGTCATATTCTGTCAATAAAATGAAAAGGTAGTAGATACTTTTTAATTCCATAATAAATTCATTATATAAATTTTCTTATAGTAAATACTTGTAAACTAACTGAAGATATAGCAAATTCTTATAACTTACTTTTCTGAAGGAAGAATAACTCCGTTGCCTTACAAGTCCAATTTTATATATGCAGTATTACCCTCATCCCTGTTTACATTTTAAAGTTTTTTGAGCCTTCTCTCCAGTCTGGATTCTATCTGTACCCTTTGTTTTCCCTTGTTTCAGAAGATAAAGAGTTTTGAAAAACAGATTCTGTTTTTTTCAATATTCTATATATGCAAACCACTAGGTGGTTTGTAGTTCCCCTCTGACTATTTTTGCATAGATATTTATTTACCACCTTTGGCCCGTAAAAGACATCTAAGTGAGATTTGAGTGACCATCAAACTTCCAAGCTTCAATAAATATATGCTATATATAAATATATGCTTCATTCTATCAATATCAAGACAGCTGTTCTGGGGAACAAAAGTGATTCAGACCAAACTGAGCTCAAGTACAGAACAGTGTGGGTTCTCCAGGTCTGGCAAAGTCCACCCACCCACAGACTGTCAGGACATTTCTCTATTTTATTGTTGCTACTATAGCAAGTAGAGAGTTGGAACTGAGTTGCTTGGCTACTCCTGAAGAGATCTGTGACAAGTAGAAGTGCAGTCTGGTTCTGAAATGACATCTCCATCTCCATCTTCCTTTCACCTCTCCCAGCACCCTCCATTAGAAGGATTCAGCGTGCCTCTAACGGGGAGCAGGCAGAAGCAGGCAGCAGCATGCCTTCAGCCTCAAGTACAGAAAGAAAAAAATACATTAAAATGCTTTAAAATGTTTTTGAACTTTGGTGAGGACTTTAAAAGTTTGTTTGAGAGATATAATTTTTAAAGCTCTTTGTTCACCGGTTCTAGCAAGAAATTGAAATTTAGGAACTATTCAAGAAAGAAAAATCTCATTCATCTTACAAACAACTATCTACAGTAAGTCCCAGGGACTAGAGCCATTATAGATTCTGAGGATACAATTGCTAAAATTTCCTTTTTGCTGGGCAAATGATCTGAGCAGTCACTTCTCAAAAGAAGAAATACAAATAGCTAACAGAACAATGTGCAAGATCTACAAATAACTAAGAATAGATCTACTGAATGACCCAGCTATCCCACTTATGGATATGTAACCAAAGGAAGTCAATTCAACAGACCAAACAAATTCCTGGTTGTTCATGTTTATTATGCCACTATTCATCATAGTGAAGATAAGAAATAAACCTAGCAAACCTAAGTGCCCACTAAGGGATGAATAAAGAAAAAATATAATATTATTCAGCAATAAAGAAGAATGAATTATCATAATTTACAGCAAACTGGATGTAAATGGGGGATGTTATGTTAAGTGAAATTTGACACACTGAAAAATACCACATGATCTCCTCATGTATGGAAGCAGTAGCTAGCTGACTAGCTAGCTAGCTAGAAAAAATATTAGCATGACTGTAGACTATCAAGATTAAGAATGGCAGAGGGGAGCTGGGGATTTAGCTCAGGGGCAAAGCACCTGCCTGGCAAGCGCAAGGTCGTGAGTTCGGTTCCTGGTACCAGAGAAAAACCAAAAAAAAAAAAAAAAAAAAAAAAAGAATGGCAGAGGGTGCTGGTGAGGAAGAATAGAATGAGTTTGGATAACAAATACAAAACCACAGGTAGGAGGAATAAGTTCTGGTATTCAACAGCACATAATGATCCATCATACATTTTATGAAGATCTGGAAGAAGCAGTACAAAGGTTCCAAATACTAAAAAAAGATAATGAAAAAGAAATGTTAATTGCCCTGATTTGATTAGTGTGTAATGTATGTATGTGCTAAAGTGTTACACTAAACTCACTAATATGTATAATTACATGTAATTTGTTTTGGTCAAAACAGAAGTTAACCAAAAATAAAATAAGGATTGAGGGTGTAGGTCAGTGGTATAGCATCTGCCTAGCATGTGCAGGGCCCTGGGTTTGAGCCCAGTGATACAAATTTTAAAATAAAATAAAATAAAATAAAATAAAATAAAATAAAATAAAATAAAAACAGTGCAAAAATTTAACCTTCTAGTTGGTGTTGCTATCAGGGTGTAATAACCTAGACCAGTGATGGTGAACCTTTTTGAGCTTTCAATAGTAATAAACAGAGCACAATGTCACATGTGGTAGTCTCACTACTGATGCTGTACTGGCAGTGTCTTCAGAGCTCTTTGAATCTGCAGTGATATATATGCTCTGCATTAGTCATTCTCTTGTTGCTCAGACAAAATACCTGACACTTTTTTACCTAAAGGAGGAGAGGTTTATTTTTCGGCTCACAGTTTCAGAGGGTTCATTCCATGGTTGCCTGGGTTCAAAGCAGAAAAGGCATGGCAGAGGACAGATGTTCAACTTATGATAGCCAGAAAACAGAGACAGGAAAGGAAGTAACAGGGGAAGACGGGAGAGGCTGCTAACAGATTAGATCCATTAAAAAGAAATCTGGGACAGTAAGAAATAGACCTTGAGAGCATCTCAGGAATTGGTCAGATTTTGCCTATCACAGGCTCAGTGTTGTAAAAGGGTAAACTCTTTGAAAGACTTTCTTTGGGAAGAGAACCTGCTCATGCAGGGCCACTTAGGAAAGAGTTTCCCCTGATTTCAGCCATCCAGGCACTCAGAGGTCATGATAGCTATAGTCCACAGGGGCCCAGCTACTAGTCTAGCTAACAGCAGACCTTGTTGTTACTCATTAGGTGCTGGTTTGCAAGCATTTTGGGGTATGGAGGCTTCTACCCAGATTTAAAAATTTTGGAGGTGCTGGCTAGAGAAACCCTACCAGGCCTGCAGAGATTATTTGGAGATCCTGGTGCGAGTTCAGAAGACCAGATGCTGATAGGAATGCAGACAGTGACATTGATAGTTGGTTAGAGGCCATGCATGTTACATCCTGGCTGAGAACTTCTCTATATATTGCCCTTTCTCCAAGATTTTGTAAGAGATTGAATTTAAAAGTCAGTAGACTAATGCACATTATAGTGTGAGAGTAGCTGACCTGAAAAATATTCTCTGAATATTCTATAATGATAAATTAATTCACACACACACACACACACACACACACACACACCTCTCTTTATTGGTATGGATGGTGACTGGATTATATTGTACTTCAGTTGGTCTTTTCTGTGCAGTTATGGTAGTTGAAGTGTATCTGGAGATATATAGCAAATTTTAATAGAAGATGATGTACCTATGTATTGCTTTGTTTATGATTTTATGAATTTTGGGCTGTGGCAGTCTATATGCACTTCTAGAGGAGTAAAGCAGAATTGACACATTTACTTTTAATGCATAAATATATTGACATAGAATCATATACATACATACATGTATGTTTATATTTCATCAAAAAATCCACTGTGACTTTGTATGTTTCAGCTCAGTTGTGAAATAGTATTGTAGGAGATGCACACAACACAATATAACTTTGCTAATCAATTTCAGCAGCCTGTTTGGATCACTGCAAGCTCTAAGACGTTCACCATCACCACTTTAGTATCTAAAGTAGCAAACACAGAATAGCAAGAATATGTCCAAACTTCGTACAAGGTAAAAGAGAAGAAAAATTAACAAAGGAGCAATAACAACAACTAAAGGAAAATAAACCCATGACTGTGTTTCGTGTCAGGTGTCTACAAGGATACACTCGCGTTACAGCTGGGTGGCTGACTGAATCAGTGTGAAAGCCACTGATCCATCCCAAGCAGAAAAAGGCAGAGAAGAAACAAGAAGGAGATCCAGAGACTCCAGTGTAAATTGGGTTGAAAGACAAAAGGCAAGACAGGGATCCATTCATACGCATAACTCAAAATAATCTGAGAGATAATTCCTATCCATCCAAACTCTCTACTTCGATTTTCTCTTCTGCATAATGCAGTGGCCTTGACAGCTAGCATACTTGCAAAAAATCAGACATTAAGAGCCAACCAGTGATGAGCGCTGGAGTTTGAAAGACATTTTTACGTACCTGATTTATTTTATCTTGTCTTTATAAAAATCTGTTTTAAATTATTAGAATCCTATCTAGTGTTATTAAATAAGAGCTGAACAGAATTTGGGAGATTTATTCAAAGTCTTAAGAAATGATCTTTAGATTGCCCTAGAAATGCTAAAAATTACCTTAAATGTATAATTTTCAGTGAGGCACACAGTCAAAGAGAAATCTGTATAGTAACCACATGGGCATGGTTTTTCCTCTTGCTGTTTCAATGGAGATCAGCTGAATAATTTGCACTGCTCATTCTTCCACCATTTCCTTTATGTTCCATAATATTTTTCTTCTACTATCGCACATGTAATAAATTAGAGCTGGGCAGATGATAATTGGCTTGAAGATCATACAGTCTCTGCCATCGCAACTCCCCTCCACTGTACCATGAAAGCATACAAAGAGCAGATAACAAATGTGAGTGACTGGATTCCACTAAGGCTTTATTTACAAAGATCGAGATGGCAATATTTGACTTGCAAGACATAGTTTGCCAACCGCTGATATAAGGGAACCTTAGAAAGTTAAAGTGTCTTGTAATAACCCAAAGTTTATAATACTTAAAGGTCAAAATACCTTAATAGCACTGCAAAATAAATTCATTTTAAATTCTATGTAGATATATATTATCCAATAACTTTGGAGTATGATCTCTTCAATAAAAGCACAGCAGTACGCTAGCTTACATTATCTTTATATTCATGTGTAATTGAAACTCTTCACAGTTATTCCTATTTATCTTATAAAACATGTTAAGGTTCTTTAAAAAGTCCTAAGGAAAAACTGTCAGTGTGTGGATATGATACATCCGAGGTTTTCTATATGGAAATCAGAAATTTCCTCTTTTTCTTGGTGAAAGTAAATTTAGTATTTGTAACCACAATAAAAAACTAAGGCAGAAAGTAAAGGTAATTAATTATTTGACTTAGTCACTGTCAGACAGCTGATGGTATCTATTAAAGGTCATCTAATTGATTTACTTACATCATTATTTTCTTGGTTTCTTCTTCATATAGATGTAAAACTGCCCCATCCAAACACCAAGATGCTTAGAGCTGTTTTTTATCTTGTCAATAATCTTATAAGCAAAAGATACCAGTGAGTATGGCAATAAGTGCATTTGAACAATGGTCCTTCTGTTTTACAATTTGAAACCTGATAGGATTTTAATGATCAAATGTGGTGTTTGGCACAAAGTGAGTCTCAAATGTAATTTTTTCCTCTTTGTGTCACCATGTTTGCCATCCCTCTTGTCCTCTGTAGCAAATAACACTGAAAACATTCAAGGGTCAAAGAAGTAACAGGGTGATACTTAACCTCTTATCTTAAAAAACTAGAAACCTGAGTGAATATATAAAATAGCTGTTTTCAGAGTGTGAAACACAAGTAGTGCAGGATTTTGTGCTCCCCAAGAGGAAGAAACAAGTGAGAAAAAGTAGCAGTCATTCTGGACTTCTGCCTGGGGGCATAGTTTTGGTTGTTGAGCAAAGAAGAATCTTAGGGAAAGAGTAGAGGTCTTACAGATTTGAGAAGTCTGAAAGTTGAGAAGTCAGAAAGTCTGGGCCGAGAGAAAGTTATGCAGCACAGTTCTGGGTAGGAAGAAATGATACTTAACAAAGTTCCGTAAAGCTCCTGATTACACATTTGCATTTGGGTAGAACAGAAATCTGTAAGATGATGCGATATGCCAATTGTTCGATAAATGAAACTGTTTTCAGAGTTTGAGACTCATTCACATTCCCCTGAGTAAGAGCGAAGATTTCTGGATCACCTGGACAATTTAATAGGAATTACAGCAGAACTGGGTCTCAGCCAAACTAAAATATCCCCAAAGAAGGCTTTCTCAAACAAGGCTTACAGGTTAGCCTCAAAAGATCAAAGCAGACACATAGGTTTACCTATCATGTGATTTCTCTTATATAAGAAACCCAAAATATAATACAGAGCAAAATGAAATATAGATAATTGGAAATAGGGGGATATTTTTCAAATGGGAAAGGGATCAGGAGATGGCAGGAAGAAGAGAAAGGGGGAGAGAGGATGAAAAAGGGGATTAAGATAGGGTATGTACACGAACCAACTCCATACATGGAATATGATAATTGTTTAATGCAAATATGAACTGAAAAAAGTCAAAGCAGACTGTGAGAACATAACTACCAGAGAAAAGCCAACAAACACTAACAGAAGACAATATAACCTACAAAGGTTAAAAAAAAAAAAAAGTCACAGTGCCCAGCATCCAATGAAAGATTATCACCATGAAAAGGAGGAAAATGCGACACAGAACTAGGTGAACAAATCATTATATGTGGATAACAACAGAAAAAAATTTATAGATAAAAGCATTTGAAAGCATTAAAAACATATTGTAATATTTATTGGAAAACAATCATTGAATAGCTATAGGATATAAAAAGAAACAAACAGAACTTGTAAAAATTAAAACTACAGTAGCTTAAATGAGAAACGTGCTAGATGGTGTAAAAGCAGATCAGACATGTAGAAGAAACGATTTATGAATTTAAAGCTATATGAGTGAAAACTCACCAAAATGAGCTGTAGATGGAAGCAAGGAGACTGAGAAAGAGGCCTGAGAGTTTCTTTGAAACAATATAAAGCTTTCTTTGTATTATTTGCAGCTTATAAAAAAGAGGAGCAAAGAAAGCATATGAAAATTTAACACCTCAGTATTTACAAAATTCATGAAGCTTTAAGCGAAAAATTCCATAAATTCAGTAATTTCAACCACCATGAGAATAGAGAAAACTGCAATAAAATTTATAAAAATACTGATAAAAAGAAAATTTTATCAAACTAAGAGGGAAAAAACCTCATCATTTTCAAGGGAAGTCAAAATTTGGGCCAAGGGCCCAACTAAAAACTCAACATGTTTTAAATTTTATTTTTAAAGATAAAAGAGCCAAAACATATTAACAAACACACAGATATAAATGAAGCATCATAAAAATAATAAAAAATACAGAATTTCAGGCATGGTGATAAAAAATTAACAATGGTTGTTGTATACATACTGTTATCTTCAAATTGGTTACTCAAATAAACAAATATAGACATGTAAGAATGATCAAACAATTAAAGAAACTGCTCAAAAGGAAAGAAAACTTGGATGAAGGAAAAGAGGAAAAAATCAACACGTTTTCAGCTCTGGCCCAAAGGTGTGTTACAGTCTCAGTTGCAAGTTGTGCTTGAAGATCTCACATGGAATCTTTCACAGCATTGGCTTGAGAAACCATAAGACAGAAGCCCTGTTATGGCGACAGTGCTCTAAAGGTAAAGGTGGATAAGCCCCTAGAAGATAGCATAGAACTGTGCATTGACTTGCCTGTCCTTTGAACCACACACAGCTAAGGCAGGTTCTAGAAACCTCAAGTTAAGACCAACAAAACAAAACAAAACAAAACAAAACAAAACAAAACAAAACAAAACACAACAACAAAGGAAAGAACAGAAAAGAAAAGAAAAATCAATAAATAATGGAGATACAAGTAGCTTATTGGAAATGACAGTGAGAGTTTGTAAAAAGAAAATCTACTAAAACAAAAATCTCAACCTCTTTGGAGTAACTTCACAAAACACAAATTTTGAGTGTCTAGAACAACATTCAAAATATCTGGGAAAGAATTCACAATTATTCTACACAGAAAGAAACAAGAAAATATCAGATAACTGAAAGGAAAAGGCAATCAAGAAAAGACAAATGAAGGATGAATCGAGTGTTGGAATTATGAGACTAGGAATTTTCAGCAGGTAACACTACTACGGTCAACTAGATAAGAAAAATAAATGCTGGAAAAATTTAAAACTCTCTGCTCTGAAACAAATAATATGAAGATAAGTGAAATTTTAGAAGTAAAGTGTACTCTGTATTAAATAAATTTGTAGTATAGCCTCAGTCACAGCATGAAAGTGACAGAAGTCAGCGAACTTGGTAAGAAATCAATTGCAGTTGTATAATACTGAATAAAAAATAGTTTCAAGAATCACTGAATGATATCAAACATTATAATGTAATTGGAGTCCTTGGAAAAGAACAGAAAGTAAGGAGTAGAATAAAACAGTAAACAGTGGTCTCAAATTTCCATATTTGGTGACAGACATAAATTTGTAATGTCAAGAAGCTCAACGTACATTTCACATAGACAAAGAAGGATACATGTGTAAGCACATCACACTTAAGCTTCTAAAAACTAAAAAATAAACAGAAATTCCTGAGAACATTCCAGGGCAAAAAAGCACATATAGGGGGGAACAATGATTCAGGGAATTTTCCTTTGAGAGGATGTAAACCACAAGACAGTGGACCAGAATAAAATGTCTAAAGAAAAACAAACAAAAACATACAAACTAAGAAATATTTAATCCCCAGAAATATCTTAATAATTAAAGAAAAACAAACCCATTTACAAGTAAAAAATAGAAAAGAAGTTGTCAATAGCAGATTGGCAGCTATGAGAGAAATGATAAAGAAATATTTTTAAATTGAAGAGAAATTGAAAAAGAAGAAAAATGTGGTCTTCTCTGATCAATAGAATGGTCTGATTTTAGCAAATATTTATATGTATAAAAGAACATTTTCACTCTAAATTGAACTAAACAGAATTACTTAAAGTGAACTCTATAATTTTTTGAAAGACTGCAATATATTTAATTCATTATATACAGCAATTAAAACATAAAGATTTCAAGTGGAGAGAGTTAAAAGCTCCCCATATTTTACATGGAATGATAGAATACATTATGAAAAATTGAAGGTATATACTATAATCCATGGGACAACCATTTAAAATTTACAGATTATTGCTAAAAAGTCAAGAGATAAATTAGACTGGAATTTTAAAAAAATATTTAAATCAGCTTATGTAAGATGTGAAAGTGAAATGAGGTAGCAAAATACAAAAAGACAAAGAGAAAATTATTAGAAAATGTTGAGAAAAATCCAACATTTAAAATAAACATTTTAAATATCAATGGAATAAAATGATTACATTTTAAGGCAAAAATCATAAGAGTATATTAAAAAGTAGAATCAGCTATATGTTGTTTATCAGAAATGCCATTAAATAAAATATGGATAAACTGAAAGTATATGGGCAGAAAAGGTGTGCAGTACCACACAAGGCTGTTGTAGTTCCCTTGATAGCCAAAGGACTGATTAAAAGAATTTTCCCAGAGATTGAACAAGACAGTTTCATAAGAAAAGAGTAATTCATAAAAAGGACACTGTTTTTGCCAATATGAATGTACTTAAACACAAAGTTTAAATATTCTCAGTCTGACATAATGCACAGAAGCAAAAGCAAAATTAGTTCTAAAATCAGAATAAGAAATTACATACCACTCTTACTAACTTGTGGAACACTTAGCTAAAATGTTTAGTGAAAACATAGACAATATAAAAGACAGCAACAGTTCCCTCAAGCTAATTATCCCACACTACACATACCAACTGTATCAAACAAATAACATCAGGATACATCAAGTAGTCACCAATGTAAATCACATAAATGCAGTAAACAATTCTCAGAAAGTTGAAGAGGAATAGTATCATACAAATGGTATTCTCTAGTCACCAGGGAACTAAATTAGAAATTAAAGTCAATAAAATATCTGGGATAATATTTAGGAGAATGTTTATATTAAGAAATTAAATATTTCTTCTAAAAGAGTTGGGGCGCAAACAAAACCTCAATTTATAAATACTTCAGATCAAATGATAATAAAAGTATGACAAGACTTTTCAGATTTTAAAGGTGACATAAACCTGTGTCAGTGTTGACACATCTTAACTTCAAAAAGTATTAAAGAAAACTTTACTTGCAGAAAGAGAATAGTACCAAATGAATATGTGAAAGACTAAAAAGTGGAAATTATAAAGACAGAAAAACTACAAATATGTATAGTTCCTCATTTTAAATTGTAAATTATTTAGGAGATAATGGGTGTAGCTCAATGTAAAATAGTATACCTTGAGGTTCTAGGTTCAGTCCTTAGTGTGTGTGTGCATGTACATACACACACACACACACACACACACACAACACACACACAAACTAATAATGCCCATTATGATAATAATGCCCATCTTATGATCGCACAAAATGTGGGGTAAAAGTAATTTATGCTGTAGTAAGAGTCTTATATGATGTGAATCAGTGTAATATTATTTGAAAATAAATTATAATGTTCTTTCACATTAGCTGAATTGATTGTACTTTAATATTTGAGTTTCTTAATGATTTAAATTATAGTTTTTAAGTTATTTATTCAGTGCTTGTTGTAGGGTTTCAACATAGATGTCTCTCTCTTTTTTTGGTAATGGTGACTGAACCCAGGGACTTTGTATTAAGCTACATCGTCATTCCTTAAAAGAAATTTTGTTTTGAGACAGAGTCTTGCTGTGTCACCTGGACTGAACTCAAACTTGAAATCTATTGACCTCCTCTCCCACAGTGCTGAGATTACAGGTGTACAACATCATGCCTGGCCTATGTTTATACCACCTACATCTGTACCCACCAGAATAACTCCAGGGAGACATAGAAATATTACTCCTTTGTATACTAGACCTTTTTATGTAATTACTGTTACACACGTTACAAATCTAATGATAAATTAATTATTACATTAAACAATTTGATGACGTTTTAAAAATTAAGAGAACAGAAGAAGTGACACTAATTTATGGAGGTTTTTTTAAACAGTAAGCTATTATTTATGGTCTATTCTCTTCACATGTTCTGCTTTTAAGTTCATCTAATAGTGATGATAGCCCCCCTCCTCCTATTATTATAAATATATTATATTTCTTCATATTATAGCACCAGATTCAACTATGAAAATATTTCATAAATTTGTTGAAATATTGATTAACAAAGTGGAGAAGAAATACCTTTACCATTTCACCCATACACTCTGTTGTGTAGGTGTGTTTATACATGGGTGTATATTTCAATTACTATTTGTAGTCGATTTCTTTCACCTGTACAAGTTCATTTAGTGTTTCTTGTAACATTGATTAGTCAAGAGCAAATTGTGAATTTGCTTATCCTACAAATGTCTATTTCTCATAAGATAGTTTTTCTAGGTATGATTCTTAGTTAAAATGTGTCTGTCCATGTCAGCACTTTAAATGTAACATCTGACTGTATTTTGGCCTCCACTGTTTCTGAGGTAAAATGAGCTGCTAATGTTATGGGAGCTTCTCATACATAGCTAGATATTTTTCTCTAAATGCTTCAGATTTTTTCTTTGTCTTTCATCATCCTGGCTTTGACATGCACGTGGTTGGAGCCCTTTGAGTGTCGAATTGCACGGATGCATAGATTAGTTTCAAGGCAAATTTGAGCAATTGTCAGCCATTAATTTTTAAAATATTTTATTTGCTTTCTCTCTCCCACCTTCTTCTGATACTCCCATTACACATACACTTACATGCTTCATAGTGTTTGTCATTTCTCAGAGATTCTCTTTCTTTTTAAAATTTTTCCTCATTGTTCTCTGAATTCTGTAATCCCTTTTATCCTCTAGATTATTCATTCTTTCTTCTGATAAATATGTGTTCGTGACTTTTCATTTTAGCTGTAAATACCCTAGCATCTTTGCATGGTATTATTTAATAAATCTGTCTCCTTACTGATATTTTCACTATGAGAAAACATCATCAAACCTTACCCTGCTTACTAACACATAGTCTCCCTTAGCATTTTAGAAACATATTTAAAAGGGCTGTTGAAAAGTATGTGCTTTCTTAATCCAAAAATTGGACTCTTTTTTGCTATAATCTGCTATATTTTGTTAAGTATGGGTGGCACATGTCTGTTCTCATTCATGCCTTATTTTTTTTTTTTGAAAACTGGATTTTCAAAGTAGTATATTGAGAAAATGTGCATATAGTTCTTCTAGTTTTCTGGATATTGTTTTTGCTTGCTAATTTGTTAACTAACGGACTAGAATATTTTAATTATGTATATCTCCCCCAGAGCATGACTTCTACACTGCTTCTCAGAGAACATAGCTTTTGTCATGAGCACAGCTATATGGGCTAAGAGCCATCATAACAGGTTTGTATTGACTGTCTGCTCTGTCTGACTTCTCTTTTAGGTTGCGTTACTCTCTTCACATTATAACTAGACACTTGCCTCCACTAACTGCTGGCTAATTTTTAAATTGTTTAATCATCCCTTGGGGCAGAAATTGTTCTATAGTGTAATCCTATTAAATTTGGGTCCCTTTTCAGGGATTTCTTTTAAGGCTGATCTTTCAGGGTTGTACTAATATAAAGAAGGCTCTTATTAGCTATCATTCATCTAATTCTTTCTGATAAAATAGTTGGGAGTCTACAATATAGCTTGTTGATTTCATAAACCTACCATCCCCCTCACAGGGGTTTTCTGTTGAAATTTCCATTGTTTTCAAGAGTATCTTTATGGTTGAATTTTCTCACACTATTGTGCAAAGTAATTTTCTTTAGGGAGAGCTTCAGAGCTCTTTGTTCTTATGACTTGGCTGTCCCCCAGGGGAAAATAGTGGACACACAGCTGCAGACCTTGTGACAAAGACAATGTCCTACAGCTTTCTGAGGCTTTGCTTTATAGACAGGAAGCTGTGTTCTATTTCTTCAGTTTTCTTCTCCTGGATGAAACATATACTCACTTAGCAAGCTGGAGTAAGAGCACTGTGAGCCCCAGGAACTCAGGGTGCTGTATTCATGCCGAATGCTGATGGAGTACCTCTGAATTCGTGGGTACACTTCCTGTGTCACTGCTTCTGTGCCACTCACATGTGGAATGCTCACGGCCTGCCCCTTGGAAGATACTGAAGCCTAGGTCTGGCACCTAGAGGACAGAGAAAACTTATCTTTGTTAAGCTCTGTTTTAGAGTGCACGTTCCACAACACAGAGCGGGAGTCGGAAAGGAGGAAGCAAATCATGGCTCAGTTGTCACAAAGTCTTGCTTTTCATGTCAAATTTTAATAGATTTCTTTTTTCTTGAGTCTTTTTGTCTTATGTCCTTAAAACAGTTTCCAGAGATTCCAAATGGTTACTTTTGCATAATTTATATGAGTTATGATAGATTCAGTGGGAACCAGGTAAGTTTTATTGGACTAGTGTTTAATCTGTGAGTCCATTTAGAAAATCTATCACTTTCATAATATTCATTTTTATTATATATGAACATAACTCTATTTTTATCTTTTAAAATTTTTTTCAGCATTAATTTATAAATTTTAAAAGTCATAAAATTTACTTATCTTTTATATTGCATATTTATGATACTACAAATATTATATTAAAGTTTCAATTTCTAATTTGTCAGTATTTTTTAAAATTTTAAACAGAGTAGTACATCAGACACAAACAAACAAAAAAATAGAACAGTAGCAGCATACCAATATCATGAACATAAACAAATCAAAGCAAGAACATTCAAGTGATACAGGGTCTCAAAACAAGTTAATACGAATCAACAGTGGTTGTTACATTGCATATCACTATCCTCAACTACATTGCTCAGATTATCATGTGTAAGAATGAGAGATTGCTCAAATCATTAAAGAGAATAAGAAAATAATTCTTCAATAAAACATTAGAGATAATACAGACTTTAACTAGACAAGATGGTAGGCATTCACCATTGTAATTCCATTGCATATTGTTACCTTCAAATCAGTTGCTCTGACCACCAGACACAAGCATGCAAGGTCAATCAGAACATAAAAAATTGTGAGCATTAACTGTTCATTTCAATACACCATCAGACAACAGCAATACAGCCATCGCAGCTATTCACATATATATTTATGTTTTGCCTTCCGTCTTTCTTTTTTCTTCTTTCCCTCATCCCAGTCATTCCTTCCTTTGAGCAATTTCTTTCCCTTCCCTATCATCTATTGTATGTTTTGAGTTTTACCTAGTCTTTCAGGTTCCTACACCAAGGAGACAATATGATGTTTACCCATGTGGGTCTGATTTATTTCACTTATGAGTATGGTCTCTAGTTGCATCCACATACCTACAAAAGCCTTGAGTTTGTCTTTTTTAATAGCTGAGTAATACTCCATTGTATAAAAATATCACAACTTTTTTATCCATTCCTCGGCGGATGGGCATCGGGGTTGTTTCCAAACTTTAGCTATAACAAATTGTGCTGCTATAAACATGGGTGCACATATATCACTGTGGCATGATGTCTTTAATTCTTCTGGGAAAATACCCAGAAGGGGAATAGCTGGATTAAATGGGACTTCCAATCCCAGTTTTGTGAGGAATCTCCAAATTGATTTCCACAGTGGTTTCACCAATCTACACTCCCACCAGCAGTGGAGTAGGGTTCCTTTCTCCCCATAGCCTCTCCAATATTTGTTATTGGTTGATTTCTTAAGGATAGCCTCTTTCTGGGGTGAGATGGAATCTCAGTGTTGTTTCAATTTGCATTTCTCAAATGACTAATGTCGTTGAACATTTTTTCATGTATTTGTTCACCATTAACATCTCCTCATTGGAGAAGTGTGTATTCATCTCAGAAGCCCATTTTTGGATTGGGTCTTTGAATTTGGGAAGCTTGATTTTTTAAAAATTCTTTATATGTTCTAGATAGAAGTCCTTTTTCTGAGGGGAATTTGGCTAAAATTTTTTCCCGCTTCATGAGTTTTCTTTTTACTTTATTGATTTCTTTAGATGTGCAAAAACTTTTCAATAAGATGAGATCCCAGTGTTTGATTCCTTGAAGTATTTCCCGTGCAGTTTGGTTTTTGTTCATGAACTCTCTGCCTACCCCAATGTCGTCAAGATTTTTACCTACTTTCTGTGCCAATAAATTTAGTGTTTCTGTTTGAATAGTTAGATCTTTGATCCATTTTGACTTTAATTTAGTGCATGGTGAAAGACATGGGTCTAGTTTTAGTCTTTGGCATATGGAAAGCCAGTTTTCCAGCACCATTTATTAAAGAAGCTATCTTCCTTCCATTGAACATGCTTGGCTCCTTTGTCAAAGATAAGGTGACTGAATGTGTTTGTAGTTGTTTCTGTATCTTCTAATCTGTTCCATTGATCTTCAGGTCTGTAGTTGTGCCAGTACCATGCTGATTTTATCATAATAGCTTTGTAATATAATTTTAAGGCAGGAATTGTGATGTCTCCTGCCTTTCCTTTGTTTCCCAAGATCGCTTTTGCTATTCTAGGCCTCTTGTGGTTCCAGATGAACTTTAGGGATGTTTTCTCTAGATCTGTGAGGTATACTAATGGTATTTTAATTGGGATAGCATTGAATCTGTACAACAATTTTGGGAGTATGGTCATTTTCACAATGTTGGTTCTTTCTCTCCATGAGCAAGGTATATCTTTCCATTTTCTGATATCTTCTTTGATTTCTTTTTTCAGAGTACTATAATTTTCACTGTATAAATCATTTACTTCTTTCGTTAGATTGATTCCTGAGTATTTCATCTTTTTAGATGCTATTGTGAAAGATGTGGTTTCCCTAATTTCTCTCAGTCTGTTTTTTACTTGTGTACAGGAATGCTATTGACTTCTGAGTGTTAACTTTGTTTGCAGCTATGCTACTAAATTTGGTTATTAAATCCATAAGCCTTTTGGTGGAGTTCTTGGGGTCTTCTATGTAGAGTATCATGTCATCTGCGAATAATGAAAATTTCACTTCTTCCTTTCCTATCCTTATTTCTTTTATTTCTCTCTCTTGTCTAATTGCTCTAGCCAATATTTCCTGAACTATATTGAATAGGCGTGGTGACAGTAGACATCCTTGTCTTGCTCCTGATTTTAAAGTAAAAGCTTTCAATTTTTGACCATTTAGTATGATGTTAGCTGTTGGTTTATCATAGATGGCTTTGATCAGCTTGAGGTAAAGGCCATCTATTCCTATGTTCTGTAGGGTTTTCAACATGAATGAGTGTTGGACTTTATCAAAGGATTTTTCTGCATCAATGGTGATGATCATGTGATTTTTGTCCTTGGCTCTATTAACATGGTGTATTATGTTGATTGATTTGTGTATATTGAACCATCCCTACATTCCTGATATGAATCCTGCTTGGTCGTGGTGTATAATCTTCTTGATGACTTGCTGTATTCTGTTTGCTAGTATTTTATTGAGAATTTTTGCATCTATATTCATTAGGGAGATTGTTCTGTAGTTCTCTTTCTTGATTGGGTCCTTCTCTGGTTTTGGTATCAGAATAATACTTGCCTCCAGGAATGAGTTGGGGATAATTCCTTCCATTTCAATTTCATTAAAGAGTTTGAGAAGAATTGGTGCTAAATCTTCACTAAATTGCTTGTACATTTCAGCTGTGAATCCTTCAGGACCCGGGCATGTCTTCACTGACAAGTTTTTAATTACATTCTTGAATTCACTGGCGGATATTGAATTACTCAGGATTTTTATACCTTCTTCATTCAGCTTTGGTAATTCACATTTATCTAGAAATCTGTCCATTCCCTCTGTGCTTTCTATCCTATGAGAATAAAGATTTTCAAATAGGTATTGATGGTCTTCTGATTTTCTTCAGGATCTGTAGTGATTTCACCCCTTTCATTCCTTATTGCATTTATTTCAGTTTTTTCTTTCCTTTTTTGACAAGGTTGGCTAGTGGTCTATCTATTTTATTTATTCTTTCAAAGAACCAACTGTTCAATTCATTAATTCTTTGTATTTTTTTTAGTCTCCATTACATTAATTTCAGCTCTGAGCTTTATAATTTCCTGCCTTCTTTGGGCTCTGGGTTTGACTTGCTCTTCTTTTTCTAGGAACTTGAGGTACAGCATAAGATTGTTTATTTGTGCTTGTTCTGTTTTCCTTAGGTGGGAGTTCACTGCTATAAAATTCCTGCTGAGGACTGCTTTCATTGCATCGCACAGGTTCTTGTAGGTTGTATTTCCATTTTCATTTGATTGTAAATAGTGTTTAATCTCTACTTTGATTTTATCTGTGACCCATTGGTTGTTCAGGAGGATGTTATTTAATTTCCAACTGTTATGGAGTTGTGTTTTCTTTTGTCATTAATTTCCAATTTCATTGCAGTATGGTCTGATACGTGGATAATATCAATTCCTTTGCATTTACTTAAACATGTTTTATGTACTACTATATCATCTATTTTAGAGACCGCCCCATGTGCAGCTGAGAAGAATGTGTATTCTGATGCTTTTGGGTGGAACACTCTCTAAAGGTCTACTAAGTCCATATGTTCACATGTTTGGTTAAGTTCTGTTATCTCTTTCCCAATTTTTTGTCTAGTTGATCTATCTCTTTGTGACAATGGTGTGCTGAAGTCTCCTGTTATGATTGTGTTGCTACTTATTTCATTTTTCATGTCTGTTAGAATTTGTCTAATGTAGGTGAGTGCTCCTATATTTGGTGCATAGATGTTTACAATTGTTATCTCTTCCTCTTGAAGCTTCCCAAGTATGTAGTGACTTTCTTTATCGCTTTTGATTGTTCTTGGTTTGAAGTTCATGTTGTCTGCAAGCAGAATCTGCTTTTTTTTTGGTTCATGTCACATGAAGTATTGTTTTCCATCCTTTAATTTCCAGTCTTTGAATTTCCTTTTGAGTTAAATGTGTTTCTTGTATATAGCATATAGTTGGGTTTTTGTTTCCTAATCCACTCTGCAAATCTGCCTCTTTTGGTTGGTGCACTGAAACCATTTATATTGATGGTTATAACTGATATATACTGGCTTAACATTGTCATGCTATGTTCCTGCTGTTGGATTCTCCTTTTTCCCTCTGTTTAATTGCTTGCTGTGCTTGATGGTTTCTTTCTGTTTTTGTTCTGGAAGTTGTGGTCTGTTTTATCTCTTTCTAGTATATCTTTTAGTATATCTTTTAGTCTCTAGTATATCTTTTACTCTTTTTTGTAGGATTGGTTTGGTGCTCATGAATTTCTTCAGTTGCTCTTTATCATGAAAATATTTTATTTCTCCATTAAATTTGAAAGATAGTTTTACAAGGTATATCAATCTGGGTTGGAAATTGTTTTCTTTCAGTACTTGAAGTACTTCACTCCAAGCTCTTCTTGCCTTGATGGTTTGTGTTGAGAAGTCTGCTGTCATTCTGACAGGCTTTCCTTTATAGGTGATCTGTTTCTTTTCTCTAACAGCTTTTAATATTCTGAGCTTTTGTTGAGTTTCTGGGATCTTGATCACTATATGTCTGGGGGTAGATTTATTTTGGTTATGGTTAACTAGAGTTCTATATGCTTCAATTATCTGGATGTCTGATTCTCTTACTATGCCTGGGAAATTTTCTACTATTATTTCTGCAAATAGTCTCTTTATGTCATTTGTGTTGACACCTGCTGTTTCACTAATACCTATTAATCTGACATTGTTTCTCTTTGCTTCACCTTGCAGTTGTTGAATTGTTATTTCCTGGTTCCTTGTTGTTTTTAAGCGATCCCTCCTTTCATATTCATTGGTGGCTATGCTGTCTTAAAGGTCTGAAAGTCTATCTTCAGCTTTATTCAGGAGGTTTTGCAAGCTTTCAATGGAATTTTTAAGTTCCTGGATATCTGTTTGCATCTGTTTCATACCTTCTAGTTCTTTTCTATATTGTTCCATGAAGGTTTCATTGAGTTGTCTATGCTCTTCTATTTTCTTGTCTATGTCATCTTTGGGTGTGCTAAACATTTCTTTCACTATTATTCTCATTTCTTTTCTCACCTCAGACATTATTTCTGATCTGATGTCTTCTATGGCCTGATGGAGTTGTTTCTTTACTTCAGTTGCTATCATTTTAGAAATTTTACGTGTATGACTTCCAGGCTTTCCTGGACTTGTTTTGGGTGGTGTGGAGGTCTGGGATTGCATTTTGCTTCTTCGTTTTGTCATTTTTGAAGGACCAGAGACTCCCTGTAGTGCAGTCTCACTGTCCTGAATGTATGTGAATGGCAGGGCAAGAGTCTGAAGATCCCTAGTACTCAGTGTAGCTACTGTGCTGGTGAGTGGTGGCAAGGTGGGGTCCCAGATGCTCCCCACCTTTCTTGCATTCAGTTGGCTCCCAGGAGTGTGTGGGAAGGTTGGGGGAGGCTCTCCAGTGTTTCTGAGATTGTCTGGGGTTCGGTTCAGCTTCCACAAGTGTAGGGGGGTTGCAGGCCGAGTTCACCAAGCCTTCAGATATTGCCCAAGACAAAGCCTGCTTCCCATACTGGAAGGGGAGGGGTGAGGGTGAGCTTCCTGAGGCTGCTGACTACGTTAAGGAGCTAGCAGGGGAGTTTGGGTTGTTCTGGAAGTGACCACCAAGGCCCCAGAATCCTTGGTAGGGATTCACATGCCTCACACCCTTGTGGGGGAGGCCCCAGAGTAGCTCACCGGGTTCCTAAACATGTCACGTTTGGCCCAGCACCCGAAGACACACTATGGATGTGGTGGGGGGCCTCCTAGGACCCAGAGGGTGCCCAAGGTTTCGCCTGCCTTGCATGCTCATCAGGGAGGCAGAGCCCAGACTCACCGGGCTTCCTGAAGGTGTCCCAGGTTCAGCTCAGCCTGGGGTGACACACTATGGGTGTGGCAGGTAGCCACCGAGGCTCCAGAGGATGCCCGAGGTTTCATCTGCCTTGCACACTGGTCAGGCAGGCAGAGCCCAGACTCACCGGGCTTCCCAAAGATGTCTGGTGTTCAGCCCAGCCTGGTGTCGGTATTTTTATTGAGATAAAATATGTAGTATTCACCCTTTGCTTTTTTATGGAATTGAGTGCATTCACAATATTCTACAACTTTTGCCTCTATCTAATTTCCAAATTTTTTTTTTTTTTTCATTGCTCGTGATCAGACCAAAGGTCTCATGCATGTTAGGCAAGTGTTCTAACAGAGAGTTACATTCTCAAACTTTTGACAAATTTCATTTTGAGATTGATTTTGCTGATTGCCAAAGATGGCCTCAAACTTGGAATCATTCTTCCTTAGCCTTCCAAGTAGGTAGGATTACAGGTGTGAGCCACAGTTCTCTGTTAAAACGTTTTATTACACTGAAAAGAAACCTTCCATCCATCAAATAGTCACTGCCCCTTCCCTAACTCCCATTCCTCTGTACTTACAGGTTTACCTATTAGATATTCCTTACCCACAAAAGTCACTTGATACATGACCTCTGTGCCTAGGTCCTTTCACTTAACCTTCTGTTTTTGAGGTTTATCTGTATTGTAGTGTGTATCGGAACTTCATTCTTTACAATTTTTCTTTAAACAGTAAATCACCCTTTGAAACATATGGAAAATATGTTCCCTACGTGTATTTTCCTAGTTACTTGCAAATTGTTTTGCTTTTTATGTTTTGTTTCAGTATTTTTCCTTGTTAATTCATGTAGTACTGGTAATTGATTAGCTTGATTATGAACTTTCAGAACTCCAATATTTGACAATGTCTACATTTCACCTTGTTTCTTAAAAGTATTTTTGTTTTTTGGTTTTTTTTTTTTTGTGGTTTTTTCTCCGGCACCGGGAACTGAACTCATGACCTTGCGCTTGCCATGCAGGCACTTTTGCCACTGAGCTAAATCCCCAGCCCCTGTATTTTTGTTTTTGTGATCAAACTTGGCTGACTTTTGCCTTTATCTTAGAAATATTCCATTATCCATGGGATTACATTGTTTCTTATGAGATGTCTGTCATAGTCCTTAACTTAAAAATTTTCTTTTTCCTCTCCTCTGGTTTTCATCAAGTTGATCATAACATACAATAGAAGCAAATGCATAAACTTTGACAGATGTGATCTTTGGAAGGATAGTCTGAGTACTTTTTAAAAAAGAAATTAATCAAGTAAAATAGTAGTAATCAACAGCCGTGGCTTACTACCACAGCATGCGTGGAAACAGGTAGCCTTTCCTAATTATTTTTCCTCCATCCATACAAAGATTTGTAAAAGCAGCACATTTTCCATGTCAAATCTTTATTTTACAAATATCTAATGTGCTAATTAAGCCATGCTATTTTAATTTGTGATATTTCAGTCTCTAAATATATTTTCCCATCTTCACCTTCCTCTTTTACATCTCTGTCAAATTCTTTACCCTACCCACAATGTCTTTGCAGACTAACTCTACTGACCAGGAGGAAGTATGCAGCCCTCCCTGGTTATTAATATGCTTCTTATCTAAATATCTGGCATAACACATCTTCACTTTTTTTTGTGGTAATGGCAGCTGAATGCAAGACTTTGCCACTGAGTGATATCCCAATCCATTTTTTATTTTTTATTTGTCAAATTTTGCAACAGGATCTCACTAAATCAGTAAGTTGCCCAGGCTTGGCTATGATTCTCCTGCACCAGCTTCCCAGAGTTGTTCCCACAGATTTGAAATTATATGTTTAAATGCTTTTTTCCTTTTCTAGCCATTATTGATATCCTTAAGAATAGTTCTGAAAAATTAATGCTTGAAACCCCAGGTCTATTATTCTATTTAATTAACACTTAACATCCTTTGTTTAGAAAAAAGTTAAATAATTAACTGTTCTTGTAGAACAGCATAACAATTTCCCAAATCATTTTTCTCAAAGCACATGACATGAAACTTCTATAGAAATAATGATCAAAAATGGTGTCCTGGGGCCAAGATTGTTTGGGAAATAATACATTTCACAAAAGTAAGAAGTTTTTGCAAGCTTCCCTGAAAGTCACTGTACAGCATGTGTTTTGTAAATGGACATACAAATTATTTGATTATAGAAATGTTTTCTCAGGATAAATCCTTTGGTTTTAGTAAAGCTTGAGGAAATAGCATTGTAAGCCTCTCATCCATGTAGTCATGCACTATTCAGTAGTGGTGGCTTGTAGCATGGGAATCTTTCTGCTGTCTGAGTGAAAAATTCCAAATTATTGTCTTGAGATAATGGGAAATGATTTTAATTATGATAAAATATTACTGAAGCATTGTTCAAATGATCAATCACGCCATGAAAGGACATTTCAAAATTTAATGACTTAAATAAATGACTACTGTCTTTCATAGTTACTTGGGTTTATTGTATATGGGTGATAAGTTATTGCTTTTGATCTCTTATGTAGGTATAGCCAGACGTTGAATGAGGCTGTAGATATTTGGTGGGACCATTTGTCTGGATGTCTAAAATATCTTATATAATCAGCAGGAAGGTCTGTCAGCTGTGAGCTTACCTAGGAACACCATGGTGTCTACATGTAGTTACAAAAGGAGTGGGCTATCTCGCAGAAGCTGAGCTCTGAGTGATTATATGACAAGGGAAAACATTATTTAAAAAATGGAAAACTGCATAATTAGCATGGCCTACTTTTAAAATTTCACAGCATAATTTCCACTGTATCCTCATGGTCAAAGACACCAGGCTCACTCCATTCAATAGCAAAGAATATAGACTTCACTTCACAATTAGAAAAAGAAGCAAATGATTTGGTATCTCTTAACTGGTAATCTAGTTACAAATTATATAAAATCACCCTTCAAAAGGGTGGTACTGATACCATCCTTCTAAAATTCATTCATTTGTAAAAAGTTTCAAGAATCAAGACTAGAATTTTTAAATTATAAATTAGATTCAAGTATGTATAAGGCTTCTTTTTTTTCTTGTGACAAAGTCTTACTATGCAGTTCAGGCTGGCCTTGCACTCACTATGTAGCCCAGGCTGGCCTTGAACTAACAGAGATCCTCCTTTCTCAGCTTTCTGAGTGCTGGGATTAGAGGCACGCACCACTATGCCCAGATGTATAAGGCTACTCATGTACAATTTATTTAATGTGATTTCCATGATCCGAATACCTGTGGTGTAGGCAAACAACAGTCGTCTCTCTAAACTTCCATTAATGATATTAATACTCATTTAATTGGGGGGATAAGGAACAGTTATCATGTAGCATCAACTAATATTAAAAACTCTGCATAAGTCACCAGTTATGTGATCAATGTTCAGTTTTGCTTCCTGGAAACTCTTTTCTATATCACTTAATTCTACCACTGTGTCTTTTCTTTCACTGTGCTCTGAAACTAGCCTCAGGAGGCTGAGGCATCCTTTTCTTTCTGATAGAAAAAGGAAAAGAAGCAATACTGGCAGTTAAATGCTACTCAGCCTCCTTCCTTATTTTGTGTGGTTAAGCGTTTTGAACTATTTATTTCCCTTTTGAAAACATCCAAGCTGACTTTGATTTTGCCAGTATAATTTGTTTTCAAGCTTTGTGGGATTCTTATGGATTTTACTATGGTTCATTTTATTGGACAAAACATACATCTACAAATTTCTGTGACAAGTCTCCTTTTTAAATTTAGCTGAAAGTAAAGGTGTCAATTATATCCTTAAGATTATTAGAATTTTTTTGTCTATTTGAAAGTGTTTATTAGCAGACTTTTAAGTCATCTGAATTTTAGTGTCTCTGTCTCTGTCCCTGCGTCTCTTTCTATCTGTGTGTGTGTGTATGTGTATGTTTGTGTGTGTGTGTATGTGCAGCTGGACAAACATTTACTAACTTCCGTCCACTACGTTGCAAACATTTGATTTCATCAAGTTCCCGTAATAATTTCCTTTGGGTCTTTCCAATCTCCACTCCAACTAGCTCAAGCAGAGTCACCTAGGTCTGCATTATCTGTTTTCCCGTTTACCTAATTCCCGTCCAGTCCCACATGCCACATGATAATGTTATCAACCTTCTCATTTCTAATAACATTCTGTTCTTGTTTTCCACTTTGTTATGTACCACCCAAACTTCCTACCTTGAAACAACCATTTAATATTGCTTCTTAAAGTACTGTGGAACAACCGGGTGATTTTCATGTAGTTGTTCATATTTCAAGTCAGACGTTGGCTGGATTGTCCACGATGGCTTATTCATGGGGTTGGATGGTAAGGCAGCTGTGATGATTGAGAGCTTTCACGGAATTGTCAGAGCATCACCTCCTGAAAGAAGTGATGCTTAATTAAAATTTTGAAAGATTAGAGAAGTCAGCAATGCAAATGTAAGACTCCTGCCATGTAAGACTCTGTCCACTGCAAAGCTCACAAGAGGCTATTTGTAAGTTGAGACATTTCTCTAAAACCTGAATGATCCCTGAACGGTACAGCAGGTGGACAAATAAAATGGCCCTTCCCTCCATCCACCTTTTATTTTTCCAGCATGAGATCCATTTATTTACCCTATGAGAACTTATAAAGCTGATAATCAAATATACACCTTTAAAACCAGGTTAAT
>NW_004955417.1:22060644-22099713 GCF_000276665.1 Chinchilla lanigera
AAGAAAGAAAGAAAGAAAGAAAGAAAGAAAGAAAGAAAGAAAGAAGAAAGGGAAAATATATATATACACAAGATATCCAAGATAATTATATTACTAATTTCTATTGGTTCTATTGGTTTATCAAAAGGAATCGTTAGTGATTATAGTGTTTGATCAATTTTGCATGCTTGCATCTGGTAATCTGAGCAACTACTTTGAAGGTAACAGTATGCAGTATAACAACCATTGTTAATTTCCTATCATCTTGTTTTGAAATTCTGTATCACTTTCATTGTTTTTTCTTATATTTATTCTCTTATAACAAAAAATTATACAAAGTTATTAAATTAAAAATTTTTGAATACTTACTAAGACTTGGGTACTAGCCTAACACCTAAAAACTGAATAAAATATAATTCTTGTCTTTGCTGAAATAAAATTAAACGAAATATTGACATAAATAACTCCAACCACAGGAGAATCTCACTTAATTCTGTCTTCAGGGTTTGTTTAAACATTTTGTCACCCATTAACCAACATACATTTGCTTATAGCTAATCACAGCTAGGACAGAGGCCCCAAAGTGATTGTTCAATGACTAATAGAAGATAAATTTCTAGCCACATGTAGAGGCAGCCAATGCCACTAAAGTACAGAATGGACTGAAGAAGGTATTTTTGTCATTCTCTCAATTTTTTTTTTTTGTCCACCTGCTGTACCGTTCAGGGATCATTCAGCTTTTGGAGAAATGTCTCAACTTACAAATAGCCTCTTGTGAGCTTTGCAGTGGACAGAGTCTTACATGGCAGGACTTAGGGGTGACTCAAGGACCTCAGCTGTCTCAAATATTTACTCTGCTAAGTGTCATAGTATCAACCTTTAAATATTTTTTTGACTTTTATTAGTATATGTTTGCAGTACATAATGATTCCCTTCTCTGTAAGAAATTGGTTCATGCATGTAACACATTTAAACTCTTTTCTTTGCCCTTCCCTCCACCCACCTTTTATTTTTCCAGCATGAGATCCATTTATTTACCCTATGAGAACTTATAAAGCTGATAATCAAATATACACCTTTAAAACCAGGTTAATCTGCCAAAGAACATACAAAATTGTCTTGGTTACTTTTCTCTCATTGCTGAGACAAAATACCCAACTCCCAAAATGAAGGAAGGAAAGGTTTATTTAGCTTACAGTTTGTGGAGGTTTCAGTCCATATACTTGGTTGGCTTCGAGGCAGAAGATAACAAAGCAACAAGAGCAAAGGGGGGAATGGCAGCCGAACAGCAAACAGCCAGAGCAAAACTGGAGGAATGGCGGCAAGCAGCTTCTTTCTCTGCTTTACTTTGTAAACAGGCTACCCCCACCTAAGGGGCGTGTAGCTCTCACATAATCTTTGCCCTCCTCTTCCACAGGCTCAGGATGTATACAAAGTAAGTATCCTGGCTTCCTGCTGAATCACTTAGCCAAACCTCTAGACTCCCCAAGTTGACACAATGTTTCAACCATAACAAAAATGTATAAGACTATTGTACAAAATCAAGGTATACTTTTAGATATATTGCCCATGCTGACTTACAATACCGTTTTTCTTTTCTCTTCATTTTTCTTTTCTTCTTTTGGTTTTCTTCTTTCTCTTTTTCAATCTTTCTAATTCTTCCAAAGCTTACTGTATGAATCACTTTTACCACTTAGGCAGCAGAGTTTCTGTATTTACTGTGTAGATTTTTAAAATTTTGAAAAGCATAGAAAGAGAGAAGAAGAGAAAAGCATGAACCAAATCACAGAAGTCTTCCTGAGAGAGGTGGTGCTTAGTTAAAATTTTGAAAGATTAGAGAAGTCAGCAATGCAAAGAAAGTGAGGAAAAGTGGTGCAGGAAGGAAGAAAGGCATATGTAGAACCAAGGAGACATGAAGCAATGTAATGTATTCAATCAAGTACAAATTTCAGATATCAAGAAGAAACTCATTCAGTATGGGAGGTTGGAATAGAACAATAAAACTCAGTATATTCTGATACACAGCTACTGTAGGAAAAAACCTATATGCATTAATTGATATGTACAAAAGAAGGACATTCTCACTGATTTGCATATATTGTCTATATATTTTTCCTGTATATTCTTCCTGTTATAACATTGCAACTCCTATGAGTAGACTAAGGCTCTCAACTTTGATGTACATCAGAGTTATGTGGAGAACATATTTAAAATGTAAATTTCCCAGAATTCAATCTTGTCTAAATGATACAAAATATTTTCTGAAAGAGACATACCTTAGACATTTATCTAATATGAATAAATGAATATATCCATGTGTTAAGCCTGTTTTTATTAAAAATTCACTGTAGTATATATAATTCCATTATACAAAAGGCTACTTCATATCTTCCAAGATATCACAAAGAATCTCATAAACAAACATGCTGTAATGCATGAGACATAGATAAAATGCTATGACAAATGCATATTTTATTTATGGATATATTTTGAAATCAATGTATCCACCTTTGTTATTTCTTTTAATAATAGGTTCTCTATGAATTTTGTGGAATGGGGGCTTTATATGTCAGTTGCTAAAATATTTAAAGTGTGTCTTACACAATTAGATTTTAAATAAAAATAATCTTTGAGGCAAAAGGAATTTAAAACAATACATTCATTGCTATTGTGCAGAAGATTATTGCATAGTTACTACAGGTGATCTGTGAGCCCACAAAGAGAAAGAGAAGCCAGAATGTTTGCTTTCAAAATGCTTTGCAAAATTCTGATTATGGCAAAGTTGTCCACTGACATCAATTCATGTAGACTTTGTTTTTTCTTTCAGCAGTAGGGATAGTGCTGAGGGCTTTTGCATTGACCTACATCCCCAGATCTTTTTTGTTTTGAGACAGGGTCTTGCTAAGTTGCTGTTTCTCAGATTGGGTCCTAAGTTACAATCCTTCTACCTCAGCCTTTCTTGTAGTCAAAGACTTTTTCTTAAAGCAAGTATATGTGTGTCTTAATTTAACTTATATACTTGCTTTGAGAAGAGACACACACACAGTTCTGAAGCAAGAAGTAGTCATTGTAACAGACACTAAACAACATGTAACCAAAGCTAAGTAAAATCATGAGGAAGACATCTATGGAACCACACCCTGCATCATGCACTGGCTGAAAGATGTCAGGGCCCCTTTGCAGAAGGAGGTAGGAACTAGCACTATAAACTTTTTATTTTGTTCACTTTGCATTGCTATCACAAAATGTATGAGGCTTAGCAGCTTATAAGGAAAAGAGGTTTGTATAGCTCAGGATTATAGACACATGAAATCCAGAATCAGGCAGGGCTCTGAACGCATCCTGACAGGGTGGGCAGCATCGCATGGGGTGTGCAAGGGAGCTCACAGTAGGGGAGAGAAGACACAGGACAGGGGGCTGGGGAAGGGAAATTCACTCTACAACTCATCAATTCCTCAAGACCCAATCCCGTCTTGGAGGCCTGACCTAGTCTCTTGAGAAAAACACTAATCCACCTGTAAGCATAAGTCCTTTAGGACCCCAAACACCTCTTAAAGACCTCATTATCTCAGTACCATCACAGTGTGGAGTTAAACCTCCACATTCGTGTGTGAGTTCAATGTGTCTCTTCAGACATAATCTACTCACAGTGTTCTTTCATAGGTGGAACTCACCACAGCAATCATTAACACTCCTGGATGTGAAAACTGCACTTTAACAAAATTCACTCAGGGGAGTGACACTCATGGCATTGGTTCAAAATTACATAATGGAGATAACTGAAAATGCTGTTTACACATTAGTATAATAAAATTAGAAAAACTTGACAAACTACCTCCCAGACCCGGAACTGTATCTGGGGAGTTGTACAAATTGCCACAAACTAAAACACTCACCAAGCACTTGCCACAAACAAGGATGGTTTTAAAATATAAAACTGTACATGAGATGCCTCCATCTATGGAGGATGGATCTTCATCAAACTGCCTAGGAGGATAAACTGCTCGCTGGCATCCTGCCACGTGCTTCTGAGTAGCTGCTCCTGCTGCCCTGCATGTGGAAAAGCTGGGCTAAAAACAAACAGAAAACTCACAAAGTATGGAAGCCAGGCTCATTTACGCTTGGATGTACTTGATGTTACACATACTGGTCAAATAGTTTCTAGCCTGGTCAATTTTTTTCATGTTCAGAAGATTTCTCTTTTCTGTAGAATATAAAATGGAGCTGCTCAGATGGCCAATGCCTTGTCTTTGAAATATTGCCAAGTGAAGGTTGAGGCATGTCCATGCCTTAGTCAGATGGCTCTGTTAAATCCCTTTGCTCTGTACTTTAAATATCCAGGCTGGTGAAATCGCCTGCAGGACTTGAGGGGCACCTGGTAAGTAATGTGTCAGGTGTCTGGGAGAGGGAGTGGCTGTATACGGTAGAGCTGCTTTCCCTTTGTGGAAAGTGTTAGTGGACACGACAGCACTCCGTGCGTAGGGGTTTTCAGGCTGCCCCACTATAGAACTTCACTGCTTTTTGTGGTTGTTGTTGTTTGACAACTTTATTGACTATAACAGCAAATTACACAGTGAATTCAGATAGATTAAAATGTTTCCATTGAGTGGTGTCTAAGGACACAGGGTGTCATTCCAGAGATATTTCATTATGGAATGAAATGTTTCAACATTATGAAAAGTATAGATATGAAAATATAGATATGATATTATGAAAAGTATAGATATTCTTGGTGTACCAATTAGGTGAGTAGTAGTTTGCAAGTCTTCCAAGGTCATCAATATTGAGGAATTGATAAGTTGATGATAGATAACCTGTTTTATCTTTTTTAAAGTCTCTAATTGTTTGGTACATTTAAAATATCCATAATGATCACATTCATCATAGGGAATTTATATCCATTCATGATATACCTTAATTCTTCTTTTTTCCCCCACTCCCCTACTTTTCCTTCAACCCCTCTTTCCCTCCTTATTTATGAAAGTTCTGTTTCCAGTTTTTCCTTTTTTTCTCTTTTTTTGGTCTTTCCCTTTCCTGCCTTTCCCATTTCCCCCTTCCTTGTGTCCCTTACCATTTAAACATTTTCTTCCTGTTTCATAATATCTAGAGTCTCCCTGTTTCACAATATGCATTTAGGTCTTCACTTGCAGTTTCTCACACCAGAGAACAATGTGATATTTGCAGGGATGAAATCAATCTATTTCACTTAAGAGTACGGTCTCAGTGTGCACCTATTTACCTAGAAATGTCTTAAATTTATCCTTCTTTATCACAGAGTAGTACTCCATTGTAGAGAAAAACACATCTTCTTTATCCATTCATCAGTTGATGGGCATTTGGGTTGTTTCCAAGAATTCGCTATTACAAACTGTGCCACTATAAATATGGGTTTGCACATATCTCTGAGGTATGATGTTTTTAATTCAGGAAGATACCAAGAAAAGGAATATATGGGTCAAGCAGAATCTCTTGTTTTAGGTTTTTGAGGAATCTCCACACTGATTTCCACAGTGGGTGTACGTCTATACTTCCATTGAAAGCAAAGAAGTGTTCTTATTTCCCCATAGCTGCTCCAGCATTTATCATTGATTTCTTGGTAATAGCCATTTTCTCTGGAGTGAGATGGAATCCCATCATTGTTTTAATTTGCATCTCTCAAATGACAAGCAATGATGAACATTTTTTCATATACTTATTTTCTATTTGTACTTCTTCATGTGGGAAGTGTCTATATATTTCAGATACCCAGTTTTGGATTGGGTCTTTAAGTTTGGGGGTATGTTTTCTTTTTTTTTTTTTTTTAGTTTTTATATTCTTGATATTAGTATTTTGTCTGAGGAATAACTGGCAAAATTTTTCCCAGTCTGTGGGTTGTCTTTTCACTATGTTTATGATTTCTTTTCATCCACAAAAGCGTTTTAATAAGATGACATCCCAGTTGTTCATTCTTTGTAATATTTCCCATGAGATTGGAGTTTTGTTCATAAACTCTCAGACTACACCTATGTCTTTCAGAGATCTATGTATTCTCTCTTCTAGCAGATGTAGTGTTTGTTTTAATATTTAGAGCTTTGATCCATTTTGACTTCAGTTTAGTGAATGATGAGAGACATAGATCTAGTTTTAGTCTTTGGCATGTGCAAAGTCAGTGTGTACAGCATCATTTATTAAAGAGACTATCTTTCTTCCAGTGAAGCTGTTTGGCCCTTTTGTTGAAGATAAGGTAGCTGAGTATGTTTGGAGTTGTTTTTGCATCTTCTAATACGTTCTATTAATCTTTGGGTCTGTTTTTTTTGCCCATACCATGGCATAGCTGTTTTTGTCAGCATAGCTTTGTAGTAAAATTTAAAGTCAGGGATTATGATACCACATGCCTTGCCTCTGTTGCCCAGAGTTATTTTTTTGAATCTAGGTCTCTTCTGGTTCCAAATAAATTTTAGAGTTGTTTTCTCTAATCCTGTGAGGTATGCAGTTGGTATTTTGATTGGGATTACATTAAATCTATGTCACAATTTTGGTATTGTGGGACATTTTCACTATATTGGTTCTTCCTATCCATGAGCAAGGATTATCTTTCCATTTTCTGATATACCCTTCTGTCTCCTTTTTCTGAGTACTGTAGTTTTCATTGTAAAGGTCTTTTACTTCCTTTGTTAGATTGATTCCTAAGTATTTCATTTTTTTTTCGATGCTATTATAAAGGGTGCAGTTTCCCTAGTTTCACTCTCAGTGAGTTTGTTGTTTGTGTACAAGAATGCTACTGATTTTTGAGCACTGACTTTGTATCCAGCTATGCTATGTAATTTGCTTATTAATTCTAGAAGTATTTTGGTGGAGTATGTGGGGTCTTCCATGTAGAGCAAGTATCATGTGAGCTGCAAGTAATGATAATTTAACTTCATCCTTTCATATCCTTACTCCTTTTAATTCTCTCTGTTGTGTAATACTCTAATTTTTCTAGAACTATATTGAATAGGAGTGGTGATAGTGGGCATCCTTTACTTGTTCCTGATTTTAGAGCAAAGGCTTTCAGTTTTTGACCATTTAGTGCTGTGTTGGTTGTTGGTTTGTCATAAGTGGCTTTTATCAGATAGAGATAAAGACCATCTATTCCATTTTTTTGTAGGGTTTTTATCATGAATAGATGTTAGAATTTATCAAATGCTTTTTCTGCATCTATTGAGAAGATAGTGTGATTTTTGTCTTTGGCTCTGTTGATATGGTGTATTACATTTACTGATTTCATATGTTGAACCACCCCTGCATTCCTGGGATGAATCCCACTTGGTCATGCTATATAATCTTCTTGATGGTTTGCTTCATTATGTTTACCAGTATCTTACTGAGGAGTTTTGCATCCATGTTCATTAGGGAGATTGACTTATAGTTCTCTTTTTTGGTTGGATCATTTTCTGGTTTGATTCTGGGTAATACTTGCTTCCAGAAATAACTTTGGGAATATTGCTTCCCTTTCAATTTTATTGAAGGGTTTGAGGAGTAATGGCAGGAGAACTTCTCTAAATTTAGATCTTCTCTAAATTTATTGAGGAAAAGAGAGAAAGAAAAGAAACAGAGAAAAAAGGTGAAAAAAGAAAATAAACAATAAAAGTAAAAACCTAAACAACCAAAAAGAATGAAATAAATAAATAAAATCTTCTGGTGTTTCCAGTTCTGGGGTATTGTTCAAGTCAGAGCCCAAAGCTGTGCTGGCAAACCCCACCAAGTCTGTAGTGGGGTTAGTGCTGGGTGTGAGCTGATCTTACCCTCTGGATGTAGGGGTTGGGAGTAGATTCTTTAGCCAGTAGCTTTCTGGGTGTTCCTTGGTGTCCTGCCCATATCTCCTTACACTGTTGGTCTTTGTGTCACTCTCTCAGTTGCAGTGGTGTCTTCAGACAGAGACATCCCAAGGTTCTCCAGCTCCTTGTACAGATTCCCCCTCCTGGACGTTCCTTGTACAGTCTCCTCTGTTCCCCTCCCACTGGCACATCTGTCTTTCTCCTCGCACACCACAGGTCACAGGCAGGGAGAATGCTGTAGGTGACTCACTGGCCCTGCCACCACTGTGGAGACAACCCAAACTTGCTTGGTCCCACTTCTCTCTCCTCTCTAGCAGGGGAAGTGTGCACTTTCCACTCATTGTCCCTCTTGCACCCAAGGTTGCTTAAATCTCATGTCCACATCCTTCTCATGCCCTGCTGGTCACAGGACAGGTGGGGTTGTGCTTTTCCACTCATTACCTTCACTGCCATGGCTGAGGTCCCTAACTTGTTGTCCCTAGATGTTCCAGTTAGTCACTATTGCACAGGACAAAAAAAGGAAAATAACTTATGGCCCATCCAGGAAGGAGCAGCTTCCTGGTCCCTCACCCTGTATGCACCAGTGAAATTTGCTGCCAGGCTGCAGCACCCTCTGTTTGGAGGAAGGCAAAAGAGGCAAGGAACTTTACATACAGAATCTGTCAAGTGTGGCTAGACTTAGCTAAACTATTGCAGTCCATCAGTTTTTTTGGAACTTCCCAGAACAGTGGTTTCTGCTCCATGTGCAAGGTGGCTGTGTCACAGGCATCCCTGTGGGCTGCTTTGCCCTGCTTTAAAGTCATATGACTATATTTTTTATGACCTACAAGTATCCTATTTCAGATTGATTTGGGATTAGGATGGATGTGCCTCCCTTTCTTCCAATTACCTTTGATTTTAATTGATTTCATCTGAGTAGCTCCAACATGGCTCCTCCTCTATTTAGCCATGTTGAATTTGCCCACACCGTTGCTTTTTTATGGCCTATAAATCTGAGCATGGAGTCTGGAAGAACCATGGAATGTGAACTGTCACAAACCAAGTAAGTGGATCATTCTGGAACGAGTCAAAGTGTACATAAACTTATCACTAGCTCTATTTTCTTAATAAGAGGCAGTGTATACTAGTAAAAATATTTAAATATTCCAGATTATGTACACACTATAGATGAAAGTAGAAAGAAAAAAATGTGTTATATCACATCAGGACCTTGCTAGAGTAAAAGGGAAGGGTGAAGAATAACGATTTGACTTATGCATTTTATTGTCCTACTACGATTTAAAGTTTTCCTGAGTATATACATAACATGAAAGTTCTATGTCCTTTTTAATGTTCCTATTCCTAATTAACAACTGAGTTTTTTCATCCTGCAGTATAAGAAAAGATTCTATACTTTATTAACATCTAATTCTATACTTAATTTCCTGGATTTATATCACTGAAAATTATCTTCTTTTATCTGTTGTGAGCATTTTAGCCAATGAACCAATATTCTAACAGTTGCATAACACTCTTACACTGTGGGAATGGCAGCCAGTGCAGAATGCTTTTGGGACACAGCAGCTGTCTTGTCCAGTGGAACCCAGGGTAAATATACTCTAACATGGGGAAATACTTTGCATACAAACTCCTAATTTACAACTGGTTCTGTTATATAACTATAAACTTTGCTTCTCTGCTCTCAAGAACAAAATCAATAGTTACCACAGTTGGTCAGTTTCTAAATTGTGCTTTTTACTAATTGTACTACTGTAGCTAAGATGTCATATCTGTTGTAATGAATTATTCTCCCTTATGTAACAATATTGGGAAACACCACAGCCCTACACCAAAAGACTGGGGGCTGAGTGAAACAGAAACCAACATGTCACTCTCAATTAACTGGGAAGGTAGGAACTTGGGCCAGACATAAACCAAGAATCTCCTACATAAGAAAGATATCCCAGAATTACAGACTATTCCTGAAGAGGAATTAATACTTGTGATATAGTTACCTACTACAAAAACTCAAAAGGATCACCACAGAGAACAAAATAACAAAATTCTTTTTGAAATGGAAAAGGTCAAAACAAAGGAGCAAAATGTAATCTCAGACCTCCACCCCACCTAGAACAAGTCTGTGAGACATTGACGCAGAAAGATTTCAAAGTCACATACCTGAAACTCCTCAGGTGATAGTTACTGAAGTAGAGAAACAACTCTATCAGGATACAGAAGAAATCATATGAGAAATAATCTTTCTGGTGAAAAAAGAAATGACAACCATAATGAAAGAATTGCTCAGCATATATAAAGAAGAGATAAGTAAAAAAATAAAGGAGCATAGAAAAATGATTGAAACAAATGAACAACGTAGGAAAGAATCAAAATGCATAAAACATTCAGAGAAATATCCAGGAAATTAAAAATTTCATTGAAAGCTGGCAAAACCACAGAACACAACTGGAGGTAGACTTTCAGACCTTCAAGACAACATTGCAGCTAGTGTACATGAAAGGAAAGATCTCTTAAAAATAACAAGGAACCAGGATGTAATAATTCAACAGCTTCAAGATGATGCGAAGAGAAACAATATAAGACTGATAGGTGTCCGTGAAAAAGCAGAAATGACATAAAAAGACTACTTGCAGAAGTAATAGCAGAAAATTTCCCAAGCATGGGAAAAGAAACTGACATACAGAAAAGTGAGAGATACAGAACTCCAATTAGCCATAAGGAAAATAAAACTATACTCAGATATATAATAATCAAGATCCCAGAACTTCAGCCCAAGAACTGACTATTAAACCTGTTAGAGAAAAGAAACAGATAACCTATAAAGAAAGCCCATCAGAATCACAGCGGGTTTCTCAACACAAACCATCAAGTCAAGAAGAGCATGGAGTGAAGTATTTCAGGTCCTGAAAGAAAATAACTTCTAAACCAGGTTGAGGTAGCTTGCAAAACTATCTTTCAAAATTAATAGAGAAATAAGACACTTCCATGACAAACAACAACTGAAAAAATTCATGACCACTAAATAAACCCTACAAAGATTACTGAAAGATATTCTAGAGAGAGATAAAAAAGACTACAACTCAAAGACCAACAATAGAAAGGAACCAGCAAGCAGAGCAAGCAATTAAACAGAGGGGGAAAAGTAGGGAAGCAACAGCACAAAAATAACATGATAAAGATAAGCCAATATATATTAGTTGCAACCATTAATGTAAATGGCCTCAAATGACCAAGCAAAAGAAGCAGACTGGCAGAGTGGATCAAAAAATAAAATCCAGCAATATACTGTATACAAGAAACACATTCAACTCAAAAGGAAATTTATGGAATGAAAGTGAAAAGATGGGGAAAAATACTCCATGTGACAGAAAGCCAGAAAAAGGGAGGGGTAGCTATTCTGTTTGCAGACAATGTGAACTTCAAACCAACAATGATCAAAAGAGTTAAAGATGGTCACTACATACTAGTTAGGGGAAAACTGCAAGAGAAAGAGATAACAATTATAAATATATATGCACCAAATGTGAGAGTACCCAACTATGTAAGACAAGTTTTAATAGACATGAAAATTCAAATAAGCAATAATGCAAGTATAATGGGGAATTTTAATACCCCATTATCACAAAGAGATAGATGAACTAGACAAAAAATCAGCAAAGCAATAAGAGAACTAAACCAAACTTGGGAACAAATGGACTTAATAGATCTTTACAGAGTATTCCACCCAACAACATTAGAATATATATTCTTCTCAGCTGCACATGGGATGTTCTCTAAAATACACCATATACTAGCACATAAAACATGCTTAAATAATGCAAAGGAAATGAAATTATCTGATGCATATTATCTAACTATAGTGCATTGAAATTGAAAATTATTGACAAAAGAAACTGCAAAAACTCCATAAACACATGGAGATTAAACAACAGCCTCCTGAATAACCAACGGGTCACAGATGAAGTTAAAGAACAAATTAAACAATATGTACAATCAAATGAAAATTCAGATACAACATACTGGAACCTTTGGAACACAATGGAAGCAGTCCTCAGAGGGAAGTCTCTAGCAGTGAATTCTTAAATAGGGAAAACAGAATGAGCACAGATAAACAACCTTATGCTGCTCCTCAAGTTTCTAGAAAAAGAAGAGCAAGTCAAAGCCAAAGAAGGGAGAAAATTAAAAAAATCAGAGCAGAAATTAACACAATTGAGACAAAGCAAACAATATAAAGAATTAATGAATCAAAGAGTTGATTTTTTGAAAGGTAAGTAAAATTGATAAACCCCTAGCAAACCTTATCAAAAAGGGAAAGAAAAACTCAAATTCAGGCAATAAGGTTTAAAAATTGTAAAATCACTACAGATCTTGTAGAAATTCAGAAAATCATCAATACCTACTTTGGAAACCTTTACTCTCATAGGATAGAAAATACAGAAGAAACGGACAGATTCCTAGATACATGTGAATTAAAAATGAATCAAGAAGATACAAAAATCCTGAATAACCAAATATCAGTCAATGAAATTGAAAACATAATTACAAACTTACCAACAAAGAAAAGCCCAAGTCCTGACAGCTGAATTCTACAAGAAATTTAGAGATTACTTAATGCCAATACTTGTCAAGCTCTTTAACAAAATTGAAAAGGAAGCAGTTCTCCCCGATTTATTTCTGCTGGCCAGTATTACTCTGATACAAAAACCAGAGAAAGATCCAACCAAAAAAGAGAACTACAGACCAATCTCCCTGATAAACATAGGTGCAAAAATCCTCAATAAAATACTAGCAAACAAAATTCAGCAAATCATCAACAAGATTGTACATCATAACAGAGTAAGATTCATCCCAGGAATATAGGTCTGGCTCAATACACAGAAATCAATAAATATAAAACACCATATCAACAGAGCCAATGGCATAAATCATATATCATCTCAATGGATGCAGAAAAAGTAAAGTCGAACACTCATTCATGGTAAAAACTCAACAGAAAATGGGAAAAGATAGTCTGTCCCTCACTCTGATAAAAGCCATCATGACAAACCAACAGTCAACATTATACTAAATCAATGAAAACTAAAAGCTTTCACTTTAAAATCAGGAACAAGACAAGCATGTCCACTTTCATCACTCCTTTTAAATATAGCTCTGGAAACATTAGACAAGAGAGAGAAATAAAAGGAATAAAAATAGGAAAGGAAGAAGGTAAACTATCATTATTCAAAGATGACATGATACTCTACATAGAAGACCCCAAAAATTCTACCAAGTGACATCTAGATTTAATGACCAAATTCAGTATCCTAGCTGGATAAGAAGTCAACACTCAAAAATCAATAGCATTCTTATAAACAAACAACAAACTCATTCAGAGAGAAATTAGGGAAACTATACACTACCCAATAGCATTCAAAAAATGAAATATTGAGGAAACCCTCTAACAAAGGAAGTAAAATATCTATACAGTTAAAATTACAGTACTCTGTAAAAAAAAGATTAAAGAGGATTTCAGAAAGTGGATATCCCTTGCTCATACATAGGTAGAACCATAGGAAGTTTATCATCACTGTGAAAATGGCCATACTTCTAAAGGTGTTATACCAATGCAATGCAATCCTGATCAAAATACCATTAGTATAACTCACAGATCTAGAGAAAATATTCCTAACATTCATCTGCAACCAGAAGAGACCTAGAATAGAAAGAGTAATCCTGGGAAACAAAGGCAAGGCAGGAGACATCACAACCCCTGACTTGAAATTATACTACAAAGCTACTATGATAAAATCAGTATGGTATGGGGAAAAAAAACAGAACTGTTTCAATGGAACAGATTAGAAAATGCAGATATAACTAGAAACACACTCATCCACCTTATCTTTGACAAAGGGGCCAAACATGTTCACTGGAAGAAAGATAGCTTTTTCAGCAAATGGTGCTGGAAAAACTGTCTCTCCACATGCCAGACTAAAATTAGACCCATGCACATCACCATGCACTAAACTAAAGTCATAATGGATCAAAGATCTAAATATTAAAGCATAAACACTAAATCTACTAGAAGAGAAAGCAGGTAGAAATCTTGAAGACATAGGGATAGGCAGAGTTCATGAACAAAAACCAAACTGCATGGGAAATACTTCAAAGAATCAACAATTTTGATCTCATCTTATTGAAAAGTTTTTATACCTCAGAAGAAATCACCAACAGAGTAGAAAGAAAACCCATGAATTGGGAAAAAAATTTAGCCAACTGTCCTTCAGATAAAGGACTTCTATCTAGAACATTGAAAAAGTTTTAAAAAATCAGGACCCTAAAATTCAAAGACCCAGTCCAAAAATGGGCATCTGAGAGTAATACACATTTCACAGATGAGGAAATACAAATAGAAAATAAATATATGAAAAAATGTTCAACATCATCGGTCATTCAATAAATGCAAATTAAAATAACACTCAGATTTCATCTCACCCCAGAAAGGAAGTTTATCATCAAGAAGTTAATCAATAACAAATTCTGGCAAGGCTTTAGGGAGAAAGGAACACTTCTCCACTGTCTGTGGGGGTAGATCACTGTGGTATAATCACTGTGGAAATCAGTGTGGAGATTCCTTAAAAACCTAGGATTGAAAGTCCCACTTAACCCGGCTATTCCCCTTCTGGGTATTTTTCCAGAAGAACTGAAAACATAGTACCATAGGGATATATGTGCACCCATGTTTATAGCAGTGCAACTTGTCATAGCTGTATCTTGGATACAAATGCCTATCGATGCAGGAATGGATTAAAAAGATGTGGTATTTTTATACAATGGATTATTACTCAGATATAAAGAAAGATAAACTGGAGACCTTTATATGTAAATGGATTTGACTAGAGACCATACTCATAAGTGAAATAAATCAGACTTGCATGTCTAGACATTTCATTGTCTCTATAGTGTAAGCAACAGAGAGAGTAAATAAAATCTGAAAGGTACAATAGATATTGTGAATGGGAAAGGAACTGCTCAAGAGGAAAGAACAACTGGGCTGAGGCAAAGGAGAAAAGAAAGAAAGAAGGAAAAGAAATATATATATATATATATATATGCAAGATAGCTAAGATAACTACTAATTTCTGTTGGTTTATTAAAAGGAATAGTTAATGCTTAATTTAATTTTTTTCTTAGCTTTTTCTTTTTACCAATTTTGCATGCCTATATCTCATAATCTGAACAATTATTTTGAAGGTAACAATATGCAATATAACAACCATTGTTGATTTCCTACTGTCTTATTTTGAAATTCTGTATAGATTTTAATGTTTTCTTAAATTTTTATTCTCTCTAAAATAAAAAAAAGACATTTTAAATATGCTTAAATTGATTTTTAAAGCAGATACCCTCTTGTTTTAAATCCCAGTGGATGAAATGTTAATTCCTGTCAGCCTGGACTAAACTCATTGAGGCAAAGACAACTCAGAGCCACAAAGGTCTGGAAATGTTGGGAGGAAGGGAAGGAATTGGTTTACGGTCCCAGCACCATAAAGAAACTGCTTCTATATCAGAAGATGTGAAAGAATAGGGGTGAAGGTGTTCAAAATCTCCCCTACCGCATACCAGACCAGACTTATTGCTAGACTTACTGCTAACGGACTCACTATATATGCAATATCAGAATGATTCTTATTTTTAAATTCCTCTTTATAGTGCTAGTCTTAACCCAAGGTCCTGCAACTTGAAGGCAGGCGTTATTCAGAAGGAACATCTTCTATAACCAAACCTTTAATATTCTGGGCTTTGTTTTATTTTTTGAGAATTCCCACTCCCACACAGATATTTAAGGACTGAGAATTCTTACCATGGCAGCATCATGCCTACAGGAAATCTTCTCTAGCTCCTTACTTTTTTTGACTTGTGTCACCAAACACATTCTTCTTTATCTAAGTAACTCCAGTTTTACGGACTCACATCCCCTTCCCTTGCTCACATATTTTTTTTCCCTGTCACTCTGCATTCTTCGCATGACAAACACATTCCTATAACATGTAACTGTGCAAGACGGATTTCCCCCTAAATGTCTCTTCTCCATTCTTTCTAGACATACTGTGGTAACCTAGTAACAGGAAGCCTTGATTATGAGTTTGCATACAGTGATATATTGTCAAAAGTCTGGATTCCTTGTCTCTCAGACAGGACATATATAATTAATAGGGAAAAAAAACAGAAACAAGCCTAAATTTAAACAATTATTTCATCTGATTAAGTGTACTAATAGCTGAACGCAGACAATGAAAAACAAATGATTCTATTTGACAATCATCATGTAAGTAAGTCCCTAATTACCTGCTCGTTCCTACAGAAGTTAATGGTAGTGACATATTAGCCACTATGGATAATTTAATGTAGAGATGTTCTTTTTAGAAAGAATAGAAATATATGTGAAATACTCCATTCTTGCATATTAAATATTATACTTCGCGTTTAGGTTGATTGAGAAAGATTATTGTCATTATAATTACCGGTCATTAAAATGGAATAATATAAAGGTGCCATTCATGAGCACCAATCGCAAATGTCTTAGATAACAAAGCAGATAAATTCTGTCACGAGCATTTGCATTACAAAAAGACTACAGCTTCACATACAAAAAAGATTAGCTGCTGAGTTCCTTTAAATAGTTCACTTCCCAGAATTTTAAGGATAGGATTGGATGTATTTTAAAAATTGATTAATTTCTCAGGAACACGTCTTTTTGTCAAGTAAGGCAAATTGGTATATTCCTAGGCAGGTTGCCCGCATTTGCTGATGTCTTATGTAGGTTCAAGAAGAAGGAAGTAATAACTACTGGTGCAGATTCAGGGGGTTGAAACAATGTGATTTTGGAAAGCAGAGTTTAGTCAATGCAAAAGCCACGGGTTCTTTAATGACAACTTCAAAACCATGTCAAGACTTTGTGAAATTCTATCAAATCAAACATGAAAGTGCATTACCTAGGAAAACATATCTTGGTTAGTTGTGTATGACAGTGTAAGAGATCAACCAACAGCAAAGATCCTTTCCCCCTTTCTGACAGACAGGGAGACAGCAAAGAAAAATGAAAGAATGCTGCCCGAAGCAGCACCCAGAGCAGTAACTTTTATGTCTCCCTTCATGTTATGCAAGCAGCTAGATTAACTTATCACTTTAAACACTGGCTGAAAAAGAGACCTATTGTAATAATTAAGAAATAAATTTGGCTGGCTGTTGGGAAAGTGAGGGCAAATTTCACTGGTTATTATTTTCTCTATTGCATTCAACTGGAGAAGGCTTGGGCGAGGAAGGAGCGTGGAAATGCTAATAGGGAGGAAAAACAGAATGATCTGTGATCCTCAATCCTCCAGTGATATGTCCAGGGCCTCACAAAAACTGAGTGGGAAAAAGGTCTTCAGGTCATCAAGGAAGTGCACTGAATTAACGTTGACAATCATACTGCTTAGCCAAATAATCAGTATGTTGTTCAAGCTGGAGATGCCTGCAATTTATGCTCTATAAATCTTTCCATAAAATACTTTAAATCCAGATACTTTCCCTCATCCCCACTGCTCCCTTCGGGTTTAAACCTTTGTAATCTGTCACCTGGATTATTTAGAGCCTTCTATTCAGTCTCCCTGCAGCCGCACTAATCTCTTTCCCACTCTCTTCTGTCCGAGTTCTGTCACTGCCCAATGCCCAACTTTTCAATAAATGCTTGCTGCAGCATCCACACATGTACCGTGGGCTGGGAGGCTTGGTGAGCCTGGCTTTTTCCATGGTTCTTTTCTAATCCAGGTCGCCGTAGGTGTGTGCAGTGACAGACCGAATTCTCCCACGTGTTCCTCCATCAGTTATGAAGGCTTCATTTTGGCAAGTGACAGAAAGCCCCACTCAAGTGCTTAATATAAATAATAACGGCCACAATGATGGTGATAAAAATATAATGAAAGAGTAACAATGAAAATATCAGGGGCAGACACTTCTCGGATTCACATGTTGTCATCCTAATCTGGTTGTTTTTTACTTCTGCCATCTTACTCATGAAGGTCCTGTTAGCAGGTGGGAAAATACACCAGTAGTTTCAAGCCAAAACCCTCATGGCTACAAACCAAATGAAAAAGAAAGATCTCTTCCTAGAAGATGTCATGCATCCTCTAGTCTGAGCTAACTCTTGAACCAACCATATAAATTTTCTCATCTGAGGCAATCTAGTCTCAGCAGCAACAAGCAAAAACAGGGTCATGTGCTATACCATGAGGCCACACAGGAATCTACTTCCAGGCATTGACAAGAGTCTGGGGTTCACAGAGAAGGAAGAATCTTTTAAAAAATGCTTAAATGAAAGGTACATAAGAAAAAAATCATTACACAGATTTTTAAAAAAAGTTTATACAGAAAGGAGAAAAGCTAAGACCTAGATGTTAAATATGGAGTTTGAATAGTTGTAGCTAAAGAATGATTCCTAGGAAACAATTAAAAAAGCCAAAAGAAAAGCCAAAAGAAAGGAAGGAAAACCTCTTAGAGTTGGAAAATAACTGATCAGCTGCACGCCTTAGCAAAATAATTTACGCTATCTCCAAAAATTAGTTGCTTGTTCTTAATATTTAAAAAAATTAGTGGAAATATGGTTTTATGAGGCAATGGATTTTCCACTTTTGCAATAAATTAAATGGGAAAAGAGGGTTCTTTTTAAAATCATTTTTTCAGAAGTGTGTCTATTTTATAAATTGAGAATTGCTTCCATAAAATCTAATTTGTAGAAATGCTGGTTCTCGAATGTGCCAGATGCAGAGCCTTTCACTGAGAATGTCTGTTTTCATTTTTGTTACTACTTTTGGCTGCAGTGAATACTTAAATAAGTAAATACACTTAGCAAAATAAGACAGATAGGAGTTATTCGCAGGGAGCGGATAACAGTATCTGATTCCTAGGGCACTTGGAGACCAACACACAACCATAGTTCACAGAGGAATCATCATGCACATTCTTGATTTGTTCATTACAAAGCAGTTTCACTAACATGAGTGCAAGGGCTTCCTTTGCAGTGGCAGCACCCCTGCACCATCCAGACTTTGATCCTGTGCTTGTTTCATGTGTCAGTGGCAGGGCACTTGACAAATCACTGACATAGGTCAGGTGTTTTTGGAAAGGCAATATTTCCAGTGTGGTCATTCATTTATTTGTTCTGATTTGGCTCTGGATTAGACTTTGCTAGGACACTTGATATAAGCACTCATAATCGGGATTAGCTCTGATTCTTTTAAGTCTTCAAGAATAACTTTGGTCAGTATAAGACTAAATGTACATTGTTCTATGGTATATCTCATATATACAGCCCTTATGAGTTATGGAAATGGATGCCTACTGTTACAGAAAGTTCTCTCAGACCTTATTAAGTAAAATGAAACAAGAATAAGACAATGTGTAATATTATCGTATTTGTCCATCCAGGTTTACCACTTCTGGAGTAACACATAAGGAATTGCTAATATGTGTTACAAAGGAATCTATCTCTGGGTGAATGAGTGAAGAGGGAGGTTTACATTCCAACAGAATGACCTACCACGATATTGAATTTTTAAAGAATCGTGATCATTTCTATAGTAAAGGGTAATGTAAAATACATTGTAAGGTGTTATTTATCAGGCATTCATTCATTGTGAATCTGAAGATTTCAAACTTCATTTCTAAAGAAAATGAAAGAAAAAATCTCTCATTCCGTACTTCACTGTAGGGCTGTTGCCCTTCTGGACTCACAGTTCCTTATCAACAGACTGCTTTAATCCATTTTGCTTGTACACATCCCCTGCATCCTTTGGGACTAATTGAAGCATATTTGCATATTGAAGGTGTGATTCCCCCCATCCTTCTTGCTATCTCTTTTCTTATATTTTTGAGGCTTGATGTTCATGCAAGTCTTCCATTAGCCATCTTGCAGCTCCCCAAATTCTCCTTCTTTCCTCCTGCAGAGCCCTTTCGAGTGTGTGCCATCCTTTCCCTCTGCGGTGTTATTCTCATTCATTGATTCCTTGCATTAATATCTACCTCACTGACTCTCTCCACACCAGTGCCATTATTACCGTAATTAGTGACTTGAACATTTAAGCTCTGTAACACACCCATCTCTCTGACCTCTTTAATTGGTGATGTTTAGCTCCAATGATCTCAACCACCCACTCAAATTGCCCTACCCTGTTCCTCATAGCACCACTAATTGTAGCAAATCCAAAATCTCTAGGTCAGGCATCCTCCATCTTGACCTTCACTCCTACTCTTCCGTCTCATTTTCCTCATCCTTCTTCCCCTCCAGCAAGCCTTGGGCCTTGTTAATACCTCCAGTCCATGGATTGTGCTGCTTTTTTCTTTCTGCATCATTCTCTACAAGTCCTCAGTTCCTGCTTTACTCAGTCTAATTTCTATGACTCAGCCTGTAACATCTCATTGCAAATAACCTTATGTCCCTTTTAATACTCTCTTTTCATCCTGTCTGGATAAAGGTCCAAGCCTAACTCCACACTAAATCATACTGTCCAAGTTCTCACTCCTTTACCCAAAAGACAAAGTACTGAAGGGAGAACTGTGTCTCTGTACTGAGTGGGCTAATTTTACATATACTTGCTTTATCCGAAGATCTTACTGCAGTTTGACTTTATGTTTCCCATCCGGTTAACAATTTCAGCCTTCCCCTTTTCTGTTAGTGTCTGTAGCTCCTCATTTCTAATTCACCCTCAGATGGTGACTTCATGGCTTCCTTTACAGCAGGAAGTAGATGAAGTCACCCAAGTACTACCTTTCCTTCCCTACTCATTTCATCTTCTTTTCTTTCTTTTGCCTCTAAATCATATACTCTATGTTCTCCATATTAAAACAAAATTCTTTAAAATACTTTGGTCTTCATCTCATCTTCCTTAAAATTTGTTCTGCAGTGACACACTTTCTTTTATGCACTATCTATTTCTCTCTCACTCTGTTCATCCTAATCAGCCTGCAAATGTGCCTCAGCATTAGACATCATCAAAACAAAATTTTCTTTTCACCTAAGGTCTCTTCTGGCTACACGTAATTTTTCTGTAACTCTTTACAAGAGGAATGTTGCCTGTATCTGTTATCCTTCTCTCTCCTCATATTTTCTCTTTAACACCAACCTGTGTGTGCACACACACGTGTGTGTGTGTACACACTCACACATGCTTCACTGCTTTGCTGACCTTAGCATGGTCACCAGTGATATGTATTTTGACAGTCAGTGAGCTGTCTTTTTTCTATTCATTCTCTTGCAGCACTTGATATAGGTGATGTTCCCTCCCAAAGTCCTCTCCTCTGTTCTTTGTCATCTCACCCATGTGAATTACCACCTACCATGCAGGCAGCCCTTTCTCCATTTTCCACGTTCAGTTCTATCTTCTGTCATCCTTTTAAATTGCAAGTGGGTGCTAAAGCTGGGTTTCCTCCTAGCTCTATCCCCTCTTTATGAAACTATCTTATTTATGTAATGGTGCTTGAACTTACCACTTGCTCTCACTAGAACGGAGTGTCTTGGAGTAGGACTTCCTTGTCTTGTTTGTTGCTCTGTCCTTAGCACCCAGCACTGTGTGTGTCATATGCTAAGGCATCAGTAAATGTCTGCAGAGTTCCTGAAAACAGTAACATTCATTAAAAAGCTATATTTTAAAGCTTACATTTATTCTTCCCACAAGTAGTCCTGTGCCTTCTGAGCATTAGGGATTGCGTTAGTGCATTAGGTAATATTTTAATCAGTGGGGCAAAGGATGTTCTCTCTACTTTGAAAGACATGATGGTCATGGCAGTAGTTACCATATAGAGATATTCTGGAAGTTTGGGTAAAATCTCAGAATCAAGTAGGGAAAAGAGAGGTGAGAAGTTTTCAGTAAAATCTAGACAAGATGCCCAGGAGATTAATATTGAAAGCAATTTAACTTCAGTCTTTTGAACCAAGATAAAAGGTAATTTTTTGAAAGAAAATAATCATCTGGAAACGTACATAGATGGCAACCTCTGGTGTGAAGGTCAATGACTATAATCTCATATGACCCTGTTTTGGAAGTCATTAGCTAGAATACTCCGAATGATCTAACTGGGTGGGAGAAAACTATTTCTAAAAACATGCAAGTCACATACACTTCATTACTCAAAGATAACATCTTTAGTCATATTTTGAGTAGTTAATCAGAAAAACTATAGCAACAAGATTCCAATATATTCAGGAACTACAGTATAATGTGTCTTGACTAAGTTTCCATTATAGATTTCAGCATTTAATATAGGACAGTATATACAGATAGAAATTTGGAATTCCACCAAAGTGGAAGGAGCTAGAAAAGCTCCTTGCCAGCATTCAGTAAGTTGCGTAGTGCATATTTTCTTCTCATTACCTATGTGATGATTTATTAAGACCAAAAGTCCAAGCTTCTACCTACATATATTGTCATATATTAAATGCTTTCATTTCATGAGTTTCCCAAGAAATGATCAACTTCTCTCTCCACTTTCTGAAACATGACCCCATTGTATGCCAACATGTGGGGAAAAATCTCATTCAGAACAGCAATAAACTAGAATTCCAGGGACTAAACTTAAGAAGAAATATGAAACCAATCTGAAAAAAGAAACTTTAATAAAAAGCATGGAAATATATGTGAATATATGAATGGACAGTAAGACCAGGTTAATAAATGATAGGGCTTACTTTTATAAATATATCAATTTTTCCAAAATGAATTTAAAAATTATTTGAAATCTTATCTGGCTTCCCAATATGATTACTTTTTGGAACTTGGAATCTAAATTCATCTAGAAGATTATGCAAAAAGGGCAGAAAGAATTTAGAAGAAGATTAAAAACAGAAGAAAAAGGAGAAATTTATATTTCAGATCTGAAAACTCACTATAACTTCCTAATAATGAAATTTTGTAAAACTGGTTTTGGAGTAGATGAATTAATCTGAGAAATAGAATGGAAAATACAAAATATGACCCATATGTGTAGGAATTAGATGCGAGTATGCAAGTTAGACCTCACTGGCACTAGAAAATAGCAGTGAACACTGTTTAATTGCAAGATGTTCTGAGGAGCTCACAGAATAGAGGATGCTCTAACCAAATGGGCTATAAAGGGAAGGAATCAGAGTAGTTCTTTTTTAAATTTTGTTTTGTGTTTCTTTTTTGCTATTATATAGAGATCAGGAGGTTTCCTGAAAGAGCAGATGAGACCTCAACTTGTTCTGCTGAGTAGGCTCTTGGCTTCTTACAGAAAAAAAAATTTCAGGACATGTCAGTGTGTGGCATAGGCAGATTTATTGGGCAGATTTAAAAAGTAAGGGATAACCAGAGAGGGCCTCCAGCTTGAGCAAAGGAGGGTGCACACTCTTATGTGTGACCACCTCACAGAAGCATGAGACAGCTTTTATGGATCAGCTGAGGTGGGCCAGGGTCCTGTTGATCATTACCTTAGTGCTGGCTTTGTAACTCTGGAGGAATTCTTACAGCTTGAAGGGCAACTTGGTTTCCACAGGATGATTGTTCTTGCTGGGGAGGGGGCTGCCTCTGTTCTCTCCTGGGGTAATTGCTCCTGCTTGGAAGATGTGATCTCATCATGCGGTGGTCTACATGGACCGGTTTTTCCTGGAACCTGAGGTGATTGTAGATGTGGTCACTCCAGGACTCTAGAATTGGACACTGCAAAAGGCTGGCAATTGGCTGTCCCTGCAAATCCTAAAAATGTTAAATGTAGGGTGGTTAAATCTTGTTATACAAATACTCTTTAAGTGGCTAAAATGTCTATGTACAGAGATGAGCAGGGATGTGACCCAAAGCTTGAAGGTAAGAAGCAAGGCAAAAAGTGGAACTCCAAAATTGCTCAAAGGAAGGAACAACTGGGATGAGGGAAAGGAGAAAAAGAAAGAAAGAAGGAAGGGAAAAAATTATATATATACATATACGTGTGTGTGTATAGAAGGATATCTGGGATAACTGTACTACTGATGTCCAGTGGTTTATTGAAAGGAACAGTTAATGCCTAATTTTATTTCTTTTTGACCAGTTTTGCATGCTTATATCTGGTAATCTGAACAACTAATTTGAAGACAACAATATGCAATATAGTAAGCACTGGTGAATTTCTACCATCTTGTCTAGTGAAACTTTGTATCATTTCTAATTTTTTTTTAATTCTCTTTAATGGTTATTCATCTTGCATTCTTACATCTGGTAATCTGAGCAACTTCATTGAAGATAACAATATGTAATATAACAACCATTGTTAATCCCTACCATTTTGTTCTGAAATCCTGTATCATTATTATTGTTTTTGCTTTGTTTTGTTTTTGTCTATGTCGTTGGTATTTTGCTGCTGTTCTTTATTATTCTTTAAAGAAAAACACAAGAGGAATGATCTCATCTACCAGGCCAGGTCAGTTTGACTGAATCTAACAAAAACTGCTGGGATTGATTTTCTCATGGCAGCTCCTAGAGATAATCCATAAGGTCATTTGCTTTTTAGGTACTGAAATGAAGTAGGATAAAAGAAATAGAAATAAAGACAGGTAGAAAGAAGGTGAAGAAACTCCACAATGTCCATTCTTTATGTCACACAAGCATTTCTTGCTACACTTCTTTTGATTGAAGTCCCACATCCTTGCCCAAATAGAGGACATCATTGTGGATTTAAACAGGCATATCCAACCTGTTGCCTGCCTTTTTTGGGTCATATTTATTAAGTACCATAATAAAATATTTTTATCATTAAGTGTATTGGTATAGTTTAGATATACATAATGATCACATTCATCAGATGGAACAGGTACCTGTATATGATGTACCCTGCTTCTCATTTTTTCCCCATTCCCTTCCCCTCCCTTTTTTCCCTCTTGCCCTTCTTATTTATAAAAGCTTTGCTTCCATTTTGTCTTTCCTTTCCTATTTTTTTCCCTTTCCATTCCTTTCTTTTCCTTTACCCTATTTTGTACCCCTCCCCATTTGAACATTTTCTTCCTACTTTGCAATATCTATTATGCAATTTGGTGCTCAATATACTTTCAGTTTCTCATACCAGAAAAAGAATGCAATATTTATACTGGTGTGTTCAATTTATTTCACTTAAGAGTATGGGCTCTAGGTGTATGCATTTACCTAGATATGTCTCCAGTTTATCCTTCTTTGGGGCTGAGTAGTACTTCATTGCATATTAAAAGAAACACATCTTCTTTATTCATTCATTGGTTGATGGGAATTTGGACTGTTTCCAATATTTAGTTATTACAAAGTATGCCACTAAAAACAAGGGTGTACAAATATCACTATGGTATGATGCTTTAAATACTTTTAGGAAGATACTGAGAATGGGGATAGCTGGGTCAAATGGAATAGCCTCTTTAATAAATGGTGCTGGAAAAACTGGCTTTCTGCATGGCAAAGACTAAAACTAAATTAAAATCAAAAGAGATCAAAGATCTAAATACTAAAATAGAAGTAATAAATCTGCTAGAAGAGTAGGTCATTCGCTTGGTTTTCTTTCATGTTTTATTGAATATGTCCCCTACTTGTCCCAACACAAATTGTTCTCAGGATCACGAATGAGAAAAGCAGTGGTTTTTCAATCCTCATCCTAACTGATCTGTCAGCAAGAGCTAACACAGTTAATCGATCCTTCCTTGGTTTCCAGCATTTTAGACTTTTATGACCTTTATGATTTGCTGGGCTTTCTTATCTCTTCAAATTCTAAATATTGGAGCATCTCTGCACTTCTTAGTCTATTTCCTTCCCCATCTACACTCAGCTATCTGGACTTTTCATGCAGTGTAATAGAATAAAATATCAAGACATCAACAGGTTAATTCTCAAATTCTGGCCATCCCCTAGATTCCAGACTTGTGCATCCAGTTGCATCCTCTACATTTTTTTTTTTTTTTTTGCCAACTGTCCATGTTTACTGGGCTTTCTGATTGATACCTCTAATTGGTATTTGCAAAACCAAACTCCTGATTCACACCCACAACCTGTTCTCCTTACGGTGTTCCCCATCTCAGTAAATGGCAAGTCCATTTTTTAAAATATCTGTTTCTTTTAGTACCAGGAATTGAACTCAGGACCTTGTGCTTACCAGGCAGGTGCTGTGCCACAGAGCTATATTTCTGGCCATTTTCCTAAATATCTTATACCAAAAATTATCTGACAAATACTTGCTGAGGAATTGCTGTCTCAGGTACTGTTTTATGTACTGGGAACACTTCAGGGAACAAAACAGGTGAAAATTTGTGCATTCATAGCACTTGCATTTTAGCAGTGACCACAGATGTCATATTTATCTCCCTTACCCCACTCCAACATAGATCCAAATCCACCATTAAGTCTTCTTAGTTCTCCCTTTCAAACTGTGTGCATATTCCAACGGTTTCTCTTGATCCCACCTCCGCCACTGTAATCTAAGCTACCAAAATCTCCCTGGTGAGCTAATTAGCAGCCTAACTGATGCCTTTCCTTTGGCCCTTGCTCTCTACAATTTCATCTTCTTGCAGCAACTGGAAAGACTTTTTTTGAAATATTTTGGAAATATGGCTTTTTTGTTGAAAGTTCTTCAGTAGCTTTTTATCTCACTGAGAGCAAAAGCCATAATTTTTATCTTGACCTACATGCTCGGTATGGTCTTCCCTCTGCTATCTCTCTGAATTCCTCTCTCTGGTTCATTCTACAGCCTCCACACTGACCTCTTTACTCATCCTTGAATAAGCCACAAATGTTCCCCCTCCAAGATCTTTGCACCCCTTGCTTTCCCTCTTGGAATGCTGTCCCCACAAAGTTTCATGGATTTTGCTTCCTCATTTCATGCAAGTGTCTGCTCCAATCTCAGTTTGTCCAAATAATATTCCTAAACTCCTCTTTAAATTAAATTCTACTCTAATAATTTTTTCTCCACTGTTGCTGTGTAGTCACTTACCCACACCTGACACTGATAGTATTGTTTATTGCTCCTGTCTTCCTCTTCCCTTTCAGAGTGTGAGATCCGTGAGGGTAGGAATCAGTTTTATTTGTTGGGATATTCCCAGGACCCGGAGTAGTATTTCTTTGCATAGTTGACATTTCATAAGCAGTTGTCGAGACATTTGTTGAAAGTCTTTTAGACTAGTTTCCCTGGCTCCCTTCCAAACAGAGTAGCTAAAAGACAATTCTATTTGATTTGCTTGGCATTCATTTACATATTTTGGACCAAAGAAGAAGCTATTCTTTTTCAACCTACTATTTCTGTAAGTGTATCAACTAACCTTTAATTCAAAAAAATATGTCTTTGATTTGCTTTTCATAAGGTAACCCTCTCCTTCAGTCAGCCTTGGCTAGCTTTGTTACTCAAATATATTGAATTAAATCTTCAGTAACAAACGTTATTTCATACTCAGATACTCCTGAATGGGTTTTGTGCTCTTTAGTCTCTGCTCAGTCAGACTATATAGAGTTCTTCTAACCAACTTTTTCCTGTCATTCCTCCAGTTTGTTAATTGTCTTTATTTCTCTTTTTCTGAATTATTTCCAAGTTGATGACTCCTCCTTTTCCACTGATCACAATTCTCAGGTCTTCTATTCTCAAGAAAAAGGAATCCTTAACTACCTGTCAAAAGGAGAATAAAGTAAGATTTTAGAAAAGACCAATACTGGAATAATTTTTATCAACTAGAATATTTGGCTCCTTTTTTATGTATCTGGTCTCCGGTGTTTCCTCCCTTTGCTACATTTACAGTTAGAATCTTTTTCATGCACAAATCGAAGCTAAATATATAGTATGGAACACAGAATGCTAACTGGAAATTGCTGAGCTTTGTGCTGTAGATACTATATTGACAAAATAATATAATCTTGTTCTCGCCCTACGTGTGTCCTACATAGTTTACTAATATATTTATTCCTTTCACTCAGTAAGTATTGAGTAGCAGAACCCTTCCCCAGGGTTCGTATGTAAACCCCAGAATGAGGAGACTGGCTATTTTACCCAATCTTTGTGGCTGCTACATAGTGTGAGTTCTTTGTAATATATGGCTACCACTATATATCTTCCCAGAAAGAATAGGTGATGGGGACTGAGATCCCAAAATATCAAATCTTGGAATCTTGGAGATGTTAGATTGCAATCTTTTTATTTACAGGCAATTAAAGCAAAGTCTTGGAAATCTTAAATTGCTTACTTCGGTAACACCGACATTTAGTGACAGGGCTCGACCCTAACACAGCTTCTGGACTTTATGTCAATTTTATACTAGACATTATCATCAATTGCAGACATGGAATTGATCAGAATTTTGTCAAAACAAAACCTGAATGCTTTGCAATAAAATTTTAAAATATTGCATTGTAATTTGGAACAAGAGAATAGGATTGGCTTTTTTTTTTTTTTCCAGTACCGGGTATCAAACTCACGACGTTGAGCTCGCCAGGCAGGTGTTCTGGTGCTGAGCTAAATCCCCAGCCCCTAGGAATGGTGTAATACTCAGTAAAACAGTCTAGAAGTGATGAAACATTTCAGCTAGGACTAAAACGCATACCTTAGCTTCTTATTAGGGCCAACATACCAGGCTAATGACACCATGATTTTAGTGGTGAAATATATATTTGAATTAAAGAAATTTTCTGGTAGCCTGGCTATCTTGTGAAAAATACTTTGGACTTTTGGTTCAGTTGTCCTTTGAAATGTGGACTGCCAAGTGCTAGAGAAAAACTGGCTTAATTCCTTTTTCTGAAGCTCACGTAAACATGTATGTTTAGTGAATTAGACGCAAATTCAATTCCTTGAGCTCAGAGCTCTCTAGTTAATTTCCTTACCTATTTTTCACATGCAAACCCACGGCTGATGGTAGAGTATTGACTTCCGAGTTACAGTAAAAGTCATAATAAAACAAAAACATTTGGCTTTAGTTCCATAAAGCAGAGTGGTAGAGAATTCAGTGGAAAGAAGTATTGTTGGTCAAAGTGTGTTTGGTAGTGTTATTTCTCTTTCTTTATAAGGCATTTGCATAACTTTTCTTTTTTGACATTCCATTTAAAAAAGGTAGAACTGATCCAACACTTGATATCCAATGACAGATAAATACAGTATAGTGTTAAAACCATGAGACAATATTAATGAAATGCAAAACTATCCTACAAGTAAAAAAAGTTCATAAAATGGTATGCATGTTATTGATTCATTTTTGTTCATAGATACAGAATTTATAGGTGGTATTAATAAATGGGTACCTTTGGTAGTGAGAGGCTGGCAATTTTACTTTTTTCTTTATGCATCTTCCTATTTTTAAAAATTTATTGCACCGAATATCTCATTTGTTAGTAAAAGGTGATTGTGAAAATAATTCTTTTCTAAGATGTATATTATTGGAGATGTAAAATAAGTCCCAATCTTGAACTAAAAAATCAACCTTGTTTCAGTTTAAAAGCAAAATAGTTTTACATATGAATTAAACCAAAGAAATAGTGTTAATATATTTTCAACATTATGACAATTTTGAAGTCAAAGTACTATTATAAACTGTATTCAAACTGCTCTGTTTTTGAGAAAATCTATGCACAATAAATTGAAATGATGAAAGCAATTATTTTTGATAGAGAAATGCGAGGGATCTTGTTAAAAATCTTAAGCATCAAGAACAGTCATTTAAAAAATAGTCTAAATGACACAAGAATAAGTAAGGATAAAACTTGAAAAGCATTTGAAACTCCATTGCTTTGAAAAATCAACAGTTTCAATTTGCTACACTGAAGAGTATCTTCATCCATATATTTTCTGTCTTTCAGATTATTTTTCAGAATAAATTCCAAGAATACTAGGTTAAAGAATATGTACCAGTTTTTAGATTTTGAAACATAATTTTTTAACTAAAAAACTTGTTCAACTTAATCTCCAGTAGCAATGAAGAAATTCACATTACTTTGCAAAGATTTACAATCACTTGGGGTTATAGCATTAGCTTCAATATTTTTCTCATTTAATAATATTCAAAGGTAACTTTTTCATTTTACATCCTCTTCATGAACAGTGAGTTGAAGCATCTTCCCATATGTTTGTTTACTAATCATCAACTGTTCATTTTTTTTACCATGTTAGTTCCTCGATGTTTTCTCATGAATTTTTATGAGACATATTAATTAACCCTCTCCTGTTAATTTTTCTTGTATGTTTTTCTATAATATAAAAATTTTAAACTTCTTATTATTAAAGCTGCTATCATTTTTCTTTGTCCTTTTTCTTTCTTTCTAGAACTTAAAGCATTACCCTGCTCCTCCACTACTACGGAGCTTGCTTCTTAGTTTAACTAGTACAAGCAGAGAGGTGGTGTGGTCTTGCCCTATATCAATCGTGAAATTTAATTCATGATTCCAGCGCATTCTTCAAAATACAGATTCAAATCTGTGCTGTATTTGTGAGTCATGTAGGTTTTGCTAAATATTTCAGGAGGGTGAAATAAATATTACAACACACATTGCACAGCAAAGCTTTACGGGATATCTGTAAGGTATTTCAGTTCTTTCCTCAAATTTCTTTTACATGTCAAAATCTTTTCTTTCTCCTTTTTTTCTTTTCTATGTTCCCCCTACTGTCTCCAAATTCTTTGTACTTTCTGAAACGATGTAGTGCTTGCTTTTAACAGGTACGCCTGACCTGAAGCAGGATAACAAAAGCTGTACATTAGTGAACTAGATCCCTTAAAATTCAGTAAGCATTGTCTGTTACTGCTCAGTCCTGCTGTTTGGGGTGTTATTTCTTAACCAGTGCAGCTAATCAAAGTATTAGCCCAACCAAATAATGTTTATTTTCTGGAGACAAATCCAATTGCTAAGAAAAACACAATTTTTCTTGATTCTTACAATGATATTTTTTCATTGTAAGATTATTCAAAAAATTCAATCCTTTATTTTAATTATAGTCTATTTTTGTGAACTTATGGAGCTAAACTAATTTTTTTTTCACAATATTAAAATAGCTTAAAACATGAAATAAATGTTAATTGATTAATTAATCCACATTAATAGATGAGGTAGACAAGTCCCTGAAAAAAATCTCTGCTTTTCAGAAAGTTCCAGAGAAGGAAAGAGACATAGGAAAAACTCACTAGAATAAGACATAAAGTATAACACAACATAAGTTCACAATGTTGTAGGGAACTCTAAAATTATTTAACAGAAGCTAGATGTGGGGATAGACTGCCAACAAGAGGGAAAATGTGTACATGAAAGGAGTGAATAAAGCAGCACATTTCATACACCCTTCTACTTTTTGAAGGAAGCAAAAATTAGAGAAAGTAAGAAGTTTGTCCTTGCAGCGTTATTGCTTTTAAGTCATGGCCCTTCTGCGCAGGAGGTAGGGCAGTACTTGCCAGTATCAGTGTATAGTTATTTAAACAATACATTTCCTGATGTTATTGTTACTTTTGTTGTTGTTATGCTAGCACCACGGAGACAGCTCTCCTCTTTGCCCAAAGCAAACCAAAAAGTTAAAACCATGAAGACATTCCCATAGAGAACAACCGGCTTCAGAACCAATGTAACTTAAAGTGTTGGCAGTGGCGGTAAGGAGTAAGGGCTTTCTTTTTTTCATGCATTTCTCTTTTCCTTTCTCCTTTTCTTTTTCGTGGTACTGGGGATTGCATCCAGGATTCTGCACTAAGCTACCTCCTCAACCCTTTTTTAAATTTATTTTGAGACTGGGTCTTACTATTTTCCTAAAGTGCTCAGGCTGGCCTTGCTTGAACTTTTAATCTTCCTGTATCAGCCTCCCAGAGTGTTGGAATTATAGTCGTGCACCATTACACCTCATTGAGGGCTTTCTGTTTTCTTTTTTTTTGTTGTGGACTTGTAGTATAATAGTTCTGATTTAAAAAACATAAATACCCGAGCTATCATTGGGAATCATATTTCAAAGGACATTTTATTATATATTTCTCTAAATAACCTCTTGTGGATCACCTGAAGACACACAAACTAAAGAATATAGTGTGCTCAGAACAGGAACTGAATAAAATACATTATGTCCTAAAATATTCACAGAGGCCTAGAGGGTATTTTTGTAAAAACATAGTTCTGTCTCTATCTCTGTCTCTGTCTCTGTCTCTTTGTCTCTTTCTTGCTCTTGTACACACATACACATACACACCACACACGCATACACACACACATACAGCCTGCATTTTACTTGGCCGTTGGCCGCAGAAGAAGTAATATACTATTTTTGTTTGGAGAAGTACACATAGAGATCTGCATTTGTGATTATTTGGCAAATTTTTGCAAGTAACTATATAGGCTTTGAATGTCATGAACCATACAGTTGTTCAGGTCCATTCATAAAGACTTATTTCCCTGGACTACCTTTAAAAGCCCAAGTGCATATGTGTGTGTGTGTGTCTTTCGTCATACTTGACTTTTTTATATATTGTGACATAGTAAAGCAATAAAAGAACCAAAGTGAAGTGGTCTGTGTAAGGAGAAGAGAAGCATTAAAAACAATTCCCATTTATTTTTTTCTACAACAAGCAATTGTTTTCTCAGGCTGTTTTTAGTAGATACTTTTTCTCTTTCTCGTTTAAACTCATAAACTTCAAGCGGTTGAAGAGAGCTACATAAACAACGGCATGGGAGTGTAGCTAGTTTACGAAAACCTACAGACATTCACCTGATGAGTGAAACTGTGAAACACAGTGGTCAGACTGTCCATCAGCTCATTATGCCAAGTCATTTGTTTGGGGTGGAGGAAGGAGAAATAACCTGAGCAGAGACTTAGCACAAAATTCTGAAATGCAACTTTGAAGCTTGTCTGCAAGTGCAGAACGAGCGCCCCACTACAAAGCAATTCTCACACTCGTAAGTCTGTGAAACGCACGTCAGGTTCAGGAGGCAGCGGGTCCTTGGGGCGTCTAGACATGGAGAAACTATGACCTCAGTTACAGCGGCCTAATATTTACTTTTCCTTTCCGGCACAAGGTATACCTCATGATCTCAGTGCGCCGGGCAGCTGAGACAGGGGCAAGGAAGAAATTCCGAACTCCGCAGCAATCTTGAAACAGTGAGGACATAGAGACTCTAGCAAGTTCTCAGGAGGAGACCCACTTAGACTGTGCATGCAAATATTCTACTGGGAGACCCTGCTCTTTATATTTGCCATGAGTCAAATGGGCATATCAAAATGAGCCTCCCCCTTCCCCAGCTAATAAATAGTGAACGTTCCATGCCATAAGGAGTGGAGAGCATCTTTAAATAAGCCCCGTGTTAATGCTGTGAGTGCTGACTTTTGCTTCTCTCTACTTCGTCACTGAATTCTTGATATACGTTAGCGGTGCTTTCAGATGATCAAGGTATTTTACATGGCAGCTAAATTTCACAGATTTTTGTTCCATTCACGTAGCTGATCTTTGCAATTAAGAGATCTTAGAAAATGGCTTTCTCTTCTCTCTTCTATTTTTCATGCTAAAATCAGGCTACTTGAGATGAGTGGGTTATGTAGGCACTCCTGCGATCACAAAGAGAAACGCAAGTGCTCCTAAAATCCCACTAAGAAAGTCTTCTCCGGTATCCAGTACCATAGAATGTGTGCCGCTTGTCTGCAGAAAGTGTCCCGTGGTGGACATCCTCCCTCCCTCCCTATGTTGTGGGGCTCGGCAGGTTCCGTCTTGCTGGCTTCCTCTGACCTAAGCTTGGGGCGTTTCCTGCTGGGACCTGCACTGCCTAACAACAAAGGGGCAATCTCCAAACTTTGTATCTCACTGGACTTGTGTAATGTTTGACGGTGCAAACATACCCTGTCCTGGTATTTAAGAGACACTTAAAAAAAACAAGAATCTTCCCTCCAACCAACCAATCAACCAATCAAAGAAACAAAAGCAGGTAACCAAGAAGGCTTCTTTTGTTGTTGTCGTTTCTTTACACACACATGATGTGAGCTGCAGAGCTGTGAGTAGTCTCCTCGCCTGAAGAGGAGAGTAGAAGGCGGAGTTGGAATTCCAAGGTCCAGAACTCAGGCAACAGAGAGCCAACACCCTCTGCTCCAGTGAAGTTTGTTGAAAGAAATGGAAAAGAAACGGGAGACCCAAGTGACGGCCGTGTTCTCAGCATCCCAGCGTACTGTACAGTATTTGAATGAAATGAAACCAGGCTTTTTAATGGTCATAGCAATGCAGCAACATAGCATTGGGGATATATAGAGTCTCGTTTTGGATTGCGGTCCATAATCTCCCAAGCCATTCATGAATAAAAGGCATGATGGTTAAACAGTTTCCTTGGATGATCAGCGTTGTACTACCTGGGCTGGGTTTGCAAGGCAAGTCTGAACAGAAGCTGAAAGTAGCATTATGGGGCTGTGGAACAAGGGAGATGAACTCTGTGGATTTATGGTTGAAGACTGCAGGAAGTGTTACTGCCCCCTCACCCCTGTCTGTCTTCACCACAGAGGAGGCCCATGGGGAAACTGCAGATTTCCCACAGCCAAGCTTGTGTCAAAAGGGAATAAAAGATGAGCAGATGTGTCCCAAGTCACATAACTCATGACTAGCAAATAGAACCCCAACACTGGACATATTCTCTGTTTCTCTGAGCAGAGCAAGGCTCAGGTCAGGACTGGGGATCAGAGATCTTGTCTTTCCGCACCAGGCCTCTGCCTCAGAGCTGCATCTGACTGGGCTGACCAGAGGGTTTGCCGTGCGCCAGAGGGGGAATCTGCAGAGGTGTCCATGGGCGCATCTGACACCGGAGAAGACGGGGGCCCTCGTCTAGGTCTCAGCTCAAACATTACTTCTGATTTTAATAAGGGATATTTGAGGAACTTCCTGAAACACTTTTATTTTTCTTTATTAGAGCAGATATCTTTTCTTAGATGGAAACCCAATAACGTCTTGGTTTTGTAAGGAGGTTTTGACTTGTCTTTTGCCACAGGTAAAAATACTCATGGTATGACTTAAACAGTGTGAAGAAGCACAGGGCTTAGATCTCAGCTTTGGAACCCAGGAAAGCAGCATTCTAAAGGCCATCAGTGCTGGGGAGAAAAACGAGACAAAAAGGGTTGATTGGAGCACTCGGGGTGTAAGATTAGAAAGGCAGTCACAGAGGCCAGAGCCCGTCACTGAATGGACACTTGGCAGAAGGGAGGCAGAGGGTACTAGAAACAGATGCTCCTGGATGGCACTGGGGTCCAATTATAAAACAAAGAGAGAAATCTAACTTTTCATGTGCAACCTTGTAACTAAATGAAAATCATTTCACTGGTCAAACAAGGCCTGTGAATGGATCACATTTACACAACAGCCAGTTTGTAACTGCTGTGTAATTGTAATCCTATTATCATTACTTTCCAATGCAGAATGGCTGTTTTCATTTCCTATCTGAACCGTGGTCCTGAGTCTGTTGTAGCTGGTTGTTACAGTCTCAGTACCAGGAATAGAGCGGTATGTTGTGAGTGAGAGAGTTTAGGAGTGTGCTGTGTCCTGCCTCTGGGTTTTGTTTTTCTGGAATTTTATAGGTATAACTTGCCTTAGTAATTTACGCAGTAGACTTTACTGATTATTTTCATTATCACTGAATATTATCTAGCCGGAGTTATTTAGCAAAAGTGGGATAGCAATGTGCCTCTAGCTTGCTGTGCTGTGGTTTTCTTTCATTTGGTTGTTACAGAGTGTACTGCTGGATCTAATTATCCTGATGCCATCAGGCCCCCATATTATAGGTCTTGTTTATTGTTCTAAGACCTTTACGTTATATCAGCAGATTGTATCCAAACTCAACTGGCATATTATTGTCTCAGAAACAGTTGAGTAGTTCCAGGATGAAAATGTACCTCACTTTAAAAAAAGCAAAGAACCCATATGGTTTTTTTTTCCCTAGCTCTACCAGCTTTATTTGGATCAAAAATGGTAATGTTTATCATATTCATCTCAGAGAATGATTGATGGCACTCGTGTTAATACAGGTTACAGTCTATTACAGAAGTGCTTTTGCCAAAATAAATTTCTATATAGGAAAAACTATTTTTAGGCCTCAGCATACAAGTATACTTTTACATAATATTTAATTTACTCAATCATTATGGAAAGGATCAAGCAATATTAGACACCTGAGTAAAGCCTGAAGGATTTGATAAAATTAGGGTTTTGGAATGAAAGAGAGAAAGAATATCATAAGCTCAAGGGACATTTTGAGATACATATTAAGTATGTAATTTTCTAACAGTAAGAGATCCATCCAAATCTTTTTCATTTGTTAAATTCAGTCCTTTGATATGGCATCCGCAAGGGCACTGATGGTTTCTCTAGCCACAGCAGAATTAACTAGCTCCCCCTTCGACCTTTTCTTTCATTAACTTCCACATAGCTTTTCCATTGTCCTGTAGTTGATTACATGCTTGTCTTCACTGGACTGGATGCATTGATAATAACTGAAAATCTTATGTTCCATTTCCCAATTCAACATTAACAACATAATTTGATTTCAAACATTAACACATTGCCAAGCACATGTTTAGGACATGGACACCAGATAACTCTTGCTATGATATGAAGAGAACTTTCACCATTTGAGAAACAAAGGATGTGATAACTAATGGGTCTGACACACTTGCCTTGGCTTTGCTTAGTGAGTTGTGAGGCTGCAGTGTAATTGAAGCGTGTATGACTCCAAAGATCAGTGTGCTATGCACAGGATACCCGGCCTCCTATTCTGTAGCATGGTGGCTCTGCTATGCTAAGAGCTGCTAAAAGAACGGAATGCATGCTGGAAAGTGTTTCAAGAATATGGTAGCAGGATGAAAAAACGTGTATGAGTTCCATGTGGTTAAAAAAAATCTGTCTGTGTATTGGGGAAGAGCCTTTACAGTGTTGGCAAAATAAACAACCTCTTAGAGTTTTCAAAACGGGATTTGCCCTGCATGTGTTTAAAGTAGAAAGTCCTGAGGGCATCCCTGCAAATGTGTATCCGCCCAGACTTGAAAAGCAAGTCAGTCGGATCCCAGTAATGACGGTAGGACCTAGACTGGCTACAGGGGCAACACATCCAGCTTTCTAAACAGTTTCATCAGCATCATCCCCAAGCCTCGTTTAATCTTAAACAGCAAGAAGGAGTCTTTACAACAGGTTCCTGGCCGCCAGCCAAGCGCTCAGCCATGCCTGCTCCAACAGGTCCCCCTGACTTTGGCCACGTGCTCAGGATGGATGAGGCAAGGTGCGAAAGCACTGCTGCAGGGGGTGCTGGCGGGGCAGGAGGGAAGGCTAATGGACAAGTCGGGGCCAGACGGGGGTGAGTGGGACACAGCTCGGAAACCGCAGCAGCCCCAGGAGCAGCAGAGGCGGTGGTAGCAGCAGGGGCAGACTAAGCTGTTATATTCCAGAGAGTTTGGCAGGACTTCCATAGCCAGAGGAGGGATTCCAGAGGTGGAGCCAGAACACTTGAGGTCACAGTGACCCACACTGTGAAGAAAATCTGAGGCTGTTTCTGCACAGCACAGCCTAGAAACTGAGAAGTCGGCCCTGCTTGACAGCTTTGGAGCACACGTCCCGAGCTGACTGACTGTGTTTGGGTGCTTACTGCTGGTAAGTAGTCGAGTACACGCAAGGCCTTTTGTAATACAACCATCAGGAATGGAAAATGAGTCACTCACTTCCTAAATTTATAACCTACTTGTCAAAAGTAACACAGTGATCGGCAAAATTTGCCTGAATGACCAACCCAGTGGGTTCTGCCTGCCTATATTCCCAAGTAGCTCATTTCCTCATCCTATCTTCTCTATGGCTGGTAACAACCAGAAAGTGCTCAGGCTGTTGGCTATTTGATAATAAATCATTGTATCCCAAGTTCTGGGATTCCCCTAGAATGCATTAGGGTAGCATTAAATGTGTATTATGTAATTTAAAAATACATCTATGAAATTCAACAACATAATAACAAACCTCGTAAAGGAGTACAGCAGAGATTTTGCCAAAGAAGATACACAAAGACCGATGAGCACATGAAAAGCTGCTCATCACCATTAATCATGAGGAAAATGCAAATGGACCCCATGATGAGATACTCCACTCCCATTAGGATATAAAAAATAGAAAATAACAAATGTTGAGGAGGACATGGAGAAATTGGAACTCCTGTGCCCTAATGAGAGAAATGTAAAATAATACAAATGCTATGGAAATCAGACTGGCAGTACCTCAAAAACAAAATAAAATAAAAATAGAATTACCATATGATCCAACAAATCAAATATGGGGGTAGACCTAAAAGAACTGCAAATATAGTAGTAAACCAAATAGGTATTCAGGCACCCAGGATTAGAACAGCAGGATTCATGATAGCCAAATTGTCCCTCTGTGGGACACTGCATAAAGACAATGTGGTATGCCCATACAACAGACTATTGCTCAGTCTTGAAAAGGAAGGGAATTCTGACACACAGTACCATGATGAATCTCAAAGCCATTGTGCTAAGTAGAATAGTTCATTCACAAAAGGCAAACACTATGCAGTTCTACTACTAGGAGGTACCTAAAATAGTCAAGAGACAGGCAGTGCAATGCTGGTTGACAGGAACTGCTCAAGGGTGTGAGTATAAGTAAATGGAATTGTTTTATAGTTATTGGGTACAGAGTTTTGGTATTGGAAAATGAGAAGAAAACTGTGGGCTGGGTAGAGATGATGGCTGCATATCAATGTGAATATACTGAATGCTGCCAAACTACATATGTAAAATGGTTAAAGTATAAATTTCATGATCTATATGTATATATTCATGATTTATGAAAAACATCACTACATACTGGGTTTTGTTGTATATATCCTACACATAACAGTTTTTATATAAAGAATATACATTTCTTTTCACCTCATTGGTAATTTAATGACAGGTTTTAACTTGTATTTTTATAGTTATAATTCATTTATACCAGCAGGGCAGAAGTTCTACTTTCTCCATATTCTCATCAACACTTGATATTTTTATTTTTTTAAAAGCTGAATTTCTAACTTAAGCATTTCTAATTCAAAGCAAGTCCACCAAACTTGCTTCTCAAATTTTGAAAAGATTGGTAATAGCTGACAAGTGAAACGAAGTCCCCCAGGTGTACGCTATGAACTGAAATTTAAAGTACACTATAAAACTTAATAGTCCAAATTCCCAACATTCTTCTCTAAATTCATTAGGTCACCAAGCAGCCAAATCTCAAATGACCTCTCTATTTCCACTTTGAGGATCCAGGGATAACTAAGTGCCTTCCTTTTCTTTTCTTTTCTTTTCTTTTCTTTTCTTTTCTTTTCTTTTCTTTTCTTTTCTTTTCTTTTTT
>NW_004955417.1:22099918-22158800 GCF_000276665.1 Chinchilla lanigera
CTTCCTTTCTTTTCTTTCTGAAGCAGTAGTTACAACTTGATCCAAACTTTTATGTCCTAGAAGAAAATTACAAAATAAGTAATCTTTGTATGAGTTCATGCTGTTTCATGAATCTTCACTGGTAAAACACATGAAAATAGGTTGCACATATGAGTATTTCTTAGGCATTACAGCCAGCAGTTTGAAAATAAAATGCATGAAAGTCATAGTAAGTTGGAAATTTCAGCTTTATTATTTTCAAAAATTGTGTCAATTGTCTAATCATGCCTCAGGGTAGCCCCTCTTTATAGTGATATGGAGAAGTACGCTGTTGTCTACAGTCTCATCACTAAAGCATACACACATTTCCCTTTCAACATAAGGAATCCATTTTCTACTCATAGTAATTCTTACTGTGATCACGTTCAATTCTGGGGACCTTAGGGACAAAGTAGCCCTGAGAGCTATTGCTGGAAATAGAAATAGGAAACAGTGGGGTCTCAGAGCCTGTTAACTTCCTTACCTTGGACTCTTAAAGGGAGAGTGCAGAAAGGTCCTCAGAGATGAAAAGAAATGCATTTAGAAATGGCTAAAATGGGGGCTGGGGATTTAGCTCAGCGGCAAAAAGCGTCTGCCTGGCAAACGCAAGGTCGTGAGTTCGGTTCCCGGTACCGGAGAAAAACCAAAAAAAAAAGAAATGGCTAAAATGGCTTCTCAAGCATCCTATCTACTTTGCAGCCACATGAAAAGGTATTAATTTCTTTTTCCCAGCAAAACTCATAGGACTCCATCACAGAAATGCTCATTTCTGGTCCCGATCAAAGTCCGTTAAATTCATGCCTGCTGATCATTCTAGAACTAAAAAAGAAATATCCTGTGCCTAAACTTTTTGCAAAGAAACAGGGACTAGACTTCCTGGGTCTTCAGTGTGAACGTGGAGAGTATAGACCATTTACCATGGGAAACCTGCCAAAAGAGCTAAGGCTTATCTTTCCAAACCTCTCACTTCCTACATAGAAATTCCTGGAGGTGAACATGACTGATCTAGTTCTAACCTAAGGCTCAGTCACATGATTCTCATCTTTCTTTTTCTGTGAAAGACAACCTTGGCAGGATATTGGAATAATGTTTGATTCTGTGCTGAGAACTATGATTTCAGTTGATGGCGCTATCAGAAAATCTGAAAACCATACACTCTGACCTACCTGGAAACTTTGATCCTTTGCCAATGGGAGAGTACACCTCTGAGTAATCTTTTACCATCAGAGTTTGAATATGATGAAGGAGATTGAAAGAAAAATCACTGTGTCTATATAAGCAGATTGTCTGCTTCGCAATTTTAATATTAGTTGTTTCCTAAAATTGTAATATTCCTAAGTCTTTCTGGAATCCTGTATTTTACTTGAGGTCTGTTTTGTGGGAATAGATGTGGAGACTCCTTTCCCTCAGGCAATTAACCAAAGCAACACAATGGTCTATGCTCAAGGACAGCTCACTCCAAGATATCTAATGTAAGGAGGAGACACTGCAGCTGGAACGCCTAGAAGATACAGAGAACGGTCTTGTTTAGCTTTTCCTCCCCCGCCCCCCACAAGGCCTGCATGTGGCTTTGCCACTTTGTGCACACATTTGTTGCTTGTTGAACTTGAATCTTGTTGCAGGATTCTTTATTTATCTTAGAAGCCATCTAAGTAGAGGGTTTCTTTGAGAAAGCTGCCTGATTTAAAGCAGTATTATACAGAGGTTTCAAGGAGTTGTTTCTTTTTTTAAATAAAGTAAATTAGATCTTCAGAACTTTAATTCTTGCCCTGCCTATATCAACTTCAATAGCTCTGCAGAGCTATGTTCACTCTGTAGAAGACAATGTTTCTCGGCTTATACAGAAACTGGCAAGGTGACAGCTTGAGATGGCACATATTCCATGGGGCGCACTCTTATGATTTATAATATTTTAGTAGTATTCTTAAAATCCTGTTTTCTCAGATTGGGGAAGAATGAGTTTGGTGATGTTCCATGATTCACAGTGTGGGACACGGCTGTGTGCTTAGAAAGGAGGAGAGTTCCCGGAATGCCAGGCTGTGAGTCAGATGCCAACGAGTGCCCATCGCGTTCTCTTCTTACTGCTAATGAGTAGATGGAAAGACTAATTCAGCAATTACTGCGGTCCTGGTATTATGTGAGAAATGAAAAAGGGAAGTGTTCCCAGTCCTTGTGTTTACAAACTTGCTGATGAGATCAAAAGCAAACAGATAGGAAATAAGAAGATATGAAAAGTTAAACCACAAGGCACTCTTTCCCTGAGGACTGAGTGGGTCGCAGTGAAAAGGTGATATTTAAAGGATGCCTGGAGTGATGTGGAAAATTTGAAAATATGAAAAGAATCTCACTATAGGGTATGAAGAATAAATGCATGAGAGTAGACAGAGCATGGCATGAGAGAAACAAAGAGGAGGAGAGGAGGAGGAAAAGGAAAGAAAGAGGAGGAGGAGAGGAGGAGGAAGTGATGGAGAGGATGCTGACCCTTGGGCTGACAGCACATGAACTTGCAGGTGCTCCTGAACACCATACTGCTTTTCACCCATATACCCTGAAAAGTGCTTGGTGCAGAGTTGATTCTCCAGAACTGCTTGCTGAGTTCATTTGAAGGATATCAGCCAAGTTTTTTAAAGGCAAGCAGAAGCATTCAGATAGGGCACAAATAAATGATTTCTTGATCAAGAACATGTAAAGGAATTCATTTATAATTGTTCATGATTTGGGAGATGGAGTGACTGAGCAGAGAACGCAGCAGCTATGGATTCCACTGAGTCTGTTTTAGGACCAAAAGCAAATTGCTTACATTTTCTGAGCTTTGGTTTTCTTTGTGCAAAAGCAGAACCTAATACTCATCTTGCAGGGTTGTTTAGAGAATGAATTGAAATGATAGAGGCCTTGTTCCCAGCATGAGTGCCTGTATTGTTACGCTTCATAAATTCTACCCATTTTGACTGAATGGACAATAACTTATAAACTGATGGACAAGGGACAGAGAGAAGCAATAGAAAAAGACAGGAGGCCAAGAATAGTCAAAGGTAGGATAAACGCTCCACTGTCAGGTAAGGGAAAACCATTACAAGACTTAGGAGAACTTTTATTTGGGATGTGAAGCAGCTATGACACCAACACGTTCTCATGTGAAGATGATTTGCACAAGTAATTAAAAAGTACAGTTTCTGAGAATACCTGATTATCTGAAAGATCTGTTTCTACTTTTTAAACATAATTACCTTTCTCAAATACTTTCTTAAAAGTCCTGTCAGAGTGTTCTAACAAAATCTTTATGGGATTTTCTTTAAAACTGAGGAAAACATGTTTTTTGGGAAAAGAATAAACGTAACTAATGGTGTGATATTCTAAGTAAAGAAGCACTGAAGGATAAGCAGTTTAATTCCACCTCATAGATTAATTCACAAATGATACTAAGTTTTTAGTGAACTGTAAGAGCATTGCTTTATTTTAGAAATGATTATTTTTAGGGTTCCATCCTGAGAATCATTTACAGAGTTGAAAAAAAATGAACTCACATGAAAAAAAATTAAATATTGATTTATATTAACAACTAGTGTTTGCCTAGACTGCAAATGATAAAAAAGAGATGTGTGTGTCTTAACAAAATGTCATGCCAACCACCCAATGTGGAAACATTTTGCCTGAAGATGTTTTAAGTAAAATTCATCCCACCTTTATTTCCTAAAACAGGAAAAGAAATATACAAAGGTGTCATTTTGTATACTCTATTAACAAGATGATCTGTTAAAAAATTTCACTGCAAAAGAAGCTTAAATTAAAAGTTGTCTTGGCCTGAAAAAAGTCTTTTTTAACTGTGGGGTTTCCCCAGGTATCCTGAGAAATGAAATATTAGTCCCGAGTCACACAAGACTGAAAGGAAACAGACTTGGTCTTTGTTGCCAAAAAAGAGTCAAAAATAAATGATCAATGAAGCTGAGCAGTTGTCTAAGCCGAAAGAGTTTAAATATGAATTTCTCAGCAGCCATACACCGATACTCTTTTCCCGTATGCTACTAAATATACCCAGCACGAAGACCCCATGTGGATTTCCCTCTCTTTGGTGAATCTTCTTTGAACGGTTATGAAGATAAATATATTCCCCACATAAGGAACTCTTCTGTCTTACAAACTGTTATCTGTAATCCTCATAGCACTCTGTTTTAGTCGTAGGGGGAAGAAAACAAATCTGATCATGATCCTTCTTTATTTAAGAATTTTCAGAATGTCCTCACAATTTTTTTTTTTTTTAACAGACAGACAACATTTTACAAAATAGCAAAGGAACACTACAGACAGTACGGAGTTACAAACAAAGTGGTAGGGAATTAACAATGCTTGCTGTATTACATATTGATATCTTCAAAGTGGTTTCTCAGGAAAACAGATATAGACATGCAATGCTGATCAACCGAGGATTCATTGACAGTTTCTTTCAGCAAAGAAATACAAGACAGTAGAACAGCCATGTTAACTATCCTGTATATACATACATACAAAATTTCTCCTTCTTTCCCTTCTCTTTTCCCACATCCCAGTTGCCCTTTACCTTTGAGTGCTTTCCTATCAATTCACAATGTCTATCATACCTCCTAGTTTAAATTAACTCTTTCAGGTTTTACACTAGTGAAACAATGCAATGCTTGCACATGCAGGTCTGATTTATTTCACTTATGAGTATGTCCTCACAATTTAAGGATAAAAATCCAACCATCTGAGTGTGTGATCAATAGAAGTGCACCCTGTCCAGTGATTCAAGTCAGCTCTCACTTTTCCCCGGCACACGCCCACACCCCATGGTCATACCCAGGGGTCTCCTGATGCCACTTGGTCAGCTTTAGGCGATGCTCCCTTCCCATGCTGATCCTAGGACATTCAGCTGTGCTGTTTACCTTCAGCAAAGCTCTCTCCTCTCAAACCTCAGTGGATTTGATTCATTCACAGCAACTCTTTCATATTCTCTCTTCTCATCACAATGTTTTATTTTATTTTTAAAACTCTGTTTTGCCCTGGGTTATGAGCTCTGAGACAGCAGTCTGTGTTCCTATATCTCCAGCCACAGCACAGTTTTTGGGTCACATAGCAGATACTGGCCAATGGAGGAGATGGGTGAAAGTTTGATTTTAACTAGGAGTGGTTAGTGAGGTTGCAGGAAGATCAGAAGTAATTTAAAGTCCCCACATAGAGCGCTGAGTTTTCCAAGGATAATTTTGGCTGCTCAGTGTCTCAGTCTATTTCCTTCTGAAAATATAAAACTTAAAAATCACAGAGGTGTGGTGCTTGACACCTCAGAGCCCAGCACGTTGGGAGGCTGAAGCAGGAAGATCACAAATTCCAGTCCAGCCTGGGCAACTTGGTATTCAGCATGGAAGTCCTGGGGTTGATTCTCAGTACAAAAAAAAAAAAAAAAACCTTTCATATTTATCTCCAATTCTTCCTCCATATCAGATTCACAGGGAAGACAACTGAACTCCAGAGACAATAGAAATTTCAATTTTTGGCAAATATTTCAAAGTTCTTTTTTCCTCTTAAAGGATCCATCCTCTATGAATCTTACAGAAAATCAGAGCCCATTTCTTCTTCTCAGTGCTAGAAGTTATTTAATAAATTCAGTGAAGCTTTTCTAGACAACTCAGTTATTGGTGGGAATAAAATATGCAAACTGCTGGAATGATATTATCAGTATTACACAAGAAAAGTAAAGTTCTGTTCATATGGTTTTTCTCACTTCAGCATGCAAATGGAAAAATGAAGATTTAACATGGAAATGTTGGTGACCTTCCATCCTGTGGCTTCATCCTGTAGCTTCCAGACTCCTGAGATACGGCTAGGATCAGGGGACTCCCACTGCTTCTTGGCTGAGCGGCGTATAGATGAAGAGTCATTCCTCAGTTAGCAATAGTTAGGTGAACTTTATTGCTTCTACTAGTGAGTTTGGAAAAATATACTCTCACTTAAAATTTAACATAGAGAAACATGAGTTGGAAAAATATATATATATTCATTCCACCAAAAATGTATGCACACTTCAGGGAAAGAAAGACTTGTATAAATATTATAATACTAACTTACTGGGACATCATGAGATTAACAGAAGTTACCTTTGGCCTCTCCAATTATAAGAGGTGTTCACAGTGGTGGCCTTGAGCTTCCAGACATTCATGAGTATGGTGAACTGCTGCTTGGATAACCTTGGTCATTGAAGTTGCTGCACATGCATTTTCAATTTTTTCCCTAAGGACCAGCAGTGGAGTGGACTTTCTGCTATATAGGACATCCTCTAGGGTCCCCCATACAAGTGTAACACCATCTGTTAAAAAAATCATATTATTCTTTTTATTTGTGCATATACATTTTGAGCAAATATATATATATATATATTTCCTAGAAAAAAATCATAGTTTTGTTCCTAGATAGAATGACCTAAGTAGTCACACAGTGGCTATATAAAATACCAACACACATAGAGAACCTGTATGTACGTATGCATACATTTACAGGGAATGACACTGTATCTATGAGCATGTATGCAGTCACTGAGTTTCCATGATGGCTAGTCCAGATCTGCTTTCAGTGTAATACAACACACCACAGTATGTTTTTAGGGAAAATTCAGTATTCCATAATGATGTTTTTGTTTGTATAGTCTTTCTATATGAAAGTGATTGGGCCCTGTATCTATCATTTATCTTCTGAAATTATTTTGTCAGAAGTTCGAGGGCATTTTGTTCCTTTGGGTAGTTTTTTTTTCATTTAACTTAAAAAATTACCATATGATACTAAAAGTTACCTCTCAAGAGTATTCAAAAAGCCCACATCTAATCAAAGTGAAAGGACAAATCATACAGAGTAAACTTCTCCTGTCCAAACCCTCATGTTGAAGTCAGGCTGGACTAAATGCGTCCACTCTCAGAGGTGTTTGGGTGGTGGGGTGTATGCTGGAGAGGGTGGAGAGACCTCGCTGGTATCTGCCGTTCCTGCCCTAAGACATAAACTCATGAATGTGCCGACAGAGAAAGCCTCTGGGAAAAGAGGAACGTCAGAGTTCAGTCCTGTGAGTGGAGGAAGATCTCACACGAGTGAGCCAAGCAACAGGCTCCATTCTCAGCCTCCGCTTTGTGAGTCTGAAGGAGAGAAAGGGATTGTCCCAGCGAGGAAGGGAGTAATTCTCAGGAAGCAAGGGATCAGAGAGCCCAGACAACTCTGCTTCGTCCAGGAAGGTAATGCAATGATTGGCAGCTCTTCTGGAAAATAACCCAACATCAAAAGGAGAGACCCTGGATTCTTGGTCAAAACTGCCAAATTTGAAAAACTATGAACTCTTTCCTTGAAAAGTCCATCAATTTAAAAATACATTTGAAGAGAACTTACTGAAAAATCAGGTTCATATTTACCATGAATTGAACTTATGAGATTCTGTGTATTCTGATGGCCACAGATTACAAAAAATGATGAGGAAAACAAACAGTTTCTATTTTAGATTTGAGGTTGTAGTGATCTGAGAGATGGTGCAGAATTTTGGCTGATATTTCCATATATTCTCTTCTTTCTTGCATGCTTAGAAATGAACAATTTCAGTGATCATATTGTCCTTAAGTGCAAAATAGCTTAAAGTAAAAAGAAATGAAAATAGCTTCCTAAGATTATAAATGAAATGAAAATATTTATTAGACTACCTTTATTTGGCCCATATGTCTTTGTCCAGGGGATAGGGAGGATGAAATTAGTGATCTTTTGCCTAATCTGGACTGTTTTCTCCTTCTGCTTTGCATACATTCTAGCCAGATGAGGGGGCAATTATTTTGAGGGCTGACAATCTGCTACAAGCAAGTCTTTAAGAAAAGAAGAAAAAGATTGAAAGACTGAGTTTAGAGTTATGAAAAGCATACAGAGTTTAGTAATAAAGAAACCCTTGAAGAAAATCTCCGGGCTCTGTTATTTATTGGTTTTGTCATCTTGGCCATAAGGTTGTTTTTGCTGGGTGTGCCTCAGTTTCTCTACGTTGAAGATGAGGGAGGGGCGCCTCCGAAAGATGACAATGAAATGAGTTCTTGTATATTAAACGCCTAGTTCCGCACTCTCCCCCTCTGGCGCTGGCGTTCGCTCTGCATTACCCTTCTTCTTTCTGATGGGGTGAAGGAATGAAAAGTACTCTGAATAGTAGCAGCCGTGTGAAGGTTATGAAATCTGTGGTGCAACGGACACATCCTGTCTCTGAGCAGCATTACTCAGCATCATGGGTGCAATGGTAGCTGCTGTGGTGTGACCCAGCAGAAGCACTTTTAGGTAAAACATTTCATTAATCCCAGCTAGTCCACCGCAGAGTAGTAGGTTATCGCTGAATTCTGTTGACCTAGTTAGGCCATCTCTAATTCTATTCCTGATAGCCTATAATTAGGAGGGTCGGAAATAGCCTGGAAACATTCGGTGCCAGCGGAGATACCAGAAAGCAAGCAGCAAAACCTTCAATAAGGCCTTTTCTGAGAGTTCCCCCTTTGAAGTCACCAGCTATGACAATCTTCCAGCCTGGGGAGGCAGGGAAGAGAGGCAGGAAAGAGAAGAAAGAACTGGAAGCAGTGAGAAAGAAAGGAGAAGGTGAGAAAGGAAGAGGAATAGAAGAAGGAAACAGTAATTTTTTAGCTTGGTGGGTTTTACCAAATTATTGAACAGGTCCTTGTCCACACTTATTAATGTATCGCAAATGTGGGCTTAAAGTTTGGGAGTGTCACCCCCAATAAATATCTCTAACAAACAAATCTTCATATCTACACAGCCTCGCCTTTTATGTCTGAGGCTTGTAAGAAAACAGTGTCACTTTTCTGAAAGAGATAAACACAAACCAAACAGAATTTTCAACCCCAAATGTCCCCTCTTCACCCTCCTCGCCTTCAGCAAACAGCCTCAGAAACGCAACACCTATCAAATATTTCCTCCGAAACGCCAGATTGCCGGGATTTTGCGAGTCCTCCTTCCCCCCACCTTTTGACATTTAGACAGATTGAATTTGAGAGAGGAAGTCACTCTGAGTCCAGACTGTCCCGCACCGCTGTCAGAGGAAATAACTGCAGCAAAATGAAGTGATAATATACTGCAGAATATTTAACAGACAGAAAGGCAGAGGGAAAAATGGCAATCTGGGAATACACAACCGATCCCCAAAATAGATGCCGTCTCCAGGGCCAGAACAGATGCCAAGTACAGTAGATCATAAAGTGGTAAAATTACCTTGCCGGGTGGGCTACGTGTTGACCCTGGAGAAATGGCTCCCCAATAGTCAGAGAAGCAGGCTCTTTCTTTTCACTTTCTGTTATCGTTTGTCAGGAACCCTGCCAACTTTCCTTTCTCCTGCTTTCTGTATATTCATCAGCGAGAGGGCCAGCAAGTAACCACCTTAATCACTGCAGCCTGTTGCTGTGGGATTAATGACAGATAAAGTGCAGCTCTGGGCTCTTAGGTCCTGTTGTGAAGGAAATCAGAGGGTTTGCGGAGGGTATTAGCGAAACGCTGTCCATTTCTGCAAGAATCAAGGTGACTAGGGACTGTTAGGTTTCCCTCCCAAGGAAAGACATGATAAATAGGGTGGTGAAAGAAAAATACACCGCCTTCGGGGAGTTTAATGAGTGACCTGCCACCTCCTGGGGAACGGCTAAGAATGCTGGCTTGGTGTCTTAGTATGATAAGAAGGTTGAAAAATGGGCCAAAAAGCCCTCATAGTTTACTGAACGCCAGAGAGGGGACGATGCTTGGATCAGAGACATTTTTAAAAAGACTATTGCTACCTCCTATTCATGGAGGAACTGGGGAGACTGCAACATAAGGAAGCCCTGTTTTCTTTCTGCTGAGGGGCTAAGGGAGACTTCATTTTTCCTAGCCTTCTGGCAAATTCGCACAGACTTGGTATCATGGCATCGTGGTGTGTGTCTCTGAACTGCCCACAGAGGCTGAGTCAATCATGAACAAGAAAAAGCTTTCACCTTTTTCCTTTTCCTTCCTTTCTTCCTTCTACCTAATTTTATTTTCCAGTCAAGGATGCTCTCTAACGTACTTTAAGAAAAATAAATAATAGGTGAAACAATTAATAGGGAAAATTACAAAAGAAAGCCAACAGGAATCGGGCTAGTAAGATTTTTCTGGGATGATTGTACTTTGAGAGATTTCTCAGTAAAACTGATCACTCCTGATTCTTAGATGCAGGAAAGTGAAGGGATTTTAAAGCCGGCTGAAGTTCCTCCAGGCACGTGAATGCATAGTGTTTCAGTGAAAAGGGAGTAGCTCTTTGGAAGAAGTTTAAACTGCTATGATTTGGGGGCACAAACCAGAACGGGAAGGCTGGTTTGCCTGGTGTTTCTATTCAAATTTTGTGGTTTTTGAGATAAGAAGTTTGTTCAGTCTTGTTAAAAAGGAACTTCCCATTTCAAAGAAGAAAAACATAAAAATCTCAGAACAGTTCTTCATGAAGTTATTCTTGTTATTTAATAAATGAGAACTAGTTTTCTTTCAGATTCACAAGGATTTAAGAAACATCAAGGAGAAATTACACTGACAGAGCAATTTATCTTTAAAATAAAATGGTTAAAAAGTACTTTTATATTTTATGTGAACTAATACATATTTTCTATTACTTTTTCTAGGAGGATGTATCCATAATCTTGGAGGAACTTTTAATACTAAACCAAAACAACTGTTTTCATTAAAATAGAGTTAAATTAATTCAAGAAAATTAAGAAAAACTTGAAATATTAAAAAAGACTTCTTCAACAAATTACCATTGTGCTGTTAATGGGCATTTCCTTTTCCCCTGTGAATTCATTCCTTTAAGTAGTGTAGTTGTAATTATGTTAGTTGCATAATTTAATAATAATAATGATGATAATAATAAGCACTGCCATAATTTATTCACCATCTATAAACTATCACATCATTGATCTACATTTAATGCCTAACTTAACTGTCCAAGGTAAGAAGATGAAGATATTGCTATTTGAATTTCTTGAGGATGAAGTCACAATAAATGTAATAGCTGAAGTTGAATTCAGTTTGTTCAGAGATTGAACTCTGTGTTCAATCCACATCATTGCACCTATCTATTATGAGAAAATGGAAGCCTCAGTATAAGATACACATCATTTTATTTGCAAGCATTTTCTACTCTAAGTAGACACAAAGATCCCAAAGGTAGAACTCAGCACAAAAGAGCCCTATGACAGAGCTGTCATTGGCGGTGCACATTTGTGACAAAATGTCCACTAAAAATCCAAGATCTCTTTTTGCTAACTTAAATAGTTGTGGTTCATGACAGTATGCTAGGGGTGAAAATACACATTATTTACTCCAGGAACTCTAAATTTCTTGCTAATCCTTTATCTTACATATTGTTATGATTTTCATTTTGATGGGGTTGTAAGATCTCGTCATGGTATTCCCTTGTGCTGTGTTCTTGGACGTTAATTATACGAAAGTAGAACAATTTTCTTATACAAAGGAAGAGGATGGGAAAAGAGAGGCTGTCTGACAGTCTCAATTATTCTGTGGCTCTATGATACACAGGGCACCATTTGAACCTGTAGCAATTTACTGGCATGAAGAGTATCAAAAGCATATTCAATGGATGAGAGGAAGGATAACAATTCCTGCGATTAGACTGGCAATTGACCATCTGTTTCAGAGGGTAGTGCTTAACCTGCAGGTAATCATGGTGAAATGGTTGGATGATGTGTGTCAAGCTTTGTATTTTTCCCTGGGCAGGGGCAGAGTGGCTGGGAGTGGTTAGAATGCAGGCTAACAGCTGCTCCCCCATCCCAGTAGAGTCCCGGGCACAGTCAGTCAGTTCAGTTTTGAACATCTTCTCCCAAGACCAACCAGAAAAAGGTATCACTCAACAGTCATTAAAATAAAATTATATTTTAGCTCTATTCTGTAATATTTCTTTAGCAAGATGACTTTTAGCTTGGGATGAAATTTATATTTTGCTATTGTTGTCATTCTTCTCTTCATGGTAGAAGCTTCCTTTGAGGGCCAAGACTAAGACCAAAGAATTTATTTAAGAATTTTTATTTATATGTTGTTTTATACTTTATTGATACATTATTTCATATGTTATTCATATGTTATATCCTTTTTGGAAGTTAGTCATGGGTTTTTCTGGGAAAGTACAGAGAATTTATAATAAAACTCTCTGTACTTTTATAAGCGAAGTATGCTTATGTCAACTAGATTTCTATCCCCTTATGTAACTTAACATAAAGGGCATGAAAGTATTAGATAAAAATTTCCAAGTGGTTACAGCTAAGGCAGTAAGTATGATAGTTTAAGCCAACCAGTTATCATGGAGTAATTTTGTGTTTAAATATTTCTTTGTTTTAGTGCTGGAGTTTTTCTTTTTAACACAACCTGAAAATTATCTTACCTAAGAAACAGTTGGAAAAAGAGAAAGGAAGGAAGGAAGGAAGGAAGGAAGGAAGGAAGGAAGGAACGAAGAAAGAAAAAGAGAAAGGAAGAAACATTTCCAGCAAGAGAAAAATTTCCACAAAGACTGCAATAATTTAGCATTAGAAATATCAAGTGCTTGGCATTATAATAGCTCCTCTTCAGGCCTGGAGTATTTCAGAACCTAAAAACATAGAAAATTTTAGAGGCATTAAACTATCCTATCACTTCCCAGGACTCTCACCGAGTTCCACTACTAGCACAATTGCCACAATGGCTGATTTAGAAAGTATTACTTAATAGTCACTTACTCATTCTGTTACCACATATTATTGAGAACTTACTCTGTGCCAGACATTGTTTAAATTCTTGAGTATGCTTCAGTGACTGAAAACACAACACAGCACAACACAACACACAATAACAACAACAAAATTCCTTGTCTTCGTGGTGTGTGCGTGTCAGTGGGGCAAACAGGCAACAAGTAGATAATACACATGTAGCACAGTAGATAGGGACAGCTGCAAAGAAAAAAGAAAGCAAGGAAGGGGGAAAGAATGGTAGGATGAGGGAGGTGAAATTTTAGGTATGGTGGCACTAAAGATGCAAAGAAGGAAGTGGAAAGAACAATGTAGCCCAAGAAGCAATAACCCTGGATATGCCCTGTCCACTCACAGACGCCAGCCTCATGTGAGTACTGTACTGCACAGCAAGAGCGTGGTCCATGTTTATCACTGCAGAAAGTTCTAGTGAACACGACTGCTCCCAGCAGCAGGAACAAGAAATGCAGGGCCAGCAGATGAGGAACAGGGAGGTCTGTGTGTGTGGCTCTGTACAAGTGAGGAAGCAAAGAGGAGATGCAGTCAGAGAGCTAAGGAGGGTCCCAAACCGGCAGAGCCTCTTGAAGACCTTGGGTGGATTTTACGATGTCTCTCTGAGCAGGATGGAAAGCCCTGGAACATGTGGGCTGGCAGCATGGTGGTATCTGATTTGCAGTGTGTGAAGGTCAGTCTGACTCTTGCTCTGGTAATTAAGTAAAAGAGGCCAAGAGCACAAGTCAAGAGATCATTGCAATCACCCAGGAAGAGGTGATGACGGTTTAGACCAGTGGGCAGCAGAAGCTGTAAAAGGTGGTAGGTTTGAGATCTATATCGGAATAAGATGCAGCCAAAACACCCAGCTAGAGACACTCATTACAATGCAGGTTTGGGAGACTGACTCCCAAAAGCTGTAATTTGGCTGAACTGCTTGGCACTGCCTCCCCTTCCCATGTGCAGTCTGGTACCGGTGCACCATCTTTCCATCCAATGTGTATTTTCCCTAATACGTGAACACAGGAGGCTAGGCAGGAAGCCATCTACTCATTGCTTAGGGAAGTAAAGTCCCACCACATACTTTAATTCCACTGTTAAAGGTAAGATACTTGATAAGGTTTTAATTTTTTTATGTATTTATTTTTTGCTTTTTGGAAGGTTTATTTGGTACCTGTTTGTATACTCTTGTAGAATTTAGCTCACAGGCACACAGCTGGTGCTTAAGCCAAAGAGAAATGCTATTTCTACTTTTTTTTTTCCGGTAGTGCAATTATTGTTTAGCAAACACAGACTATGGACACACAAATTTTCCTTTATACAGGTTCTTAAAATATCCCTATCCAAATGAACAAGAAACCACTCCATGTTCTACGTTTTCTCACAAGAATGTGGCCTTCCACTCCCATGAGATTTTCATATTCGGTATCAACAAGTCCTTTTGAAATGATGAACAAACATCCACATTTTTAGTAGTAAGAGTAAGGGAAATGTTTTTTGCTGTAGCATTTTTTAAAGAGCCTAGGTGAGAATTGCTTATCTCTTTCTGTCTTTTATTTTCCTTTATTTGCCGAGGGAAGTCATATAGAGTTAGACTTTAAGAAGGAAATCAGAGGAGTTGCATTTAAGGAAAAGAAACCATGGTCAATAAATACGTGAAGAAAGGTTCAACATCACTAGCCATCAGAGAAATGCAAATTCAAACAACACTCAGATTCCCTCTTCCCCCAGAAAGAATGGCTGTCATCAAGAAATCAAATAAAAACAAACACTGATGTAGGGGAAAATCAATCCTTGTAAGTTGTTGGTGGGAGTGTCAACTAGAACATCCACTGTGGGAATCAGTGTGGCGATGCCTCAAAAAACTAAAACTAAAATTCCATTTGACCCAGCTATTCCCATTCTCAGAATCTTCCCAAAAAAGTTGAAAATATCACATTACGGTGATCCATACATATTCATGTTACAGCAGCATAACCTACAATAGTGAAATCTTGAAAGTTGCCTATATGTCTATCCACATGGGGATGGATGAATAAATGTGTAAGTACACACAGTGGAGTACTACTCTGCCATAAAGAAAGATAAACTTCAATTTGTAGGAAAATGGATGCACCTTGATAGTATAGTGGTAAGAGAAATAAATGAGACCTACAACCTTAAATACCACATGATTTCTCTTCTATGAGAAACCCAAAATATAGAGAGCAAAATAAAAGTTAGATAACAGGATGTAAGGAGACAGATCTTCCTCAAATGTGAAAGGGATCAAGCCTTGGAGGGTGGAGAGAGGGAGGTACATGTACCAAGTCCGCACAAGAAATGTATTCGTTATGTGCTGAAAATGTGTACTAATCAAAAATAAAAAAACTGAAAATCAGTGAGATAGAAGGGGACAGCTACAATTTGCCTACTGTCTGGCACAAGTGCTCTCATGATACTGCTAGGAGGGAAACACACATTCAATTTTCACATAAATCAGTTAGCAAATGGGAAGAAAAAATGAAGCTAACGTTGTCCTTAAGATTATCCACTTGTATAGATGAAGGACCGTGTGAAGATGCCTGGAATTTCCCTTTCAAGACAATTTTTCTAAAAGTTCATTTTTCAGGATTCATTCTTTTGTTTCAGACCACACCTTGAGCACACCCTAGAGTGAGTAAAATCATTTTAGACACAATCACTTCAATACGAGTTAATTGATTAGATCACTTTTCCTCTTGGAAAAGCCTACGGAGACTTTAAAGTATTTGAAGTCAGAGGTTTAAAAAGAAAGGAGTAGGAACAAACACAGTCAATTTTGCTGTTTTCCTAGAGGTCCCTTCTGACAGCAGTAAGAATGTGCAGAGAAGTAATAATTTCTAGAAATCCCAAGTTCTCAGGGGTATCTGCGGCACCCCAGAAGAGCGGGGCGCACTGTGGTACAACTCTTCCATCTGTCCTCCCAAGTGGCCCCCAGGTGGGTAGCCAAGAGCGGGTCCAAGATCCATGGAACCAATGGCATTGCTTCCTGGAGTTTTGAGAAAATGCACACTGCTCCTCTTATGATCAGGTAATCCTATAATGTAGAACTTGGAAAGAAAATGTAGGGTGTGAGGAGAGGGATACCAGGGGAATCCATCGTTCTATTTTTCATCTCAGAATTACCTTTTTGATCAGCCATCACTAACTGTCATCGTGTCTGTCTATCTATAGTACCTGTTTTTTTTCTCCAATACTTTGCTCTCATTAAGAAGTCCTTAGAGTCTGGCTTATGGAAAAATATTTGAGGGCTTTACTGTATTTCAGAGTGATGGAAAACATTCCTTTCATATACGTAAGTAATACGAGAACTGGTCTTGGGTGGGACTTTTATAGGAAGCCATGCAAGCAGCAAAAAATGTGCATTTTCCCAGAGGTGAAATGGCAATCATATTACAGTAGTGTCAAAAGAGGGTGACAACCAAATAAAAAATGTCACCAGGCCAGCAGGGGTATATATAATATTGGCCAAAAAATAGTCTCCTTTGTGTTTTTGTGTATTCAACTAAATTATTTGTCCTGAATATGGTCTCTATTTGTGATCTTCCAAAGATAATACAGTCTGAAGGGATTGGGCACAAAGAAAAGAAAATGGAATAATGTTCATGGAATGTTTTTAGCATTCTGTAGGTGGCTCAAGGATAATTTATGTCCCAAGTATTTTTCTGTACAGGTATTGCACTGAAATTTTGTTAAGCAATTGTGAAAATAGAACAAACATTACAGGTGAGTCACTTTCAATATAATAGCAACTGTAGCTTTAGTTTTGAAACACCTTCCCGAATAAGATTTCAAATGCGATGTCTGATTTAGCACGTGCCTTGGTCTTGAGGTCATTGTGATTGTATAAACCATGCACACTAGGACTTCATCTTTCAAAGTTCCTCCTTTCTTCTTCCACTTCTGGCCAAGGACTTTTCCTTTGGCCGGAACTGGTATCTGCTTCTCCCTTGAAAATACTTGTCCTGAGAGTTGTGTGGTTGAGACCCCTTTTCCCGCCAGACTCCCAGCCTGCATGTGGTGTGAGGGGCATCAAGGGGCTGGGTCCCATCACCACCTGGCGAACTCACTCACCTCACCCCTTGGCTGTCACCCTGCTCTGTTCCAACCCTTCCCCTCCTCGCTTGTCATCTAATAAGTTTTCAGTCAATCCCCATTAGATCACGATCCTGAGACTGACATAGAAAGCTGCTTTCAAAAATAAATTTATTAAAGCAAAAAAAAAAAAAACTTTAAAAAATGTAGTTCAGGAGATCTAGAGCTAGGACAGAAAACACTAAAGTCTGGAAACTGACTTTGTAATAAATAAATTCCTGCTCTTTAAAAGCCTGCGCCACCTGGCTTGTGCTTGCTCACATCCTAAACATCATCCTTCATCACTCCTTTCTCGCCCTTAACACCTGAGCCTGCAGAAACAATGTGCAACTCTGTACTACTCCGTTCAAATTGTGCTCATACTTCTCTTCGCCATCCGAATCCCAAACCCATTTATTTGGCTAACTTCTCTCCTCAAGATTGGGCTCAGTTTTTTTTTTTTTTTTTTCTCCCTAGACCTTGACCCTATCAGATTAGAGGTGGTGGTGGGGAAAGGAATTTAACTCCTCAGCCCTCTCTGTCATGTACTCCCTGCGTGGTTTTACAATCGTCTATCACATATCTGTCTCCCCACTAGACTGTGGGATTCTTTAAGGGATGAACGATGGTGTAATTGTCTCTTTTCCCCAGCACATAGCAGAGACAACACACTCAATGAATGCCTGTGGAATGAGTAGATACCACCGAAGTCTTTGGGGGGAAAAGACTCACTTAAAAATATCTCCCCTTTCATTATTCCCTTCCAGCGCCTTTCATCATTAGCACAAGGTCCTACATGTGATTTCAAAGTTGTAATTTTGCATTTCAGAGACAGAATTGATGTAGTGATTTGTTTTTTCCAGAGGCATGGCTGGCTGCCTTGTATATTGAGGGCTAGACGGAGTGCACGCATGCTTGGAAGTTCTCTTTGCCCACTCATGAGATTTAAAAGTAGCCCATTCAAAATAAAATCAAACACCCTTAAAATCTCTAGCTATTGCTTTGTAAAGAAAACCGGTGGCTGATATCCCTTGAGTAAAATAAATGACAAACCAGTATATATCAGAGGGAACATTTAAAATTTTTAATTGAACTGCTAACCTAATCAGCTCCATCATCTGATATATGCCCTCTCTCTTCTCATTTCCTGAAGCGTAGAGCAAACACTGCACCTTGTTCCAGGATGTGCATTATGTGACTGCCGCTTCATCAGCGTATCCAGGTTTCTGTCTTCCAGTATACTTTCATTCTCTCCATTTCACTTTGATTTTATTCTCCCCAAAATTTCCAGAATCATTGTTAGGCTATTAGTGAGAAACCCAGACATAAAGGGGATACGTTTGGCCTTAAATAAGAAAAGTTCTGTGATCTCAAGAGCCATATGCCAAATGGACCCTACCAGAGGCACAGGTTGGAATTGTTTTCTTACGAGACTCCTTAATGCTTCCAGAGACGCAGGCATGCAAATTAAACCTTCGGCAAAGGCAGGACTGATTTACTATACGCATTTGCCAGAGGTTTTACCAGAATATTTTGCAAGATGAGTTGTACACTTTTTTTTTAAATAGCAAGAACAAGTAGGCTACTATGAGCTTTGTTATTATAGGTCACAGAGACAAGAAGAGTGGAGAGTGAATGGATATGCATTTAATATTAACTGATGTATGTCCAGTGTGCCTCTTTCATTGATTTTATTATAAGATTTGGTTACCAGAAATAAGTAAAAAGCAAAAAGTTTCTAATTAAAGTACCCAACTGCAGTGAAGGGGAGAACAAGGCTGTTCTCCGGAGGGAGTAGGTAGTTCTGCAGAACTGCTGAGATCCTACCACAGCTGCAGAGAGGCAGCCGTGCCATCAGCTACTACTGCTCACTCTGGGGTTGGTGTATTTACCTCGCTTTTGTGCCCTGCACAATGGGAACACAGCAGCAAGAGCGGCAGACCAGCAGCCCCTGCCGGCCTTTCCACCGGCAGAAAGGCTGCAAAAAGGTCCAGGGAGAACAAGGCCAGCAGAGAACTTCTAGAAGTCGGAGCAGGTGCTGAAGCTTTAATGAAACTAAAATTTTCAGAGCTACAAGTCTCAGGGACGTTAATGAATTGTGGTTTTACAAGAAAACGTTTATCAGAATCATCACCTCTCAGTTCTAAGAATTGAAGAGAGTTGATTAGCGAGACATTCTTTCCCTGCTATTCTCCATACAGCTTTCTGATGGCCCCTAAATGTTAAAATTTCATACTTAAAGCTATCACCTACAAAATTGCCTTCAAAGGACTATTTGAAAATTTGTCATCTAATTTGCTTACTGCACAAACCTTAATGGGCTATACATAAAATAACTCACTAATGATATTTATTGATTTGCAATAATTCAGAGTGCACAATTTTACATACTGTCTGCTGGCATGAACAGTTTTTTAATCCAATGAATTAGAGAATCTTTGAGTAGATCCCATTTTTAAGAGCCTCATGCTGTACCAACTGAGCTAGCTGGGCACCCTGAGTAGATCCCATTTTTAAATGTAAAAACAGAACTATTTTCATAGAGTTAACATGAATTCATAGAAGTAATGTTTTCCTTATTTGATATTTTAGACACAATTCCTTTAAATAAACAATTAATGTAAATTATTGTTAGAAAATCAGTATGAAATAATTAGAAACAATGTGAAGCAAAACTGTAAATGTGTCATAAAATGTTGAGTAATATTCAAAATTTTCTAAGACAGATCTCTTTAATCCTCTGAGGGATATGATAGAATTATTAGTTTGGTAAAAATCAGCAAGTTCGAGCTACAGCTCTAACGTGTATTTTCTGAGCAGAAAAATGTATAGCTAATTAGTAAGTAACACTTTAAGAATAAAATGAATTATAAATTATTTTTCTAAAAGTATTTGAAAATTTAAACACAATATGAAGTGCAATTTTTCAAATTGTTCATATGACACAATAAAATTATAGTTATGCATTACCCATATCCAGTAGAATTGGTATAGCATTTGTAAAAAGTATTGGCTGCATGAGGGTTACAGGTGAAAATAGAACAGAAAGAACTAAGGATTAATTTTTAACACTAAAATGCCTACTGCTATTAGATATATAGCATTAGGAATATTCTTTCTATATTTTGTTAGAATACTTTAAATCATCTATTACTTTAGGCAATAATGGATCCGTCCAACACCTGTCAGTCCATCTATTTTTTAATTCTTCGCTATGCTTTAATTCTTCTCTGCTGTTTGCTGATGCATTCTTTCAGCTGTTGATCATTAATGTTACAGCTGGCTTATAATAAGGTAGTCATTGCAAAAAGAAAAATTATTTATGTTTCTTCTCATGTTCCAGTGGACATTAGCTAAAGCAAGTCCAGAAGCAGATAGCTAGCCCTGTACATGCAGCTGGTTAGCAGAGTAATACAATGGCCTGGAAATCACTTTCTATAGTAATTTGAGTTTATAAACATCGAATAGGGAATATCATGTTGTCAGCTAGATTCCCCAGGATTATTTACACATATGGCAAAACTACTTCTATATATATATACCTTTATGTATATATTACATATATATGTGTAAAAACATGTGAAATACGAATCTTTTAAATGTAGCTATGTAGTTGGTGGTAAGTTCTGGTCACCAGTCTCTCAAGATTAATATCAGGATGATTTATGATTTTGTGCCACAATTATTTGATAGTAGATGTGGAACAGTTTGTTACAAGTAACCTAAGAATGTAAATTAAAACAAAGTGTATTTTTTTCTTCCCTTTAACTAGAGAATCACGGGAAGTCCTGAGTCAAGGTGAAAAAAGAAAAAAAAAATCCCATGTCGATCAAAAATTGCTCCTTAAAACTGGTGTCATTGTTCCCTGCATATAAGTCCATGAAAATCAGAGAGTTGGAGCGTGTAACTTAAGCAGCTAATAATGTCTGCAGTGGTGACTCGCTATGTCGTAGCATCTTTCCTCATTTTTTTTCCATCCTCAACTTGGTGGCCTAACAATTGCTGAAAGCAGCAGGGAAAATGAAGTAAAATGAATCTACCTTTCAGTGGTTTTCAGATAAGCCACAGATTAAATACTGCATCAAAAGAGGAAAAACATGTCACATCGAAGAAGAGAACTCAGAGCTGATGGATGAATATTTCCCCTTTAAGTTATATTCATGTCATAAAGTCTTTTATTTGGCACTGTATAAACTATCAGCCTCTCCCTCTTATATTTAATTCGTCATTAAGCTACAGTCTCAGTGACTTAACTGCTACATGTCACATGGGCTTGTGATGGTAACAGCTGAGAAACAAACGAAGGAAAGTGAGTAACAAGACAAAGATCAAAGCCGCACACTGGACTCTTAAATCTACAAGATTTGTATTTTACAAAGTTAATGAAAGTATGTGAAAATGAACAATAAACAAGAAAGGCCCTGGATAAATTTTATAATAGCTAACATATCTCTGGAAAAAAAGGAGAGAAACTAGAAAAATCTAAAGACAAAACATACAGCTGAATTCCTAAAATACTTTAAAACCAGATTCTTTGGTGGGGAAGCTGTCCGCGGAGCACAGCGAAGGGCTGGGACAGTAACGTATCTTAGGCTGTGACATCAATATTCTTAGCCAGGTTGGCGTTCTCGTCTTTGTTTTAATAGAAAGGTCAGACTGCTGGATGCTATAAGCACTCACCAGTGCAGGAGAAACCGACTTAGAAAGTGGTATTACTCAAAGTGGGTCATTTTCTAAAGATAAGTTTTAAAAGTCTTTTTGTATCCTTAATACTTAGTACAGATACCGTGACATGTTTCTCTAGTGTAAGCATGTTAACTCTTGCTGCACTGGACAAATTCCAGTTTGGACACTGTATTTTAAAAGCAACAGAAAAATCTGCAGCTCCATTTCATGTAAGGAAGCATATGGCTTGGAACTAAATATAGTTTAAACATATGAAGCATATTAAATTAATTATTATAATTTAAGTGATTTGAAAAATGTCTTCAGTTTTTATGACATGTGCTTCTAATGATTCACATTACCTGTAGGCACTTCAAAAGCATCAGGATTCTGATTCTCTTCAGTAATTAGGGGGTCAAATGATATGCTGGCTACATTAGAGAAAAGAGCCTTGTGAAAGTGGGCCATGGACCAAAATAATACCCTTCAAGACAGATTGGAACCAAACCTCAAAATGATCTGCAATTGTACCATTTTTGAATGCCACACTTTAAAACTATGGGAAAGGACTGTATTGGAGAGTTAGTGCAATATTTTTACCTGAACCAGAACAAAATGTGAGCCTTTGCCAGTAGTTTATACCTTTATTAGAGATCTCATTTCTACTTTCTAGACTACCAGTCAACAGATATATTTTGGTGTATTGTTATGTCTGAATGATGTAATCTGAACCAGGCATTTTAGAATTTAGTCATCCAGTCATCCATCCATCCATTTACTTCATGGATACTTTCTGGGTACCTGCAGTGCATGTTCTAGGCACTGCTTTAGGTATAAGAATCTATAGTAGAAGAGACAGGCAAAGTCATTGCCTTCTTATATTTTATATTTCTGAGGCCAGACAGACAATTGAAAAACAGAGGGAAGCTAAGTAATTCCCGATAAGAAAGGAGAGGTCACAAAAGAAACTGATGAAAGAGCGACTCAGGGACGGACGAGCTTCTATAGTTTGGATTATTCACAGAAGCCATGAGAAGCACAGCAATGCTGTTTTGCTTTGTTTTGTCTTTCCTTTTGGGGAAAGAGCCTCTTGCTGGAAATATGCTGTTTAACAAAAAGGGAGGAAGCCTGGTGTTTGGAATTAAGCCTTTGGGAGAAGAAAGAAGAAAGGGGAATGGGAGTTTGTAGGAGTCTGTATAGTATTCAACCTAAACCAATGGTAACACCTAGAATAAATTAGCAAGAGGGGACACTCTGGGTGCTTGTTATGTGCTAGGCAATCCTTTCAGCATCACTCATAACCTCATTCACTCCCTGTCGTTCTGTCCATTTCATAAAGAGGAACATGAAGTATAGAAAAGTAGTGGAACTTTGCAGTCACCTAGTTAGTAAGAAAAGGAGTCCTTTGCTGACAAACCTATTTACTGAGCTGCACCTAAGTTATACACAATGATGAGATGATTCTTAATCCTTTCTCTTATTGCATGCCCTCAAAGTGTATTTCATGCCCTTCAATGAAAGCCCTTCTATTCTGCACGGTCAGAACACTGCCTGGCTCTGCTTGGTCTGCTGTTCAAGTCTTCAGGACATGCCACATGGGAGACAGCACAGAAAAGGGAGCAGAACCCCAGATTCGGGAGTCAGTGGCTAGTTCCATAGGCCAGATGAAGCAGTGGCTAAGAGCCCAGCTGCAAGTCTGGCTTTCTGACTTCAAATTATTTCATCACTTTCAGTGCTATATTTACCTTTTGTTAAAATAAAGATAATACTAATATTGTTTGCCTAATGCAGATATTCATGCATTCATTTGTTCATTCATTCATTCTTTCACACACTCACTCAACAAACATTTATTTTCTTTCATGTGCCAGGTAATTTTCTTGTCTATAAAATGAAACAGGAAGCAGCAACAACAAAAATCTCTGCTTTTATATAGTTTCCATTCTACTTGGACAAGCAGAATTTAGAGAAGGTGCTGAAGCACATAGCAAGTTAACAGCATGCTAGGTGGTGTTAAGTGTGGTGGAGAAAAAAATTTACTGCTCTAAGGGTGGCAATACCAGTATCAATCAGGGTGAGGGAAAACAGCGTCTTTTGAGATGCAGTTAAAGACAGGCTTCCGTGTAGAGGGGACCCATGAGGGAAGACCTGTAGAGAGAAGGGAGCAGAAAGCCAGCCGGAGACTGCACTAGGCACCTATTTGGAGACTGAAGTGAGAGGGGTGAGAAAGATGATGATGATGTCAAAGCTAGTAAGTTAGAGAAATGATTGTGGCTTTTATTCTGAGTGAAACCGACAATTAACAGTGGGCAGGTAGCAAACAAGTGAGATAATCGGATCCCTGCTTTGACAAGATCAGTGTGGTGGTTGCTTTAAGAGGACTGAGGAGTGGGGTAACAGGAGCAGGGGGACCCCTAGACAGCTTTTGGGGGGTTCCGGGTGAGAGCCCATGGAGGATGAGCCCAGGAAGTTAGCAGCGGAGGTGACGACGAAGGCAAATGCTAGACATATGGTGAAAGTCGAACAGGTAGGGCTTGCGCACAGATCAGTTAAGAGGTGGGAAAGAGAAAACACCAGGAAAGCAGCAGGCTCTTTGGTTATTGAAAGGGATAACTGACATCCATCCTATAAAGCATCAATGCTCTGGACGAGGACCAGAGAACCGATAATACATTTATGAATTACTGTGTGTACATCTGAGCTTTTACCATCCATAAACAGCCGTGAATTTATTTAGAGACTAGGTTTGCAGCCAGGAGCGTAAACAGAAATTGCAGAGCAGTTTATAGATTAGGTGTTCACTAAAGATTTGAGGCCAGAAATTCCAACTTGGTACCCAGGAATATTTGGCAATCATTCTGTTATTTAATAACCAAGGTCCTCTACAGAAGTTCTAAAGTACAAAAATAAAGAGGACCACAAGATTAGTAGAGAAGGGGAGAAGAATAAATTCAGGCAAGAAAACGGCGAAGGCTTTGGGTAAATGACTTAGACAAGTCAAAGGAAAAGTTCCCTGGAACAAACTGGGGACCTCTTCAAACTAAGGAACACAGTTTCAAAGCTTTAGGGTTACGATAACCTAACACTAAACTGGTCATTTCTAATAAAAAAAATTCATTAGCTGAGAGAAGTAAGATTAAATAGAAAGTAACTTTTATTGGCAGCAAACTTTAAACTATCTTGGTTTAGAAAATATTTGAGATGTGACTAAATAAATCAAGAGATTGATGTTTTGTTTTACCTTTAAATGGTTTTACAATAAAAAAGGAAATGTCTTCCAGTTTTTCATTACTTTCAAATGGAGAACTTACATCTTTGTCACAAATATTAAATAAGTTTAAAAAGCCATTTTTATAAAAACTAAACTATTTGTTATGTTACAGGCATCATGCATACTGTGGATAGCTTTGTAATATGCACACATTTCCAGGCACTGTTTTAATATTTAAAGACATCTATATGACTTGGGCTTGATTCTTTTAGAAAAGCCACGAATTTCTGACAACACTGAAGACCTGGGAGAACAGAAATCATGAAAGGAGGATATCATTTGCAGTGACTGTTTCTTCTAAATTTTTCATGAAATACCAGGTTTATAATGCAATTAATGACAGACAAGTGTTGTCACAAAAACTTGTACCTCCACCTGCTAACAAATGGCATTCATAGTTATGAAAACTGCTTGACATTTTTAGAATCAGGTGCTTTATGGCTTTCTTCTAAATGGTATTTCCCTTGGAACTTGCATTTTAATAACTGATCATTTTTTTCAGCTTTATTTCTGTGTAGTGATCAAAGTGCTTGATTGAGCCTCATTTCAATAGCACATAAGCAATTGTTTCAGACTAGTTTTGCATAAAATGTGAATATGAAATAACAAATAAGAGGTGTATTTGAATCTCAAGTACATTAGCAACTGTTACCTTCTGTCTTTCATTTAGCTGTCCCACCATAATATTAATAATATTAGGTGTGCCTGAGTTACTAAAGAATTTTTCAACTTTGATTTACATACTGTTCATTTAAAACTAACAATGTAAAATGGCCCTTAATGTTTATTGTTTCAACTTTAAGGTTTTTCTTTTTAATCAGAGAAAATCAAGTTGCTGAAAAACAATTACAATTTTCTCCAATTCTTTTACCTGGAGGCAAAGCTGTCTTCTAGACCTGTACCATCCCCTGCTATGGAGCTATGGGATTTTGGAATGTACAGAGTTTAAGTATATGTTTCTAAAATCAACAGATCAGAGACTCCTAGGCTTTCTACATAACATATATTAAAAGCATTTCTAGTGTTTAGATGCATCTCATATTTTATGTTTCAAAGAACAACAATTCTCTGTGAAATTAAAACCTTAGAAAAGTTTTGCTTTCTCAGGGTGCATTTTAAAATTATCTGGATAATATTTTTAGTGTAAGATGATATATTCATTTCCCCTTTAAGAATCACCAAAATAGTCCTATTAATTTCTTCCTTAAATATTTTTTTTAAATACAGAAGTTACTATTGGCCTGAGATTAACTATGGAAAGTTTTAGACTGAAAGGAAAATTATTCAGAATATTGCAAGCCATAAAAGTTATAAATGAGAATCTTTGGGTCAACTCTGAAACCTTTCAAGAATTACATAGGAGAGAAAGCTTTTATTTATTTGCAAAACCCTAATCTGATTTCTCAGGGTGGATTTAAAATAAAATTTATCTTTTTTCCAGAAAAAGCTTAATTTGCTCATTTCATTATTTTTTGTCTTCGGTTTAAGAAGCCATTTCACGATTTGGAAACTTCTTAAACTAAAATCAGAAATCCCAGACCATTTTCCTATAAAATTTCAGAGCTATTATTATTTTAATGAAAAGCTTTAGGTCATTCTTCAACTCTTTCAGTTCTATGCATTTTTTTCTCATTATGCAAAAGAAAATCACATTTTATACACAGGCTTATAAATGGTTTTATTATTACAGTGTATAGCAAACAAAGCTGGCTTCTAAAAATGAGCATTTCTTGTCCGCTGCAGTTAAACTTCAGCGTAAAGAGCTTGAGGTCTTGATGATGTGCTTGCATGCCGAGTCTGGAAACCCTGCAGTCATCACTTATGAAAACCTTTAAGTGTATTCTAAACCATGTATATTACCTTAAAGCGATGATGGTAATGTATATTATTATCCGTACATTTAATTAAACAACAAAGGAAATAAAACTATTTACTCAGCACTTCTTCCTCTGATAGAACATTTGGCAATAGTATATTTGGCCCTTGCAAAAGTCTGACAAAAGCTGTTTTTCTGATTAATAAGAAAACTAAAGTGCAAACTGCAAAAGAACCTTTTTAACTATTTCAGTGACTACAGGAGAATTAACACTGGGTCAGGAAATGATCTAGTAGTTTGAGTTCAGTTCCACTTTGACTGGTAGAAGTCACATCAAATAACCTAGTTCTTTTAGGTTTACCTTAGGAAACTGGTAAACAAACTCAAATGCTGAAAGAGAAGTTCATCTGAGATCAAAATCATCAACTGTGAATTTCCCTCTGGCTTCCTGTCTGACCTCCTCCCTGGCATTGGCCAACTTACTTAAACCTCAAATGGTTCATCTATAAAATGGGGATTACAATAATCCTTTGCCTGTGTTGATGCACAGAAAATGAAGCCTTTCTCTCAGTCCTTTTTGAAGTTCAGGAAGGCATTATTCCGACATGTGTAGAGATTGGCATTGGAAGAAAATAGCTTTTGAGAAAAACAAAACAAAACAAAAATGCAAAGAGGTCTGTTACCAAATATGATGATTCTATAGGAGATTATGTAGACGATTTTCATACACACATGACACTAGCTTCATTCTATCTATATGAAGTATTACCAAAAAAAGAAAAAAAAAAAAAAAAACAACCACAAACCCCAAATCCCAAAGCTTTTAAATAAAGACATTACTCACAAAGGTAAAAGATGAAATAGTATCTACTATGGGCTGCCATAGAGAAATTAGGGGAAATTTTCTTTTTATTTTAGGAGGGACAGCTATAGCAGACAAGTGTCTCAGGAAGATTTGAAGCAAAAGATTTTTAGGGAAGCAGTAAGGATCTGGGGTCTGTGCACTTCCCTTGAAACGCTTGTGCAAACCCTTAGTCACCGAGTTTCTAAAAATGGGAATCTATGCAAGCAGAAAAACTCCTCCCAAACCGCTGGTTGCAGCATAACTCATTATCAAATCATTGCCTTTGAAAAGGAATAAGGACACTCCGCAAATGCGATTTTCTATGGGCCGATGAGCTACAGTAAGGTTTCATTGTCAAAACAACAGCAGCACTACAACCAGAATGACAATGAAAGAAGCAGTTTCTGCTTGACTTCCAATTTTCAGAAGATGACTGTAATAAATTCTTCCTAGCCTGGCTCTCTAAGCTCCTTTAAAAAGTGCTGAAAAGGAGGCAAAGAATATTTTAAACATATTTTTTATTGCTTCCTATTAGAGAGATAGACTTTTCTTCTTACTTTCAGTACCTTGTCTTATTGTGAAGTTTTCTAAAGAGATTTAAAAACCAATAGGAATAATCTGGGCTGTAGAGGTACCTACCTTGATAATGTAACAGGAGCAAATCCTTAGAAGTGGTAAACATTTCTTCTTAGCACCTTAAATCTCTGTCTCATTTCTCTCTGTTTGACATGGAGAGTAACACATGCAGAGTGCAGGAGGATCATTTCCATTTGCAAACAAAATTTTCCTCCATGAAGAAAATATGTGTTTGTTTAATTTGCAATAATACAAGGCCTTTGTGCCCCTGTACATTTTGTGAGAGAAGTGTGTAAAATTCTTTCTTTCATGCATACATTCTGTCTCTTTTCTCATGTGTTTAAATCTCCGTTAGAATAATCACTGTGCACCTACAAAATCTGAAATTTAACAAGCAGATATTGAATGAAAAGAGAAAAACCCCTCAATGGACATCTTTTACCACTAAACTTGAAAGATCCCAACTGTTAGGTGAGGGGGGCAGACCCGTGGGGAGAAGGTATTGCCCAGAGCATGTGCATTAGTGTATAAGAAACAGACTGCTTTGATGTGTTTTGGCTATCGCAAGCCAAGTTGCTATTAATTATAGGTTGCTTTACCTTTCGACACGTAATTTACCTTTATTAAACCTAAAATCTATTTTATATTATGATTATACCAGAGCCAGGCTGGCTGATGATCCTTCTTTTCTGTATTATGTGATGACAGTAACTGCTATTACAAAGTCTAAAATATTTCTGAGGACAGATGTTACCTAAAAAGTATTAACATCTTGAAAACACCTTTGAGAATGATCCCCAGGAGGTAAAAACAAAACTTTTAAAAATGCCATTCAACTCTGTATAATTCCTTTTGTTCACCTGAATTTGATTGTGGTCAGTAGAGGTTTTGTTTTCATTTTCACTTAAAACCAAACATCCTAATCTAGCTGTAATTATTCCCATTAACACAAGTTTGAATTTCACATAGCTTGATGTTACTAACCGAAAAAGTATTCGAGTCCTGGTGAATTCATCCAGTGCTTATTTAAAGCTCTATAATGTACGCAATTTGGGTATAAATACCGGTTTGCAAAAAGAAAAATAGTGTTCCTTTCCTTTCAAGACTTCTGGTGAGTGAGTCCCCGTAGGATTTGTCTCTGAAACAATCTGCAATTTCTTCCCGAGCTTTTCCAACAGAATCTGGAAAGCACAGGGCGTAGAAATCGCAGTGAAAATTCCTCCAAGCCAATATGACTTTTAATCTGAACGATCAAGTCCATGAACTAAATAAATTTTGATTTCAATTTACTTAAATCAGAAGATAGAGGCTCAAAAATTATTTAACTTTCAAATCAAACAGCTGACTTTTAAATTGAATAATGCAAGAAAAGAGGATTTTGGATCTAGCAATTGAAAGTATAATTACATGTTAAAATAGAAAGCACAGCATTTTGTTTATTTTCATCATTATTAGGTTTGTGACCACTTAATTCACTGAGTGTGATGTGTAAAAAGAAAAAGTGGTCCATCTGTGAGAATTATGCCTGCCATAAGCACACTAAAATTACCACTGGAAACGCACAATTCTTTCCCACTTCCCACCCCCTTATTTTTATAGCATAAATGCTCTTGCAGATAATACAATCACTTTAAAGGGCACACATTCTTCAACTAAAAAAAGTTAATTTGATAGGTGCCCATGCTTTTTTATCATGGCTATAATTCAAATACAGTAATTGCAATTAACTAACATAATTAAGGGTTGTATTTCCATTTCAAGAAAGTAACCATGTTGGAATGTGTGTGTGTGTGTGTGTGTGTGTGTGTGTGTGTGTGTGTGAGACTCAAAAGTTAGAAATCTTCAGTTTCCAAAAGCCACTGCGTTATGCATTTCTTTTAAGCCATCATCTGCAGAATTGGTAGCATTCGTGGCAGAAACGGACAAAAAAGATCAGGAGACAAATGCTTCCCCCCATAGCTCTTCTGAGGAGGATGTGACTGTCTTGCCTAAGGATCCAGGACAGCAGGCTATGACCTGCCCTAACAAACCACCATGCTCATAGCAGGCACACCCTTCATTTTAGCTCAGTCCACTTAAAGGCCTGGTCCTAGGCAAGGACAACTCTCCGCGGCTGATCCCTCCTGCTTCCACAGCTTAATTATTTAGGATCAAATAGACAACTAGATACATTAACTTGACCCTAGAAGCCAAACCTGTTACTCTCTTCAAATATTCAGTTGACCTTCCAAAGTAAATATTTCCCCCTGACCTCTCTACCACTCATTTTCTCTTAAATTGGTTGCTAATGCTTTGCAAAGTCTCCTGATAGTTTGCAAGCAGCTTTAAAGTAAACAACCCTTGACTGTATAATTTTAACCTTATTGACGGGTTCACAGATAGAAACTGAATCAGGCCAGGAGAGCAACAGACCTAGCATTATATTAATCATACCATTTTTTTTTTTTTTTTTTACTTAAAGATGAGTTAGAGCTCTTCACAGCAGATTTATAAATCTGCAGCTCTCATATTTGCAGCGTGCTTTTGTTTTTCTCTTTTTTTTTTTTTGCAGAGAGTACCTGCTTGCAAAGAGTGAGGCAGAACTGAATGAAGCATAGCAGGGTATAAGGATTTATTTTAAACATGATAATATAGGTCACAGCAATTTGTACAGCATGAGTATCACTGGCTACATCACTTACACCCGGATCATTTCGGAAAAACTACCAGCAATGAAGAGTGCTTAAGTGGACAGCAAACATATCTTGTCTTAACAAGTTACTCTGAGCTCCATTTACAATCTGTTGAGCTTAACATCTCTCAAGTATATCGCAAGCCTTAAATAAATGAGTGAGAAGTTGAACAGTTGCTCTGCCTATTTGTATCCGTTTTGTTGTTTTTGAAAGTTGAGGTGTTAGGGCACAGAAAGGATTGAATCCTTACAGCCAGCTGTATTACTTTCGTAATACAGAAAGGGGAAAAAAGAGAACGTAATTAGCTTTACAACATTAGTGGGCCATTCTAAAAGAACGCCTTTTTAAAGCAAACACAAACACATCCCATCCGAATCCATTCCAATTTCAGGGAATGGAAATGGTGGCAGCAGGGAGAGGAATGCATCTCCTCCATTTGTAAACAGACATTTTCCTACATGCGAGGACATAATCCCCGCTGACATTAATGGGAATGACACACAGACAGTGATGAGAGAACGGGCCCTTTTGTTAGTTCACACTCACATTACGCGATAGTCCATTTTCCAGCTCCGACATAAAGCGGGTTGAAAACGCACCCTGCGGATTGATAATGGAAAAATGAGATTAACCAAGTGAACAAACAGCCCTGCTTCCGTCTGTGATGCAGGACGCCCAGCAATGCAGTGGAAAAGGGATCTTGATTTTACCTTTTCTTTTCATTCTTTCTTTTTTTTCTCCATTACCTGCTCTATTTAAAAACCTCTTCATGCTTGTAAAATTCCCTTTCCTGGTTCATGTAAAAGAGTCATAAAATCATTATAGTTTTCCTCTGCCAAAAGGTACTTTAGAGACTAATCTTAATTTAGATCCAGACACTGCTAAGTCAAATACATCAGTGTTGGGAAAACGAATTAGAAGCGAGGTCATTTTTCTTACTAATTTTTTTAAAAAGGTGTCGCAGATTGAAAATGCCTTAGGAACCATTCCTTAACGCTATGGCTGAATTACAAAGTCATAATTCTCCCACTTTGACAGTTGGATTTGCAACGGCTCTTTTCCTTGAGGAACCTATACTAGAATTAATTTTTCACTTACTGCTCCATAGTAAAGCTGAGATTCGCTTATGGAATTGGGGAAAAAAAGTCAGATTTTCAGAATAACTTCTCCAAAGATTTTCACCTCCTCTAAAGTAGAGAGAATTCCAGAATGTTGGCTTTTAAAAACTCCTTTAAAAATGTTTTCAGTCTGTTCAGTTATACTTTTTGCTACAGTTATTTATTTACACATTTTGGCTCTACAAGAAGACATCTCTTTGTTTTTGAGGTGCCATTCCAAAGGAAATGTTGATGGGATTTTAAATTGAGAGTAGAATTTTCATTTGTAGGTGAAAATGGAAATGAAATCCTTATTCAATCACTAAAATCCTGTGATCATGTAAACACACAAGACATGGAATATAATGAAGTGAAAATTCTTATTTTTTGCTTTTTTTCCACAAAACTCCACAATATATAGAAGACCTAAATTCTCCTCAGATTTGGGAAATATAAGGAAAACATTAAAGAACTGGGCATATGTATTACAAAGAGAAATAAGGATATTGAAACTAAGCTATGAATTTGATATACTCCCTGACTCAAGACTTGAGAATGTTGGTGCTTTCTTCTCATATCCTGGGGTTTGAGATCATCCTCTTCATTTAACTCTCTGCCTCTCCTTTCTCTTAAAATATAAAAGCCCCCTGTGATTGCTTTGGATCATCCATCTTCCAACACCTACGAGGATCCCACAGTCTCCTGAAGTGGTACGATGTATATTCTCTGTCTTTGAATGATCTATTTTTCAGTCTACTAGATCACTGACGTTTGAGGCGCTTGTTATCACCCAGTATGGAAAGTTGCCAAGCATTCTTCACTGCTTTTCAGATGCACTTGTCACAAATAAAATATGTGTTGAGTTCTATTTTCCCTAAAAGAATTTTATTGGATTCTCTACAGGAAGAGAAAGGGAGAAGAAAAAGGGAATCAGGTCTTATTTGTTCTTTTCCTTTTTAATCCCCATGTTTAAGGCACTATTTAATTTTTTAAGATATGTTTGTGTTTCCCTGCGGAACGCAACAATGGAAAACCACTTTCATGGATAAAATATTATCACTATGGACAGGAAATGGTGGTACATACCTGTAATTCTAGGAATCTGGGATGCTGAGGCAGGAGGATCACGAGTTTGAGCCCAGTCTGGGCAACTTAGCAACTTCGTGAGGTCCTGTCTCCAAATAGAAAATGAATAGAGAACTGGGGATGTAGCTCAATGCAGAGGCCCTGAGTTTAAATCCCAGTAACACACACACACACACAGACACACACCTATGATCACTATGATATGGAAGATAATCTTTATTTCAAATATGAATGTAGTAAATTATATTTTCTGACTATGACCACACAAATCTCTCCCATCATACATTCCCATCTGCAAGGTGACTCTGTCACTCCTCCAGAGGTAGGATCAGTGCCCTCTGTTATGAAACTGAGTAGTCCTCTGGGGCTGTGTGACTGTATTTGATCAACAAAGTCTGGTAGAAGTGATCCTTTGTGACTTCTGATACTAAATCACACCAGAAACTTTCAGGGGCCATGCAAGCAATCCTGAGCCCTTCATGCTAAGAATTCCACCAGTAGCACAAGCAGAAGGATCACACGGAGAAATCTGTATCAGAGAAAGGCAAGCCAGGACGATCCCCACATCCTTCAGCCCAAGCCCTCCAGCTTCTCGGCCCAGTTGACTGCAGTCAAGTGAAGAACTTTGTGCAAGGCTGCCCAGAGGAGAGCGCTGCCGGAATCCCTGAGCCACAAAACCTGCCAGAGGGAATAATGAGGTAGTTGTTCTTTCAGACCACTAAATTCTAGTGTGATTTGTTGCACAGAATTAGATAAACATAAGGACAAATGCTTTTAAAATCAAATCTTACAATTTTAAAATACCTTTAGGATCAGAAAGGCAGAAAAAAATACACATTTTCCTGTGTAAATGAAGCTTCATTTAAAAAGAATATTGCCATCCTCGCCTGAAGCAAATTTACAAGAAATGAACAAACATTCATTGTACATCTTGATCAACTTTCTAGCTCTTATTCTATACTGCACATGGCAACTGAGACTTCCTGATGGAAACTGAATTAGTCCTTGAAACAAATAATTTTAACTAGATATTGTGAACAGTTTTCAACATTATTTTGCGATATTCATTATCACATGGAAGTAGAGTACACAGCTATCAATTTAATTTTTAAAAGTCCTCTAGGGGCATAGTTGGAGGGTCTGACAGCTTGATTCTTTTGTATTGAGTGTCTTAGGTTGCAGGTGGACATCAGCTTATATGAATTAGCACCAGCTAATGCTGATATTACCCAGCAAAGCCTCTCACTTTTCAACCTGTGGTCCCAGTTGGGCTCCTTCACTTGGTATCTTCCTTATAAATATCAGCTAGAAAAAAATCAGATAGTCAGTCTCATTAAACAGCACTAGATTTAACTGTCTATGTATCTTATATACCAGTGGTTTCCAAATTCTGTGCATTCCTAGCTTTTTCTAGGTTGGTTGAAATGTGGAAAACTACCAAATAAAGAAAGGTTCACTATCCCAAGAATACCAGCCTCCCAAGTTTGAACAGAATAATAGTGTTCATCTACTTGACCCACAGTACTATTGAAATTCTTCTGAAAGACTTCTATAAAGGGTCCTCAAATTTCAGATCAAAGAGCTTAAGTATATGAATCTAGTTAAGAATTCTATCCCTTGTATTTAATAATCTTGGTGCTTCACAAACATCCATATATGACATCTCTCTGGGGCTAATTCTCCATGTTATCTTCCTTATTAGACGGGGCTATTCCAAGTTGGCCCAGCCTCATTTCCCTGCATCCCCATCCAATCTCATCAGCTTTCCCACCCTTCCCATAAGATCTTCATAGTCCAGGTCCAACCCTAGGAGACCCACGAAGACTCTGGCTTCCCCAGTGTGCCCAGAGGGACCTGGTAACAAAACCGGAAGTGCTAAGAGTAACACCTCATGGAGCTTTCTGAGAAGGAAGAGGCAAGAATGGGAAGAAACTGCTTGTTTCTCCTCAAGATACTCTATGCAAGAAGCAATGGATCGTGTTTTCTACACAGCTATGTCGCAAACAAAGTATATGGGTGTAATGACCCAGTGGTGAAAGCAGGAGGTCAATTAGCTTCTGTCACCACAGTTCCCAGAGGCCCCTTTGCAGAGCTGGCGCACCTCACCCCATCTCTGCACTTTGGGGTCCACCCTTCAGTGTTTGTCTGCAAGGTGAGACAGAAAACAGGGAAGCTTGTACTCAGGCAGAAGTTGAGATTAACACATGGTTATTATTCATGACTCATTCCAGTGAACCAGTAGGCACAGAGAAGAGATTCAGTATTTGGTGGGATAATCAGTTCTCACTGCAGCAAGGAAGTAGTTTTGCTACCACACAGCGGAGACAGAGAAGACTGTATTGGGAACCAAGAATATTTTCTTGGGAGCTTCTTGCTTCCATGGCCAATAAGAACTGTGAATGGCCACTCAAAGACCCTTGAAAAATGAATGCTTGAGCTATTCCACTCATGACGCTACCCAGACTGGCCAAACCTTTGGATGAAGGTGAGAAAATCTGGAAAGGTAATGAAGGAGGTGACCATACATATTAGAGTTCGAGGTCCAGCTATAACAGGAAAGTTGTGCAGCTTTGCTGGTTAGTGTTTCTGAAGTCTTTTTAGGAGAATGATGCTTGTCACCATCTTCCCAGAGTGTGAGAATCTGATTCTTCTGTGGGATACACATAGCATAATTGGGGAAAATGAATCTAAGAGATTCAGTCGGACTGTTTGGTGCAGGTTATGGGCTTTCTTAACTTGACTTGGTATCACCTGTTCCCTGGTAGTTGGACTCTTTCTTAAGGCAGACCCCTGGTCACTGCTCTAAGGCCCAAGACCAAAGCAATCAGATTGAAGGAGCTGCTGCTCTCCCCAGAGACTGCCCAGAAGGCTTGGTAGATTCAAGACAAAATATAGAACATTTATGGTTTGGGAGATAACTTTTCATCTAATGTTCCCAAGTAAGAGGTCCAGACATAAGTCACTCTGCATGTCCTCAATGAATGGCCCTATAAACTTCTCTGGAGATATCTCAACTATCCTAGTACCTGACTGATCATAAGCACTGTAAGATATCTTAGATTTGTCTTTTCTTTTTTCTTTTGCCTTTCTTATTTTCCATGATTATTGTTGCACAGCCCAATTCAAATGAATATGTTTTGTAAGGAATCATGCTAAGATCATTGCTTTTCTCTGCCAGTGTTCCTGTTACAGATGCATAGAGTAGATTAACTGTATCATCTCCCCATTTGCAGCAAATAAACATTTAGTAACAAAATCTAAAAGCATGGTAACTTTATTATCAATATTACAATTTCCTCTTATGCAGCTGTAATAAAAAACCCTCATTTTCATTCATGCTAATATATTTCCATTCTTCCTCATAATTTACAAATTTATTACAGTTGACTATCCTCATGTTCAATTTAAACTACCATTCTAATTTTTATAAGCTCCTTAGAGTTTTTTCTTCTAAAAATTTAGAAGAAATTTAGCTTTTCCAATGTCAATTAAACATTTTACAAATTAAAAATTTTCAAACTCACAAGCCAGTGCTCATAGCCAAGTAATTAATTAAATCTATTGGACAGGACAGAACTGGATAGCGTCTCCTGCAGAGCCCACTCTCACCCCACTTTCAGGTCAATATTGAACACTATTAACCAACACATCAAAAACAGAGGTTCATTGTTTATGAATCCACCCAAGTGAGCTATTATCTATTTTGTCTCTAAGGACTCTTACTTTGCAATAGCGTTTGCATCGCAGAGTCTATATCTTTAAAAAAAAAACTGTTATGATAATTTTTTCCAATATAGAAAATTCAATTGAGAATTCAATTATGACTGATGAATCTCTTTTACAGTGAAGTTAATCCCTTTGGAAAACTTGAAGAATGAAAAAATGTTTCTGTTCAATTTGATGCCTTAAAATGTGCCTAATTTTTGATTCAGTAATTTTAATTCTGAAAATTACCCTAAGGAAATAACTATGAATATAAATAAAATATACCTAGGTGGTTTTTTTTTTAAGGAGGCAAAAATAACTTCAGAATCTGCTAGTAGAAGTTTAGCTAAGTGCAATAAGAAAATCTGGAAGTTAGAATAAAACGTGGCTCTGCAACTATTTATGGACATGGAAATCACATTCGTATTATGTGGGTGAGTAGCTACCTGTCCTGCTCCCCTTCACTTAGAGCTGTGTTGAGCGAAGACAGGTGAAACCTCGGACTATGAGGAAATCAAAGAACTGTACTTAACAATCCATGGCCCAGGACAGTGTCATACTGCTACCAACCAGCCTCTGTCCGCTAAGGAGCTTAACAGCTACTTCTAGGACAAGAGTTTCTTACATAAACACTCAGTGGGAAATAAATAACTAATCAAATGAGAAGTAAAACAAACTCAAAGTACTGAGACTTGAAGATTGAACAGCCTGCGTGTTTGCTATTTCTTTGTTTATTTGTTTTTTTCTTTCTTTTCTTTTTAGATCGTGTGATCATTTAAAGGTACTTTAGAGTTCCTATAAACTGTTGGAATGCAAGAGAGCAGTTGTGGTGCTGGGAAGAACTGTGCCGAGAAAGACAAGACTTGCTCTAAGAAGCATCCCAAAGGTATACTTAATTTAGTGGTTACAGGATATGGCATTGCCCTGTAATGAATTGGAGGCAAAGACCTTTTCACCTGATGTGGGGGAGGGAAGGAGCAGGGGGGAGAAAAAGGAAGAAGGAGGGGAGGAGCAGGAAGAGGAAAGTATGTTGGGTGTTAAGGAGAGTGCTTACTGTAAAATAAATTGCCCTTCTTCCTCTCAAACCTTAAAGCTGGGTTCAGCTTAAATGAGCCCGTGGAGAATCACTGGTCCTGTTTTCTCTCCTCACCTGTACACCGGCGTGCAGGCAGCATCCATAGCCTTCCCTTTCAGGGTCACTGTTCTTGTGCCCCACGCTATGACTTAGCCTTCAGGCATTCTGATTCTGGGACGCACCTCAGTAAAACTAGAAACAAACATTCAACTTGGTATCAAATTACAAAGACGGGCAAGGTTTTGTGTTTTGTTTCTTATCTAATTTTCAAATTAAAAGTGTGATTGAGGTATAACATTCACACACAAAGTACACAAACATACAAGGCACAGCCTGATGCTTCTTTCTCACCTTGAGTATATATGGATTGTTATGGCTTGTGTCTGGATGTCCCCGCAACGCCTAACGCGGTCATGGGGCGTGCCTTTAGAGTTTATGATTGATACATGGTCCAATGCTGGGATTATGGGAGTGAGTGCCCCAGGGTGCGTGGTTTGCTTACAGTATAAGAAAGGGAAAAAGCTTGCTTGCCCCCGCTACTCCTCCCTTGTTCTCTTGCTGCTTTTGCTGTCTTCTGCCACCGTGAACTGGTGCCCTCTGCTGTGTGCCACTCTGCCTTGGAGCCAGCTGAATGTGGACTGAGACCTCCACAAACTGTGAGCTAAATAAACCTTTTCTGTCTTTAATTCTGGGCATCAGGCATTTTGTCTCAGCAACCAGAGAAAAGTAACCAAGACATGGATATTGAGAACTCAGATGGAGAAGTAGGACATTACCAGCTCTAGAGCTCTCTTCCTCTCACAAACTTTCTGGAACTATCCCACACCCACAGAGGGGATTACTTTTCTGACTTCTAATGTCAAAAACTACTTTCAAATTTTTTAGAACTTTGTATTTATGAAATCAAAGAGTATGTTCTTTGTGTTTGAATTAATATGCTCAACATTCATTATCTTTGTGAAATTCGCCTGCATTATTTTAATAGTTGCAATTATTCATTCTCATTGTTACACTCTTACTGATGGTGAAATAAGTCACAGTTTATTAGGAAACTTTTCTATTGACAAGTATTTAGTAGTCTTCCTCTTTAAGTAATGTAGTCTTACAAGGACATGTCAGTTTTGTGAACATAGGTATATATTTCCATTATACAACAGTGTTAAAGGATATACTTCATTTCAGTAGATATTGGACAAGCAGCGGTTAGGATGTTATTTCACCTGGTGCATCTATTTTAATAAAGGTTAAGATCTCTGAAGTCATAAGACTAAATCTCTAGTTATAGAATTAAACTTCCAGGAGATATTTCGAGAGTAAAGAAAACCTAAGCTTTATGGGACCATCTACAGCTGGCTCAGTTTTGTCCATAATCACATTTTATGTTTGCACAGAGGGACACCATAAAAATGTTTGCTAGCTTATGTGAAGGCAAAACTGTTTCCACTTTGAAAATAATTATAAAGTTGTAATAAGCTCCTAGCCAGATTATTCACAAGTCTAATAAAACAGACATTTTTTGGTTAAGTGGTTTGTTTGAAATCCACAGCATTTTGTTTTCATTTAAAACTTAGCTTTTGTTTAAAATTATAGAAAAATATGTAAGTCAATGTTGGTACTAAAGAAATATTACTGCTTAGAACCAAAGTTTCTTCTGAAGTGACAAAACATTTAGAAGAAACACATTTGAATCAGAAAAGCTTTCAGAAAGTTGTATAAAGGTTTCATAGGGAAATTTTTCACTCTTGAGACATACATTACAAAGACACTTGTTAAACCTAAGACTTTATAACTAAGGAATCCATTTTATTTAGGAAATTACAAAAATTAAAGTACAAGAGGGAAAATAAATACATGTAGATGTATTCTTAGATTGGGAAAAGATTTCTGGAAATTAGTCACTTTGTTTTTATGCTGTATCCCCTCTGTATAAAAGTGTATAATTATATAATTACTATCAGAGTGCCTTTTGCAAAAGATTTTGACCCCCTATGGGGTGAGAAATATCTGTGTCCTTTTTCTGTCCAAAGGTCTGGCTCAGTGATTGGCATAAATCAGGCATTACCACAAATCCATTAAGTCCAATCTTTTGGAGCAATTTACACAATGAACTCTGATAATACAATTATTCATAAAAGAAACACATGTAATTATTCTCTGTGTATTATATGGAATGCATTTGAGCTTGGTATCTCTTAGGGTTAATCTAGGTTGTGTAACTGGATTAGCTTGGAAATGGCCCAAGGGATTGGTGGACCACATTTCTGGGTCAGGGTATGTCATGGGTACAAGGCTGTGTGCACTCTATCTGATCCATTGTTACTTCCTCCTTGGCACTGCTGTCATGCTCTGCCATGAACTAAGTAACTTTGCCCTGCTGAACACTTGATATTTCTGCCTTGGAGACATCTTACCATGGGCTGAATGCCCTTAAAACAGGAGCCAAATTAAACTTCATTTCCTTTACTGTGTTAGATATTGTGACCAACAGCCAGAAAACTGTGTAAGACAGTATTAGGTCTGAATCTGAGCCCATTTGTTAATGAGAATGTAAATTCTCTAGGCTTTATGTTTCTCACATGAACTGGGAGAAAAATAGTCAACTCGTGAATTGTGTAGAACAAGTGATCACATAGAGACAACAGTGACAGTAGAATAGATAGCAAACACTCATTCAATACAATTCGATTCACATTACATCATTGAACTTTTAGTAAGTAGTTGTATCCTTTAAAAAGACTTTACAATCAATTCAATGAACAAGAAAATCCAGAAGAGTCCTGGATGAGTTCACAATTATGATGACGTGTTTGCATCTTGAAACTTCTGGGTAACGTCAAATATGAAAGCAAAGGACAATACAGAGAAAGAGAGGGAGCAAAGAGTGAGAAATGGTTTACCTACACTTAACTGTGGAATTAAATATGTCCCCCAGACACTGCTCCTCCGTTCCTTTTTAAGCCAAGTTGTAAATGGTAAACAGCTTTGATAAAGAACGTGGGCTTTGGGACAAAGAGAAAATTTAGCATTTATTATATTGACTAAATATAGGTAAGCAGATTAATTTCTCTACACCTGTTTCTGTTGTCAAATAGGGATAGTAAGACTTAGGGTTGTTGATGTTAAATAAAATGACGCACTCGACACTTTAACATACTTGACTCATAATAGAGTTCTTAAAAAAAAATAGACACTAGTCCTTCCCTTTATATTTTTCCTTTCTCCTGTTGCCTTTACTAGCTGATGATCTAGTCTCTTCCAAGTTGGAAAAATGGAAAGAAACTAGAGCATATTGCACTTAATGAATTGAATTGATATTCTCCTCTACCACCTCCAAGCTAAAGCATTCCCTACATCTTACTATTTACCAAATCAGGAAAAAGGCAGAAATGCTATATTTGTATCAGGCATTTCTCCATTCAGAAGCAAGGCTTTTCTGTTGCTTAAATAGCAATGCGTTTTGAAGGTTATTGAGATGTGTCATGATTTGTGTCTAGATGTCTCCCAAAGCCTCATGCAGTCATGGGGCGGGCTTCTAGAGTTTATGATTGATCCATGGTCCAACGCTGGGATTAGGGTGTGGGTGCAACACCTGCCCTTGGGAGAGAAGTTTGCATACAATGTAAGGGAGGGAAAGAGGCTTGCTTGCTGATCCTCCCTTTTGCTCTTGTTGCTTTTGCTGTCTTCTGCTGCCATGAACTGTTGCCCTCTGCCATGTGCCATTCTGCCTTGGAGTGAGCAAAGTATGTACTGAAACCTCCACCAATTTTAAGAGAAATAAACCTTTCCTTCCTTAATTCTGGGTGTCAAGTATTTTGTCTCAGCAATGAGAGAAAAGTGAGCAAGACAAGGCCCCTTATGAGGCAATAACTAACTAATCTTTAAAATTAACTCTCAAAAAGAATATTTCATAATGAATATCAGCTTTCCCCTTCTTTTGAACAAAATACTCTGTGGAAAATGCTCTGCCGTAGGAAAACGGGTGACAATTTTCCATCAAAAAAGTCTTCCTAATATTCAAAAATTCTGACCATGGTTTTTTAATCCATTCATACTAAAAAGAAAATGATAGTATGTAAGTTTAACTAACTGCCTTCCTCACAATATTCCTACTGTCTGCTGTTGCTCACTTAACGTGTGCAGACAATTGGAGGGTTTTTCTCAAACATCCATCCTTTCCTTCCTGGCCTTGCTGCGGAGTAGCCATGGATCTTGACTGAAGCCAGATCAATAAGAGCACTTGCTTGGGACTTTGACCAAGGAAGCAGTTGTCAGGACCTGGAAGGTAAAGTCAGGAGTTACAAGTTTTGGAACTTCCAGATTCTATCTCTGTCTCACTCCCCCTCCAAATATATCCAGGTATAATTGAAGTATAACACAGTGTATATGTTTAAATTGTGTAATTTTATCTGTTTGACATCTTTGTTCACCTGGAAAATCATCACCACAATCACAAAGCTACACCTTCCCTGATCTAATTTTTGACAAAATAGCCTGAAATTGGAGGACAGTTTTGCCTATGGACCACTTATCTCTGAAGATCTAGTTATGCCCTGCCTGCCTTAGGATAAGATGAGCCAATATATGTTAACGTTTAAATTAATTCAGGTTGGGTTACCATCATTGGCTACCAAAAGTCGTTGAACAAATGTCCTGATCATTCACACTATCATAAAGCTTTTTTTGTACTTATTTTATAAGTAAAACTAAAATTAGATTTTGAATTTATATTCATGCTAGGTAAAATGAACAAAAAATGTAATCCAAAATGCTCATCAGTTTTTGAAGAATGTGAAGCAATTCAAATACCATTTTCTGGTTTTTTTAGAATGAAAAAGACTCAGAAAAAACTAAGATTTACTACATATTCAGTTTTCTGTTGTTTATAAGCACCGGTAAGCTATGCCATCTTTTAAAAACCACCTATGCTGAAAGATACTAAAAACTGTAAATTATCCAAGTGTTTTTTTTACTATAAAACATGCATGACAAATACTTTTGTGGTCATTTGGCCTCTGGCCTATAGAAGCCTCTCACTAGACTATATATACAAAGCCCAGTGTTTGTGTTTATAAAAGATGGCTCCCTTGCTTTGGGTGAGAACTAATTTACAAGAAGTAACAATGAAAGAAAAATCTTTTATGTGCAGACATGTAACCCCAGTACTCTGAGAGACTGAGGCAGGAGAACTGACAGTTTGAAAATTATTGTAAATTAAAATTTTTGAACACATGAATAGCAGGGCAAAAAGAATAGGACTGAAATTCTGAAACACCAAGTAACATTGTTCTCACTTTCAAAATGACCTTGATAAAATAGATTTAATTCAATTTATGCCAAAAGTTAACAATATTTGTACTTTTCACTTTTTGTTTGTTGTTTTGTTTGTTGATTTCACTTGGAAAATATATTCTTTTTATAATAATATAATTTACAAATAGAATAAGGAATTGGATCTAGAAACAATAACTGAAATTTTGACATAAAATTTAAAATGTAAAAAAACACTATCAATTTCGCAAAACCACTTAAAATTTAATTTACTTTTTTCCTAGTCAGTCAACCTGTAAACCTTCCTTAGCTTCCAGGAATGGTTTGCAAAGTCCAACTCTCGATCAGCTTCCCTGGAACATACAATTCGTATTTGGTAAGAAATTAAACACCTGATAAGTAGAAAAAAGAGGACTGCATTACAATTTCCACCATCACAATTTTCTACTTCTCAGCAAATGGAAGGCTTGGAGCCCACATTTGTTTTAATAGTTCTTCAAACATGCCTCCTTTTCATGTTTTTCAGAGCTCAAACCACACAAAGAAAGATAAGTTTCATTGCAAAAGGTTTTGGCAAATTTGCAAACACTTCTAGTGATGTGATTTCCCCAGGGTAAGTGTAGAAATATCTAGCAATCTGGTCATGTAAGCATTTTGGTCAGAGATCACAATGTCAATAACATTCCCCAACAGAAAAAAACACAACATTTCACCCAGAGGAGACTCAGCTTTGACTACAAATGCAGTTAGTACAGAAGATGATACGTACAAACCATGACCATACTATATTGCCATGTTGGTCTGTGGTCCTCTGCATCCCTCTGGTTGTGTTCCCTCTTAGCAACCAACTACTTCTACACTAGATGGATCGTGATCTGTAAATGGCTGCTCTGTACGCAGCAGATGCTTGGTTTTCTGAATGGATGTGTAACACCTTCAGTTAAATTTCCTGGGGTCAGTTAGCAAGTATGCTGATTTGTACCAGGTAAGGATGGAAGTGGAGAGATAGACTTAGGTGGTTGTAGTGGTGCCTATCATCACAGTGTTTCATATTAGGCAGAACCGATACACTTGCAATCTGGAGTCTTTGATAATTCTTCTTAGGCGGAGTCTTTTCTGGTCCACATCCTCCAAGAGAAGACAGGAGAGATGAGAAGAAGAAGGTATAGAGATGAGACAGTGGGACATGAAATGGGTGAGTGCAGAACATAATGCAAACTCTTGGTCAAGCCCCTTGGGGAGAAAAGCGAGCCTTCAAAGGATCTCTGCTAGTGTGGGACTGAAATGCAATTAGACATTGTGAATAGAATGTAATAACAAATAAATTGAAAAATAGGGCACATACAGAACTGATCAAGAAGGGATTATCAAGAGACTGTGTTAAACCAACTACTCATTTGCAAACAAGTATATTCTCACCCAAAACTGTTTTCAGTTATGATTGAATGGAAGCACCAATTGAATAGTCCTTTAAGACATCCACAGTCCAAGACAGCAAGTGGTCCTTTTGTATGGGTTCATAATTTTTCCCAGAATTAGCTGTGAAACACTCATGCTTTCTGGGACCAGAGGCAAGCTGGTTTACCCAGTTTCTGGCAAATTTATTAAGCAACTCAAACTTCTCAATCTCATGGCTTAAAACAATATCAGTTAACACAAATTAGTGAAGAAACAGAGACATAGGTCAGTCACCAAAGAAAGATGTAAAAATAAAGTAAAAGAAAATATATTTGCAATACAAGGAATGAGTCAGCTAAATCCCAGTACAAGTTAGGACAAATGAAGGAGCCGTCAATCTGAAAACCTTCTTGGGATTGGCAAGAAGTCTCTTCTGATCTCAGACTGTATTTACCTTCAAAATGGAAAAAAGAGGAGCAATAAATCTCTCTATATCAAAGTCCTGATTAGTAGATACAAATTGAAAGTGTTTGGCCAATTAGACTGAAATCAATCTCCTCTAGGCAAACCCTCTATCAATATGTATGTAGCCTCTCGACATATTTAAAGGTAATTTGAGAAAGGCTGGCTACCTGAAATAAAAGATGATCACGCTAAAATTTGAATTTCCTTTTTACTGCATTCACCACAGCAATAAAAAGAGCTATTTCTGGTCTATTGTATTTTGTCAAAACCAAGTAAACAAACAAACAAACAAACTGGAGATACAAATAAGTTAGACACAGTACATGGGGATAACAAAGTATTGTGGGCAGATAACAAGGAGTCAGGGACCAGACTTTGGTCTAGTTTCTCCTGCCACATCTGTGTGATTTTAGGCTGCTCCTCATACTCCAAACTCCTTGAGTTGCTTGTTTATAAATAAGAGGATAGCTACAGACTATTACTCTGAGATCCCCAACTATCGATAAATTCCCCAATTTGTAGGAAGTATTGTAGATAAATGAGTAGAAAGGGATCTCTACTAATCGTTTCACTTTTTTTCACATGAAAGGGAAGATCCAGGAATAAGTTGGCAAGATACTACCCCAAATGACCTCTCATCATCGACAGCCATGAAAAGTCTATGTTCTCAAACAGGACTAATTTGCTAATACATAATGATTATTTATTGTTCAAATTACTGTTGTAGAAAGTTTTATTCGGTCTCAAATACAATTTGGTGGGATAGATGCTATTTTATACCAATTTTATAGCTAAGCACACTGAGATGCATGACAGAGTTAAGATGTTTTCAGAGACAGACTAGAGTTTAGACTCTAAAGTTTGTAGCCTTGGCCATTACATAGTTATAAGCAGTCTCGGTAGGTCACTGCCTATAGATCACTTATAGAGGTCACAGGGTGCAGTTTACTAGGAATCTTCAGCATGTGCTTTAAGACCCAGAACACACACGATTGCATTAAAACATTTCAGTGTCTTTGCTATAGATCTCAGCATTACTTCTCTTCTTTTTTTTTTTTTTTTTTTTTTTTGAGACAGGGTCTCACTATGCAGTTCAGGCTAGCCTCAAGCTCAATTTTTTGTTTGTTTTTGTCCTGTACCGGGAATCGAACTCACAACCTTGCACTTGCCAGGCAGGCGCTGTGCCACTGAGCTCAATCCCCAACCCCCCATTACTTCTCTTCTTGTGGCCTAGGTGAGGATATTTTGGTTAATACTTGAGGAAAATGAATTGCTGATGTTATCCTAGTCTGTGAGAAGTGCTCCACTAACTCTGGGTAATACCATGGCACCAACTGAACTAAGATGAGACATTGTCCGCAGGAGTTCTTCCTTCACTAATGGTGAGTGGGACCTTGTGCAAGGTGTCTCTTGATTCCTGGTGTCAGTTCGCCAGCCATAAAATGGATACTTTTTCACCAGGATCAAAATGCAAAAAGGTAAAATACAAGGGGTAAAATAAAGGACTTTGGACCTAGAGTTATCTGGCAGTGATTTTTGATATTTCACAACTTACTTAAACAATTTCTGAGACTCAGTTTCTTTGGTTCAAAAATGGAGATGATAATGGTAAGCACCTACAGAAGGTTGAAGTACAGATTAAATTAGGGACCTTTTCTCCCATACAGTACTTTAGCACACAACAGCGGAAATAAATCATAAGTGTCCCTAAGCATTGCAGGCACACCCTTTCCTGGAGACTGTGTGTCTCTTCATACCTGTCTGGGGCATGCAAACTGTCTTGTCTGCTTGTTCCTTTGTCACCAGTAATGGAGATGGGTTGGTCCTGAGACAACTTTCTTTCTCCTTGCTTCCTTTCGCCTCCTCTCTTTTTTGTGGCCAATGAATACATCACTTCAAAAAATCACTTCAGGACCCGTGTCCCTCCTGCTCCAGAGGGGGACTAAAAACTCCCTGACCTTATTCAAAGTAACATGGACTCTAACAACTATAATCACAGATAGAAAAATCAAGAAAATTACACTCTATGCAACCTTATGAAGTGTAGCATGTGTTCCAATAACTAATAGTCACTGAGAAATAAAGAAAATTGCATATGATCTTAGTTGGTACATTTTTAAACATGTTTACTAATTCTCATGTTATTAAAATGCCTAACTATATGTATATCTTCCATAATTTGTGGAATGGAAAAACAAAATTTTCTTCTCAGATATGTTCAGTGGAATGAATATGTATACATATTGCTATTAGATGTACCTTATTCTCTTTTACCCAGTTGCTGTCTATAAAAATCCCAGCAATGAATAGCAATTTAGTATATATGCTGCCAAAGCAACTGCGATGAATAGCAATTTAAACTATAAGACTATATTCAACATACTTCCAAGGAGTAGACCAGAGTGTGTAATAGTTCTTTGCTATTCTCCATATCCTCATTGTATTCCTTACTCCACATACATATCTATTTGTTGTTCTCTTTCCATTCTCATTGTTTCAGCAGGTGAGATAATGTTGAAAATCAAAGACCCTTAAATGAAAAAAGCAATGTGAAGAAAACTAGACCTCTGTTATGGTTTGAATCTGTGTGTCCCCCCAAAGCCTCAAGTGGCCATGGGGCAGGCTATTAGAGTTTGAACATGGGTGTGAGAGCTGCACCCACCCGGGAGTGTATAGTTTGCATATGTAAGGGAGAGGAAAAGAGTGCTTGGGGCATTCCTCCCCCATTCCGCCCTGGTGTGTGGTTGTTGCTTAGCTGTGTGCTGCCGCCCTGAGATGCAGCTCTTTGCCATGTGCCACTCTGCCTTATAATCTGCCAAGTACGGACTGAACTTCCATGAACTGTAAGTGAAATAAACCTTTCCCTCCTTAATTTTGGGCATCAGGTATTTTGTCCCAGAAGCAAGAAAAAAGTAACCAAGACAACCTCTTAGGCTTGTCACTCAGCTGTCTCTAGTGTGAACATATAATTTTTAAAATTGATGCCCACAAAAGGACACATTTGAACCTGAAAGCGGCCACTACTAGTTATATAGCAGTAGAGTAGGGACAAACCAGGTCTCTGTCTGTCTCTGTCACTGTATCTCTTGATCTTTCAGTCTCTCTCTCTCTCTCTCTGTCAAGTCAAGCACGTCACTTAAGTTGAATCCAAAATACTTTCTAACTATTCAAAATCTATATCCAAGGTATGTTTGACTTTCCTCCTCTTCCCATTGCCCCCGCTGCTTCAAGTCTCACCTCTCAACCCCCCCAACAGCCCCAGGCAGTCTTTTTGTTTTCTCCCTGCCTTAGCCATCAACTCTCTCGTCAATCTTGTACAAAGTGACCAAAGATGTACTGTTCAGACAAGATTCTCACCAGGGAGTTTGCCCTCTGTCTCAGGACTTTAGCAATATCTAGAGAGAGAATTTTTATTTCCAAAATTTGAAGGCAGCTTCTGGCATCTATTAAATAAAGGCCCCATGATAATCCTCCATGACCAAGAATTAATTACCTAGCTCCACATGTGAGCGGCTTCCCAGCTGAGAAACTGTTTTAAAATATAAACCAAATTCCCTCACACCTCTGGTTGCAAGTTCCTAAAACAGTATATACAAAAGAAAACCCAATCGCCTTATGACACGTGTCTCCTTCTTGTCCTCTAAATTCTCCTCTGCTTCCCTCTGCCTCTTGATTCCCTCCAGTTTCTTCTTTCACTTCAAGTAAGAAGGTCTCTGTCTCTCAAGTCTCACAGAATCCTGACCAAGGCCCCTGTCTGAGATGCTCTTCTCATGAGTTTTAATTTGGCTGGGTCTATCTGCTCCTTCAAGTCTCAGGCCAAATACGGTAGCCCCTGAAGGCCACAGTAGATTGTTCAGATTGCCATTACTTTGTCTACTTCCTAGTTTTATTTGCTTTTCTCCTGTAAAAATGTAAGTTCTGAAAGATCAAGTCCTTTTCTTTCTTTCTTTCTTTCTTTCTTTCTTTCTTTCTTTCTTTCTTTCTTTCTTTCCTTCTCTCTCTCTCTCTCTTTCTCTCTCTCTCTCTCTCTCTCTCTCTCTCTCTCTCTCTCTCTCTCTCTCTCTTTCATTCTTTCTCTTAAATTTCTCATTCTGAGAGCAGACCATAGTATGGCCAACAGTAGGCAAACAAAACATATTTATCACTGGAAAAACTTTTGCAGTACCTCACCCTGATAAAGGGAAAAAAGACCCTGCAACTTAGAGAGCTAAGCTCAAATCAGAATTGAGATTCCCTACTGTAGATTTAATCTTCAGGCATAGCCATGATAAATTCAGTGACAGTAGGAACTCCTTAGCAGGTGTTAAGCATGGCTGACCTGTGCCAAACCCCTCCCATTCATTTTCTTGGGCAGTCCTTCCAACTCCTCACCTCCCCAGCTATATCCAGCCACACTCGGTGTTTCTGTGCCCAGCTGTGCCACACTTGCTGTCATCTCCAGGCCTTGCCCACGCTGTGTTTTCCATCTACCTATCCCCCTTTCTCTCTACCTTTCCATTGCTCTGCACAGTTCTAGGTGACAAACATACCAGAAATTGGCTTTGGCTCTGCCTTAGTTAGCTGAGGATGCTACAATACAAATACCTTACAATGAGTGATTATTGATCTGAGTTCTGGAGCCTGGAAAATTCCAAGAAATGGTACCAGCAATGTGGGTGTCTAGTGAGAGTTAGAAAGGGCACCTTCTTGCTGAGTTCTGACAAGGTAGAAAGGAATGAAAACACTCCCTTATGTTCCTTTTATGAGGAAATGAGGCCTGCTCCCAACAACATGTGTGAGCCTGGAAGTCAGTCATCCTTTAGTGTTAGTCAAGCCTGCTGCCCTTCCATTCATACGGGCTGTCTATGACATAATCACTTCCCCAAAGCCCCCACTCTAATGCGATCATCTTTGGGCTGAGATTGCAATATATGAATTTCAGGGGGATATGAGTATCACACCAAGGCAGGCTTTGTGGTCCAACATCACGCTTTGGTTACCTTTATCTCCCTCACAGACGAAACACTCTTTGAGGGCCATGGGACCCATTACCTAGCTCATCTTTGTTAAATTTACAAATGTGATAGGAATTATTTTCTTGATTTACTGATGAAGAAATCTAATCACACAGTCTGATTCTTCCAAAATCAAATTGTTTGTGTTTAAGTAGATTCAAGCCAACTGGAATATGGAATCTATATTTTAACTCCTGTTCTGTTTTAGCCACATTGTAGCTTTGCACTGACATGTTCCTTACTCTGGCAGAATATCATTTTGTATACCTGTGAAATTATCAGGTGGAGTGGATGGAGAACTAGAGGTGGACCACATGGAATCTGTAGCTCATTTTAACTCTAAAGCTGATGATTTAAGACTTAAGTGCTCCTATAGAAGTTGTTAAGAAATTATTTGACAAATAGTTAAATATATTTATTCTGAATTCTACAGAAGATCTTCAGCAAAGAGGCAAAGAACATATAAAACACTTCTCTATGTTCAGCCTGCCCTTAGTCAAATTTTAAAGTGACCTGTTCTTTTACTTCTTAGGAATTCTCATTCTTAATGTAATAGTCAAAATAGGTAGGTCTGCTTTTTTTCTACAGGAAAATTGCAGTTCCTTGATAGGTTAAGCTCCCTGGCTTTCAACCTTCTTGTTTATCCACTCAGGAAACTGCTTTACTACCTCACAAACCAGCACACCCACACGATTAGCACTTAATTAAGTCCAAGTCGGTAGCTGGGCTTTAGGCTCAAGCTGAGATAATTCACTCAAAATAAGTCTGGATTTTATTTCTTTCATTTGTCCTGTAAAAAGTACTCAAATTTTGAACACTGTCCACTACAGATTACACTTATACTAAAAGAATATCAAACTTTACATCATTTGTCTTTCAATATCAATGTGAAAGTATTATTTAAATTTAACATAGGCTCCCTTCATGTTAAGAAGAAACTGGAAAATTGCCTAGATGCACTTACACATATATTTAAGCTAACAATTGCCCTATTTTGACAAATCACAGTGGTTTGCTTTGTTTTTTGTTTTTTGTTTTTTTGCTTTCTTTGTGAGACATGGCTGATTGACATCGGCTGTACTGTATTACCTGGCTTCATCTATTTTGGTTGACTTTGCCAGGTATTTCCAAGTTTATACTGGAGTTTGTGTGTGACCAATAGAAGAACACAGTGATGATGACATGTTACCTCTAAGACTGGGTCATAAATGAGACTGTGGCTTGCTGCTCCATCTCTTCTGTTCTCTTACTTGAATTCCACGCTGTAGGAGAGGCCAGTTGCCATGTCTTGAGAAGAGACCTCTGAGAATCAAATATGGGGAAATGAGGGCTGCTGCCAATTGCTATTTGAGTGAGGCTGGAAGTCAATCATGTTTTCGCTTTAGTCAAGTCTTCAGAGGTCTATTGCTCAAGACAATACCCTGATTCGGTCTCACTAGAATCACCCAGCTAAACTGATTCCAAATTCCTGGGCCAGAGAAGCTGTGAGCTATGAAATTTTTGTTGCTTTTATCCACTACATTTTTTGGACAATTTGTTTTGCAGCAGTAGATGAACAAGTGCTTCAGGGATTAAAGACGTTTCATTTATTATTTATATAATTCTACCTTTTGTTGAATCTTATCAAATAGATCAAAACTTCAGTAGTAGATCACAAGATAAAGTTAAGTATATATTGTTATTTGAATGGTAGAGTTAAAATATGAAGCACAGATTTGAATTTTATTTGCTTATGATGCAATTATTTGGGACCTTAATGGAGCATTTAATTACTAAAACTCAAGGGGAATACAGAAGAGGAAAAGAAGCAGACAAAGGAAATCAAAACAATGGAAGAAATGAGAACCAGTGGAAAAGGTATACATTATGATAAGGGGAATCACAGAAGCAGTTTTATAGATTTTTGTCTCAATTGTTTTTGGTTGAGGAGGGCTTTTTTTCCAGTGAACATTTGTATGAAAATCATAACTAATATATTCCACTCAAAACCTCAGAATAAAATGGAGGAAAAACTAGAAAAGAATAGGCAAAGTGGAACTGAATGAGCTTCCTACTTGAAATTCCAACAGATGATATTTAATAATAAAGAAAATCACCTCACTTGCTTCCTAAATTCAGAGAGATTTTTCCAGTAATCTACCTTTCAATATGATATTTGCTGTTAATATTTTGGAAAGTACTCTACCATATTAGATAGGTTTCTTTTATTCTTGGATTACCAAGAACAGGTTTGCACAATAGGCTGTGGAATTCTACTATTGTTCTGAGAATCAGGCAACTGGACTCCACCTTTCTTTATGTTCCATCGGGTTTTGCTCTTGCCTTCTCCAGCTGCATGATGTCCTGAGTGGTGAATACCCTGGCCATATCCGCCCCAGGCAGTATTTCATTCCAATGTTCACCCAAATTTGTATTTAGGTATTAAAATATGAGCATTATCAATGCATAAACGGACAAGGTGGGCATTGTATACTGAATATTGAATACTGGTCAAAAGAATTATCATTAATTTTATGGTTAGTATCAAGATTTAAGAAAAAACAAGCTTTGAAAGACAACCATATATCCTGTATCATTTTTATTGCTTTTGTATTGTTTTGTTTTTATCTTTGTTGTTGTTATTTTGTTATTTTTGCTCTTTAAAATAAAAAAGTCATAAAACAAATATTAAATAAAAAGAGGATAACTTTTTTTCTTTTGTGGATACTAACAGATAAATTTTCAAATCTTCATGAAAAGTTAAAAACTATCAACATTTAAAAGTCACAGAAAAATGTCAATAAATTTCACTTGAAATGTCCATTTCAGGGTTCTCTTGAAATATTTTGTGACACCTGACAAACAACCCTAGCTATAGACAATTGACTAGAGTCACATCTTAATAGATAGAAAATTCTTCCAAAACTTATTGTTTATATATGAAAAAATCTTGTTAGAGCTATTCCTAAAATTTAACATATGCTAATAGATATTTGTCTTTGGTGCTATGGGACCAAATTTTCTATCCCATCAATAGCAGAAAAAAATTTGATCAGTCAGGCCAAAGGAAAGAGTTAATTATGTTTCCATTCACTAAGAAAAGCATAAAATTATTCTCAAATAATGAGACAGTTAAAGAGTGCAAGGCCCAAAAATGTGGGAAATATTATTATACATCTACATTATAAGGTTAATTAACAAAAATGTTATTTTTCTGAGTTTTATGATGTTTGAGCTATTTATCATATTTTTATTAATTGTGATTTTGTGATTCACTTGCTCATTGTGAATAAATATTCATATTTTAATCATTTTTTGATAAGGATCTATCCCACCAGTTATCAGTTGATAAACAGAAAGTCAAGGGCAGTCATAACCTAGATAACTTAAAAGGATACAACTTGTAAATCAGGAACATGGTGATCGACTTAGAAAGTTATTAAATGCATAGATTATTTTAGCAAAATTAATCCCCATTATGATCATTCAACAAAAGTCACATAGAAAGTAAAAATTACTATTATTGACTTTTTGAGGGGATCACAAAACAAGTAGCAAAGTTTAACGTTTACGTTGAAATCCATTCCCAACAGATTCATCTTCATGACCATGGTTCATGTTTGTATCATCTTCCAAAAACTACAGACTTCAAGATAAGTAGCTCAGTAAAAAGTAGCAAAATAAAATTACATCTAGGGAATTCAGAAACCAGTTTTCTTGATTTCTTTCTTAAGTCAAAACTGAAAAGGAAAATTGGTAATGGAAAAAAACAAGAGAAAGAAGAAACATAAAAGGCAAAGCAGAAAAATAAGATTGAGGAAAGAAAATAAACATCCCCATGATGATATTATGAAATAAATACATTATGTGTTTATTTCATTTTATGCCCCCCAAGAGTTTTCCACGCTGAGTAAACTGAGTCCTAGTCAGACAAGTTGTCCAGATTCCCAAACACAGCTGATTCTAGTCGCTGAGCTGCAGCGTTGAGTGTGTTTTTCTAAAAGCCTTCTAGCTTTCTTCACTATTTTAATGTACTCTGTTACACTTCACTTACAAGTCGAAGATGACCCCGGGGCAGGACATTCCAAACATTTCCCTTTTGGAAGAATTTAAAGTAAAAAGACGTTCAAATTCACAATCATTGCAGAGCAACCCTGTGAACTAACTATGTGAGAAAGATAAACATAATTGTTGATTACAAGCAGATTTTTGATGCAGTGGGTGAGAACAAATGTCACTCCTTGTACGGCTTTCTGCAGTTTGGCCTTCCTTTCACTGTCCCTCCTGTGTTCAGCATCCTTGTCAGTGGATTTTTTTGGTTCATGTGAGAAGTGAGGAAACGCTTTCTCTTCTATAGCGTCCTGATTAAGGGTACGGAGCCCCTGAAGGGGCAGAGATGCGTGGAGCAGAGATGTGTGGCTCTTTCTCCCGTCTCATTTACTCGCTGTTTAACTCAGATGAGCGCTTAGCCTGATAAGTCGGAGTCTTCTTAACTCTGAAATGCGAATGCTCATAGCTCCATCGGGAACGCATTGGAGTGAATAAAAGAGAGTCAATCACGCGGTAGCTCAACACCTGATATATAAAAGAGCCACTGCGCGCTACTACTGAAATTCAATGAATATAATAACACTGAGCAACAAATCACTGATTTGTTTCAAAATAAAGTAAATGCTGGCCAGCCTTTATTCCAAACATATCTTGGAAACTTTGAAATTGTTGCCAAGGAAGACATGAAATGTGAAATAAGATGTTCAGTTTCTCCAAGTGGGTCTCACATGAATTCCACGAACTCTTTGCAATGAGAAAGGGACGGCACTGGCAAAGACCTCCTTAGAAACTGCAGCTATTAGACAGGAGCGGGAAAGAATACAGTCATTGTAGCATCTCCTTCCGCGTCCAGACGAAGCCCTCTGTTCAAAAATAAATAAAATTTAAACAGATACAAACCCCATCCCAGCTGCCCCCAAGCCCAGCCATTCAAATCAGCTGGAGCAGACTCTGGACTTTGCCCACTGCCCAGCCTGAGTGTCATTCATCATTCACCCATGATATAGGACTATTTTTGTGGGAAAATGGTTCCATTGTGGGTTTTGGCAATGACAGCGTTGGTTGAGTTCAGCTAAGCTTATTTCTTTTGTTCAAAGGTGAGAAACTGTTTACAAATAATCTGTGCATAATTAGTTACTTGATTTTAAAACTGTCTTCTTTTTATTTCTTCTTTTTCTTGGGAAGCCATCTGGGAAAACTGATTACTCCTAAGTCATTATAAGCTAATATGTAGCCTAGGTAGTCTGGGATGAATCTCTCTGTTAATGCTGATTAAATACTTAAAACTAATTAGGCCATTTTAATAGGAGTCATTTATTACATAGTGCTTCTTAAGAAAGAACCTTATAGCTCATGTAGTATATGCTACCACTTACATATATATAAATTTTAGTGTGTGTGTTCATGTTGTTTTTTCTCATGTTCTGTTATACAGGTGTGTAAGGAAAAGGTAATTCCTAAAAGAAAAAAATCACGTCGATGCTATAAAACTGTAACTATTAAAAGGAAGGTAACTCTAAATGTCCAGCCTTAAAACAGCCTACAAAAATGCTTTACATATATCTCTGTGATTCCTACATGCAAACACATGAATTCTTGCATCAGTAATTACTGAAGCTTGAAGTTAGTAATTCTCACAGTAACTATTTGTGCAGTATTTTCACACCTATTTTAAACTATCAGCAAGAGATTGACCACCTCTCCAAATTTTAACTTCCCTAACCACAGTTAACAATCCCAGTCCTTTTAAGGACTAGTCTAATTCTGGAAAGACAGCTGATTCCAAAATGAATCTCAAGTTCTTTTTCATGTTCCTTTGAGATAAAAAACAAATGAACATCTACTTAAAATGGAATTTGTGTTATGTGTATGTATGCAGTCTTTTTTTTCTCTCCTGTGGGAGCAAATCCACACTTGTTTAATTTTTTGTCTTTATTCTCAGCACCAGAGTGTTTAGGTTCATTATGTGAAATGCAGATAAAAATCTCTAATTCCTTCTGGGAGCTGTAGTACATTCAAGAGATTCAAATAGGAAGTAAAATAATGGATTACAGTTTTTACCAATTCTAGTAAACACTCATATATATATATATATATATATATAAGAATATTTTTCAAAGACTAAAAAAGTAACTGGCTTTCTGTTAACACATTGGAAATAAGACTTTTATCTCATCAGACTTGGGTTCATTCCCTGGAATTTGCACATAGTTCTGTGCAGCGTTGTCTTAAAACCTTATTAATGCATCTAATTAAAGTAATGACAGAGAACTTCCACAAGCATTTAATGAAAGAAAACAAAGATTAAATTTAAGTTAATCAGCTTTGAAATGTAAACAAGCACATTCAATCATTAAATGATTCCATTTATTTTTAACAGGTTCTTAGATGTGAGTCTAATAAAATCCCACCATGTTTTCTTTATTTGCCCCAAATGTTTACTAGCACCATTAATCCATTAGTAAAAATCCAAAAGGGACATTTCATGCCTGGTAGGAACCCATTCCAAGTTTTTGATGAATGGTGGCCATAGTTAGCCAAGATTTTTCACACAATAAATTCTAAAATAGTTAATGGATCTTTCAAAAGTAAAGAGACTTCTAAAAATTTTTTTAAAAGAAACCTGTCGCTAATAATAAAAAACATCTCAGGTTTGCAGCTTCAAGACGTAAGTTTTCTGTGTAGACAAGAGCAATTGTGTGTTTCATAGGAAATGACAGTAGAACTAGTGTTCTTGGGAAACACATCAGCGGTGAATTTGGGACTCTGTTTCCGAAGCCAGATAGTCCAGAACAGAGGCTTATGTTTGTACACCGCGCAGAGTTTGGAGATGAAAGAAACAATTTCCAGGCTGATGAAGGAGAAAATCACTTGGCAGGTGCTGAGCAGCCGTGATGTAACTGCATTCCTCACACGGCTCCACCAGGAACCAGAGTCAGACACCTGGACTCATTTGGACACCAGGAGCAGTCTATTGGATTCTGTGTCCTCTTCCTCAAATAGCCAATGGTTTGCTTTGCTGTATCGTTTTGTCCTTCTGATGGTTTGCAGTTCTAATTAGAAATTCATATGATCATGCATCACACGGATCTACAAGAGAGTTACCCCAGGTCACTGACCATTTCTGTTTCCATGATGGAAGAGGGGCACATTCCCTGCCCAGACTCTGGGTCGTTCATTGCTGCTGGCATGCTGGCTCTCAACTCACCCAGGGCTTTCTTACTCCGTTAGTACCTGAGCAAGCAAACGACCAAGAATGTCTTCGGTACTGTGGTCACCAGCATTCCTTTGTAATATATAGGAAATGCAAGCTGTTTATAAATTTAGAGATGTTGCCTGATATTATTTCATCATTTGTTCAACAATTTTTTTTATCTCAGTAAGAACATTCACCATAAGCTCTACCTTTCTAATACATTTTAAATTAAAATATATTGTTAATTACAGTACCATGTTCTATGGCAGATCTTCAGAATGTCTTTGCTGGGAATAGCTAACACTTTAAATTCAATTATTCAGTTAAATTCAATAGCTATGCACCATCTCTCCCAATGTCACCCCACCCCAGCAACTATTCTGTGATTCAAAATTTATCTTTAAACACCACCTGTGGGTAAAAATATGTGGGTTTTTTTTCCCTTCCATAACTGGCTTATTTCATTGAGCATAATGTGCCCAAGATTTATTCATGATATAACACATAGCAGTATTTTTCTTTTTTATAGCCAAGTAATATTTCACTGTATTTATATACCACATAGTTTCAATCCATTCATTTGTCAGAGGACATTCGGGTTGTTTCTACCTCTTGGCTACTGTGAACAGTGCTTGGCTTAGTCCATTTTCTCACTGAACACCACAGACTGGATAATTTATAAACAGTAGAAGGTTATTTGGCTCAGAGTTCTGTTCTGGGCCTGGGAAGTCCAACAGCTTGGTGCCAGAACCTGGCAGGGCCTCCGTGATATGTCACAACCCAGCAAATGGCAAGCAAGGGTGCGTAAGACGGAGAGAGAACCAGGACGAACCCACTCTTTTCATCAGGATCCCAGCGAGGCAGGAACTGACCCACTCCTGTGGCAATGGCCTTAACCCATCTTAGGGTGGTATCCGTGGGGCCCCACCTTTTTTCAAAAGTCCTGTTTCCCCACACTGTTGTCACGGGTGTTGGATTTCAGGGAGAATTCTGAAGGGGGCTTTCTTTCTTTTTCTTTTTTCCGGTATCGGAAATCGAACTCACGACCTTGCGCTTGCCAGGCTGTACTGTTGTACTGCTGAGCTAAATCCCCAGCCCCTGAAGCGGGCTTTCTAACCGGAGCAGTGCTGCATAACCAACCCTTGACAAGCTCATGGCTCCTCCAGAGCCTGCTCCCACTGTGCTGGTGAAATATCTACAAGAACTCCGAGTACGCACCAGGGAATAGGGACACATTAGCTATTAGGGCATTGGTTACATGAGACCCCTTAAGTGAGGTTCTTTTTTTGAGTTTGTTAAAATGTCGAGATTGTTCACATATCCATTCTCCATCCAACAGCTAGAGGATTTTTTTTAAGGAAGTACAAGGGTAATCACATTGCTTTCTTGCTTCAAAAACCTCCTGGCATTCTCTGCTGTCTCCATAAAATCCCAGTCCTTACAGGGACCATGAAACCCTGCAGCCCGCACCAGCGTCATACACTTCTGCCACCTGGCACCCTTTCAGCTCTCCGCATGCATCAATCTTTCCCAAGTCTGTTCTTTGAGCAGAACACTCCCTTCCTTATTTTCAGTAAACCTGTCCAAATATTTTGTCCTTCAGATCTCAGCTGAAATACAACTCCCACAGGGCAATCTTTCCTGAGTCGTAGGCTAGACTGGATGCCTCTGCTACACATTCTTACAGTGCCCGCTCCTTCCTGTAGGGCTCATCTCCCTATGAACCAAATGCTCTGCTGTTTTTTTCCTTTCTTTTCCTCTTCTCTTCCCTCCCCTTCCCTCCCTTCTCTCCCCTCTCCTCTCCTCTCTTCTCCTCTTTTCTCTCCTCTTCTCCTTTTTCTGTCTTTGTTTTTTCACTTTCTTTCTTTC
>NW_004955417.1:22159000-22161349 GCF_000276665.1 Chinchilla lanigera
CCTTCCTTCCTTCCTTCTTCCCATCCTTCCTTCTCTCTTTCTACACTGAACCTACATCCCCAGCCCCTAAAATACGTTTTTCTTTATTCTGAGGCAAGGTCTTGCTAAGTCTCTAAGTTGTCCGGGCTGGGCTCAGACTTACCAGCCTCTTGCTCAGCCCTCCAGGCTGCACGGATTATAGGCACACATCACCGCACCTGGCTTCTATTCTTTGTTCTAAGTCCAGCTTCCCTACAGGTCAAAGGCACAGATGCTTTGTCTCCCTTACTTCCAGAAACCCATGCAGGGTCAGCACACTACCTTGTACATAACAAGGTCTCAAAAATATGTTTTGAACTATGGGCTGAATAAATTGTGTAGTGTCCGGAAGTCAGTGATTTTCTAGCCTTTTTAAGTCAAAGCCTCACTATGTTGGCTATCACAGAAACAAACTGAGCCGACTCACCAAGACTTAAATGCTGTGGAAACATAGTTCTGTAATCACTGCAGTTTAAAGTCATTCCTTATGACAGAACACTACTCATCAATAAAAAGAAACAGATAATACTGCATGCTATATCATGGATGAAACTCAAAATCAGTATGTAGAAATGAGCCAGATATGAAAGATTGTGTATTATATAATTCCATTTACGTGACAGGTCCAGAGACAGCCAGTTTATAGCTTCAGAAAATAGGTTAGTGTAGGGGTAGGAATGGGGTTTACTGTGAAGGGTGTGAGAGATTTTCCTAGGGCAGAGGCAATTGCTATAAATTTGACTTATGGTGAGAGTTGTACCAGGAAGTGGTGTTATAATATTGTACATGCTGGAAATGGATGATTTTTATATGTAAATATGGTCCCATCAACCTATTAAAATCATTGTTGTTAACTATAGTTGACCCTCACAGATTCCCTTTGTAGTATTTCAATTTTTTTTCTTTGTTTCATTGCTCCTGGTTGGTGTAAAAACACTTTGTTCATGTTGTTTCCTAATCATTTCATGGGGATTCATGTTTGGAGATGACCAAGCTGCAGCCATCATTTTTCTAAAGGTATTATGAATACATCAAATCAGCCAGCACATACTACTTTTCTGATCCTCAACTGCACCAATCTTTTCTATATCCTTTCAAGCTCTTCTATGGTAGACCAACATTGCAGAAAAGATGAGATTTGCAATAGGAAGTGCTGTCACTGTGGATGAAATGGAAGAAACTCTGAAGAAGCAAATGGAAAACATCACACTTTCAGGCAATTACAGACTCTTGGCTGAGATTCAGCTCCGGGCTTATCTTGTGGGGAGGAATTTTTAAACACTTCAAAGCTCTACCCAGTGTTATAGCTGTCACCTTAATCTACCCCAACCACGTCCACTGCAGAAAGTTAACATTTCAGAGTACACTGCTGAAGAATTCTGCAATTAGAGTGAAATATAACTGTGACTGCCTATGGGGATTTTTTTTTTCTTTTGATATCCTGGGTAAACTCAAAGAAAAGTAACTGAAGTACTAAGATCTCTTAACGCCATATAGCGAAGCATAATGGTTCATTCCTGAAGAAGGGTAAAGTATAATTCAGAATAAAAATATAAGATTACTTAGTCTATCAGGTTATACCTATCATCCGTATTGACTGTAAACATTAACTTCTAGAAAGAAGGGAGATTTTTTAGAAAAATGAACAAAAAATATCCAAGGACCCAGGAACAGATCCAGAATTCCATTCTATTTTTAGCATTATTTCCCATAGGGGATGTCTGATATTTTTGCTGTAGTTTCTGGATTTCAGATATATGTTTGAGTGCAAAACCATGTATCATTAAGTTTTCAGTGGCAAAAAAAATATTGATATAGAATACTCATTTTAATAGCAGAACTTTCATATGTATGAATTTACAAAGCAATAAAATACATATATAATTTATTGTTTTGACTTTAACTAATATTTCCTCTGCTCACTGTTTCTACTTACATAATAAAGGAATAATATTTTACCTTTTTTCTTTATTTCTCCTGCTTATTTGGGAATTAATATTATAATGATGTAAATTATTATGCTGTTTCTCTTGCGTGGAAAAAACCCCTAACCCAAACCAAAAATAAAGCATGGACCATTATAGTTCTGTATAGACCCTATCTGAGCAACTTACATGAAATTTTCTGATTAGAATTTAAACCTCAGAAGCTGAATGTTGCATCTTAATTATTCACCCCTTTCCTCTGGCATTCTGGGCAGAGATAGAAATATGTTTATGTAAAAGTTCTGTCACATCCCTTCAAGAATTTTCAAGGTCAAAATTAGGCATTAAGGCTGGGGATTTAGCTCAGTGGCAAAGCGCCTGCCTGGCAAGCGCAAGGTTGTGAGTT
>NW_004955417.1:22161532-22171132 GCF_000276665.1 Chinchilla lanigera
TAAATCACAAGTACCTAAAATGACCACAGCCTTTCTAACTTATAAGAAACTAGAAAATCAAATCTCTTTGGAGTTAAAGTCATGAAAATTAATTTTATGTATATGTGCCATATTTAGGTGTTTTCTGATGGAGATTTTTTCATTTAGACAGAAAAAAGGGACTTTGGTTCTCTGCTTTTCTCCAGATCTCATGTGTAGAAAGTGGTGAGAGAGATGGTTTGAACTGAAATTGTCTTTCTGTTTCAGAAGAGCCATGTGATATTTTATATAAGGAAACAGGCCTATCACCAAATTGAAAATTTGGTGAGGTATTGAACCTCTTTCTACTTGTTTTCTATTTCTGGACTTAATGACCAAATAATGTAGTCTTCAAGGCCTTTTCTAGTTCAAAAAATACAGAGTTCCCTACCTAATGAGTTTTCAGGACTATGCAGGGGTCAAACCTTCCATGCCAGTCCTACTAGTGATTGTTGTAGTCCATGCCTGAGGAAACCAGCACAAAAGCAACGGTGAACAACCAAAGCATACACAGATCCTCAGGAGCACAGATTTGACCAAAAAATCTAACCTGATTTATGGCATTGTATTTGCAAAATGCTACGTTAATATTTATCATGTTTTTTTTTTTCATTTGTGATTTGTTGTGCAGGTGCAAGTGTGTGGTGTGATATATGGGCATATATGTGTAATAATAATTTTGTTACAAAAGACATAGAGAGAGATGCTTAAGGTCCACTAGTGGGTTAAGTGTGTCTGACTGATGTCTGTCCTTTGATATTCTCCCTCCCCTCAATTTTTGCCTGTGAAACAACTCCTCCATTTTTAGGTCATGTCAACTGAGGGCTTGACCTCACCCTGTTTGTCCAAGGCATGCAGGCAGAGCGCTTTGTCCGTTGGTCACAAGGACTTGTTGATGAGCCAGGCCAATGCAACTTGATTTTCAGGCTTTATTGGAGCTATTAGCAATGCAGGGCTTTCTTGTTCTGCTAGAATTTGTGATGGTGATCCACATATGATTGTCTGTAGCTACTGGTTATTGTGTAGCTTCCATGAGTAGGAATCTAAACAGAAGAGGTCAGCCATGTGTGTTTGTAATTCCTGGTTTAACTATTCCTAAAGTTTCTCCCAGACTTCACTTCTATGGGCTGATACATCCCATTCCGTAAGCAGCCAGCTTGCAGACTTGTGATAAAAATGGAGCATACTGGGTAAAGTTTCTCTCTATTTCTTTATTTCTGTTGTGTGCACCTTTCAGATGCAATTTAAGAGTTAAGTTCTCTGAGTAGGCTTTCTGGAACCTGTTTACCTGCAGTTGAATGTTCTCTGTTCTGTATGGTACTCAGCACACCATATAGCTATCATTTGTTAGTATCTGTATTTCTCATGGAAATTAATTTTACCTGCAGTTGAATGTCCTCTGCTCTGTATGGTGCTCATCACATCATATAGCTATCATTTGTTAGTATCTGTATTTCTCATGGAAAATTTTAACTTACTTTTCTTTTTTTCATTCATCCAAGAATGTTATAGTCAGGAACCTTCCTCCTCTACCCTCATATTCTTGGAACCTATCAGAAGCAGTTGGCTCCCACTGGAAAATCAGCTAAGTATAAAGCAATGCATCTGCAGCCTTCCAAATCATAAAGACAAGGATGATGTGTCTTTGTAGTTTTCATGTCCTGGGGCCAATACACTAAAGTATGTACTTTTACCTTTAACTCTAATCTATTCTTCCTTACATCTCTCCCCTGGTGGCCTGTATTTTCCAGTGTCTCACTTTGGAAGTATTTAACTTACTTATTTTTTTTTTCATTCATCCAAGAATATTTTAAGTGTCTCCTATGATGCCAGAACTACATGAAACAAGAAGAATACACTAACCAACTAAACATGTCTGCAAAGACCTTTTAATCCACTGAGTGAAAAGAGAAAGAATAACCAGAATCTACTGTTATTTGTTCACTGCTACATACAAGAGAGGCTGCTGGGGCAGGCATAGCTAGGTACTGGGTGGTTTCAGGCGCTCACTGGAGACCTCCTTTGGGAAATGACTTTCAGCTGAACACTGAAGTATGAGCAGATACTAAGCTGATCAAGGAGGATTAGGGAGTGTCCTGTGCTGATGGTCCAGTATTCTAATTACAGAGGAATGAGGTTCTGTGAGGCAGTGACATAAACTCCTCGATGCCCACTGGGAAGTTTCTCATCTAGGAAATACGATATTTTATCATGTGTGGGGCCGGTTGCTCTTCTTTCTGTCCCCTTCTCTAGTAGAAATTGTTCAGTTATAATTAAGACTCTTTCCTCCACTTCATCATACTGTGTGCACTCCATGAACTTCACCAGGAACCCCTGCATTTGGGCTGTGGAGAGGTCTTCTCCTATACCTGGAAGCCTCCTGAAAGCAGCAATGACAAGAGCTTCCAGGTTCTGAGAGCCACAGTATGTAGTCACCTTGATGAAAGCTTTCCCTGACATGTAGCCACTGTTATCCCCATTTCACAGATTAATAGAGTAAGGCTTAGAGACTGCCTCAAATATCTTAAATTTAATGAGAGAAAATCTGTGGTCTGTCTCACCACGGGCTCTGAACAATGTTAACATTCCAAATCCTCATGTCAACTAGCATCTTTTCCAAGCATCTTGCTCTGAAGTAATAAAAGTGTGTCTCAGGAGGACCATTTGGGAAAATGGAGAGAGTGTGATGATTTTATACCTGAGCTAGGAAAGAGCAGCATGGGCTATTGTTGTACTAGGGCTTTTTTTCATCAGAGCCAGGCAGGGAGAGAAAACCAGGGGATGTGGAAGGACAGAAAGGTGATTTGGAGATGAGCTAGAGTCAGACCAAACTGGCCTCATCTACTCTGCCTTGATATTCAAGAGTGAGAACTGTTTGTTTCAATTACAAATGTAGCACAGGTCCAATATGTGGCATCTAATCTAGAAATTTCTCTTCCCATGATAGGCTGGGTTTGGTTATTCCACTGGGTGCCTAGTATTTCTCTAGTCTTGAGCCACATTACTCTCATAAATAATAAAACAACATGGTGATGGAAAGCACAATTTAGATAACTATCTTCCTAACTATAGGCTTTTATATCATTAATGGGCTGATTGATGTTTTGACATAACTAATGCCATGTGCTATTAGTACATGCACTGTAATGCATTTATGGCCATAAATCCTTTCCTTCTGTCTTCACAGTTTCATTAAAGGTCCACCAGAGTGAAAAGATCAATGAAAAAGTAAAGTTATAGGAAACAAATAAGTTAAAGCAGTAAGATAAAGAAGAAACAGTGACGGGATCCCTTGAACACCAACTTTCCCTGCACATGAGACATTGCTACTAGGAAAAGTACAAAATATCAACAATTTTTTGATATTTCAAAAGCACAAAACTCCTATCTGTTTTGTTAGGTGGAACAAAGAGTAGACTATTGGGTGGTGGTGACTTCAGAGACACAGAACTGAGGATCACAGATGGCAAGAAATGTCACTGTCACAGCAAGGCTGGTTGCAGAATGTTCTTTGATTTTAGGGGCAATTTCTTCTGAATGTTCACTTTCAATCCTGAGTGAAACCAACTCTGATATCAAGTAAAAGAGCTTTCCAATATCGATTACAGGTAGCTACTCTTCCAAAGAAACCAATGTTACTGAGGTTAATTTATTGCTTATGCATGATCCAAACACCTGTTCCAAATCAGCAAGTGGCCCTGCTCCAAGCTCTTTCCCTCTTTGGGCTCCTCTGTCTTCCATAGAAGGTGCCCAAGGCCACCACACTCACCTGCATCTAGCCAAGGACAAAGCAAAGTGTGGAGGAGCTCACTCACAGCTAGGAGTCCCCTTAGCCCCACTGGTACAGGCTGGAGATGTAGATCCTGCTTGTACAGTGCCCCCCACAGGAACCCCTTGTGGTACCGGGGATACCCGGTGGGCACACGGTTTGGTGAACAGTTAGCTAAAATAAAAACCAAAGGGATCCAACTTCTCGGTATTGCTTCTTGCCTCCCCCTCTTTGCACAATTTACTTGCTGTTCATTTTCTTCCTGCAGCAATGAAAGCCTTATGGATTCTCCAAGCTTAGTAAACTTTCAGAGCCAGAGTTTGTGTTGGGTGTGTGAGCTAGATAGATAGATATATAGATGTGTTTATGATATGCGGACAGTCACAAAGCCTACTGCATTGAAACAACCTAGAGAATTTAGATACCTAAGGGTTTTTTTTTTCTTCAACCTTTTAGCATTATCTTAATTATCTTTGTGAAATTTGATAGCAAGGCAAGACCTCTAAGTATTCCTTGTAATGATTTTACCTGTCGTAGCCACCTGAAAAGTAAACTGTAGTGCTGAGTTCTCTAGCTCCTCATATTTAAACAGAAGACCATGCTATTGCTGTGCTTAACTTTCTGCCGGGTCATCCCATTACTACTTGCACATATTTTTAAACTGAGCAGAAAAGTTGTTTCCGAAAGGACGCTCAAGTGCAGAGTGGAGAGCAACAGTGGCTGATCCTGGTGGTCTGGATTTTACTGCAGGGGTGTGGAGACCCCATCAGAAGGCACATCAGTGTTATTTCTCTTTTCATTCAGATGTCAGGAAAGATAAGGACTAGGCCTATGCGTTGTCTCTGGGGTTGTTATAGCTTGTGTCTAAATCTCCCCTGCAAGCCTCATGCAGTCATTGGTGGGGCTTTTTCGAAGATGACTCTATCTAGAGTGTGTGATGCTAGAATTGGTTCATGGTGTAGTGCTAGGCTCAAGGGCACTAAGATTAAGGGAGTGAGGGCTACCTACTCAAAGTAGCATGGATAAAATAAAAGCAATAGGAAGAGCTGTGATTGTCCCTTGTTGCTTTGCTAAATGCTGCATACCCCAATGAACTATTTCTCTTCTGTAGTGCCTGTCTGCTATGTCACCCTGCCTTAGAGCCAGCCAATTATGGACTAAAACCTCCACAAACTGTGAGCTAAACAAACCTTTCCTCCTTTAATTTTGAGTGGTGGGTGTTTTAAGTCAGCAATGAGAAATGTAACCAACACAGTGGCCAAGATAAAACTCCTTCTAATATGTCCCTCATTTTCATGCTTAGAGGATGCATCTTCCTCCGGAAAGTGGATTCACTGTGAGAGAATCACAGGGAATTGTTTGCTTGAAAAACAGACCTGATGTCTTATATTTTCCCCAAAGCTAAATATTTCCAAATTCATAAAATGTTCTCTTCACCTTAGAGGTCTCTGCTAGAAATTACTTAATTTAAGTAAATATTTTAAAGACATGATACATATTCTTCTGCCTTTCAGAAGAGAGATTCTAAAGAAAGATTTCCCCCATTTCTCTGTCAGTACAATTAGCAAGACAGTGCTTTAGTGAATCTCCTATTTGGCTTTTTGTGGAACATGAACTCTTTATTACATAAATTGTTCACATAGTCAGGGCTTAAAAATCTTGTAATGGAAAAATACTGGGAAACAGAATGAAAGAAGTTCTCACAAGCAACCCTCTAAAATGAGAAGACTCTACTTCATCTATGTTGGATGTTTCCATCTTGTTAAAATCAAATTCATTTTGAACTCACTCAGTCAAAAGGTGTTGGGTTATTTTTGACACATATGTTCATGTTTTCAAGTAGCCATTTTAAACCCTGAGCATGGAAATTCCTGTAAATGAACATACTGTGTTTTGTGGAGCCAAAGAAACACTGATTCCAATATTTTCTTTGGTGATGAAAGACTTTGATATGATAAATCTTCATTGTTTTCAATTAATGACAGTGACTGTTAATGTGACTAAGCTCTAAATGACAGAGTAGTTACGTAAATTTCAGTTTTAAGTGATTTTCCTACTTACTTGAAAGATTAGGTAATCTGCTATGGCATTTAACAGTATATAAACAGAAACACTGCTTCTCCGGTTTGGTTTTACTCAATCAGATTTCCCATAAAGTGTAAATCATTGAATGCTTTAAGGATTCTGGGATGTAAATATTAGTTCTACTCTGGCTGAATTATCTCAATTTTAGATTTAGTTCTATCTGAACTTTTAAGTTCTATTGAGAATGAAGTCCGACTTGGATTCCATGTGTCTACTTCCTTTTAATTATGGCGTGACAGTTGTCAGTGATTCCAATGCAATGTTAGGTCCTTATCGGGATTCCTTGTACCTCCATGATCATATTGTGTGAATACTCATAATAAGAATACACATTTCCTTCCTTCCTGTTGTAGAAAGTGTGGGCTGAAACTTTAGCGGTAAGGAGGTTAGGAGAAAGGAAACATTGTCATGGCAAAGGGTGCCACTCCCGACCAATAGAAAGTAAGAAGGGGAAAGTAGCAAATAAAAAAAAAAAGCAACCTGAAAATATTTGAAATTCAACAGCTCTTAAAACAGATGGGGAAATGTCCCTTTCCATGGCAGAAAAGTGTCTTTTGTATCAGTAAAGAAGTGTAAAGCTTGCAAGGCTATCGGTGAAGTGTAAACCTGCTCCTGTTTACTCCTGTAAGTTTCCCTGCCTCTCTGAACCTCTCCGTGCTGCCTGTGACTTGATGGGACAGTTCGGTGGTTTGGCTAGAAGCTGGCTAAAACGTGTATCAAAATGTTTAGTGGCTTCTACTTGCCACGGTTCAGCAGTTTTCATTTTTAAATGGATATTTATCTCGTTGAAATATTTACTTTATTGTGGTGAGTTGAAATAGTTCCTTATTCTGCCTGTGAGATTCTGTGGTAAGATTAGCGCTGTCATTTTAATGAAAATAGCTTAGAAGTTTACTTTATGGTGCTGTCTTATCGATCACTCAGAGATTCATTGACATGGAAAGGAGATATATACAAATATAATCGACAGGAAGAAAACCTCAAAAATTCTCTTGATATTATAGATACATAGCGTGTAGGTTGAATGTACTTGGAAGACAGCTGTTAAATTTAAAAATCCTAAGGTCTCAAAGGTCTCAAATGTCTATTTTGTTATTTTTTTTTTTTATTCTCATGGAACAAATTCCATCCAACCCAGCTTTCCTTCTTATTATCTGCATATTTCCTTCCGAGTCTCCAAAATTTCCCATCAGATTTTCTGTAATTATCTTCTTCACCACCAGTTATCTGGGATTTCAAATAGTAAGAAAATGGTGTAATAAGCACATGAGTAAAGTTTGCAGATCCACATTAAGTTAGCAATCTCTTATTTTACCAAATTTCAGTATTATAACCATAACAAACACTCTTGTCATCATTTTTTCATCAAGCAAAACACTTATGTAGCAAAAATAAGCAACCCATCTTTTACAAAAATCTCATTTGTTACGTTGTCCTTCCTCTTTATATTCTGTCATTCTTTCATAGAACGGTGTGAGACAATAGACTAACCTACGACAATCACACTTCTCTATCTATGACTACAAAGCATAGTTCAGTTGCTTAGTTCCTCTGTTAACTTCATGTTATTTAAGTTATATTTGAATTTAGGGACATTTGCTTCAGTGATGTTAATCTCTTACCCTCTAATATACATCTAAATTAAGAGGTAGCTCCAGCTGAATGAATAAATCCCACACTTCAGTACAATACTTCCAGCTACTCTTTATGAAAGGACTAGAATGCCACTCTTTTATTTCTTAAAAGGAGAAATGATTATGGCTATATAGGGCTATGTATGCATAGTTATTAATGTACCCAGGGAAGAAAAGCAAACATCCAGGAATTGAAGATAAAGACAACTTGCTAAAGTGCCTGTCCTCTGAATTAGCTCCTGGACTCTCGTTTGATGTAGCCCAAGGTAGAACATTCCTTAGAAATACCTTGGAGAGAAAAATTAAGGGATGCACTCTTACCATCATTCTTAAATAGGAGACACAAGATGAGATTTCTTTAAAAATAGAAGCTATAGATTTTAATTTCAGGAACCACTAAGACTAATAGCAAGGCTTTAAAATTGGTGTCCTATTATTAAATCAATATAGCAACTTTCTATCTGTGGCTGAATATTTTTCTCAGTGTTATCTGGAAGATTCTTTTTCTCTGCTGTGAATCTTTTCTTCACATACGCTTCCTTGTCATTTCTATTTCCTTATACTTAATTCTAGCTAACAATACAGCATCATGAGGAAGATGATAGATTTGAATTCAAGACTTACAAATAAATGCTCAAACATACATAATATACTTCATCTCACAAAATAGTCAGTTGCGTGGTCTATATGCCAAAATAAAAGTAGTAAGTAATTTAAACGCAGTAAGATACAGAGAGTGAATGAGCCCCCATGTTGCAAGTGGTCATTTATGTGGATCAGTATTTTACTATTCCATCTATGAACAATAATGGACCTGACTTGATTCGCAGAAGAATCTGGAAGCTTTGGGTTCCATACTAATTTCTTTATCGCTTCCACACTACCTAACTGAAGTTCTCAAAAATAATTTCATTACTATATCATCTCCCATAGCAGTATACTTCACAGGTACATGGCCAGGTAGAGACTGGTGGTTTTATGATCAGATATACAATCTTGTCCTAATGCCTGTGGGAAACACATAGAAGTAATAATGTAATAAGTAATGCAAAATGTGATCTCATAAACTTTCCCTTCTAGTAGAAAGTATAGGCAGGTCTGTCTCACCTAGAATGAGCCATAGGTAAAACAGATACACTGAGTTCATTCGCTGAGGAAGAATCTAGAATATTGTCTATCTTGAAGTAGGTGAGTCAGTGTTCTGACCCTATGATTAGCTATTTGTGTAATATTGAGGTTTGAACGGTTCTGGAAACTTACTGGTATTTTTTCTGGAATATAAATATGGCCTGCTAAAATGAACAAATGGAAACCAAACGCCCAGACCCATATATACATGTAGTTAAAGTGGTTTGAACCTGTAGATATGTTTATCCAGGTTCATTTTAGCAGATGGGCAGAAAACATTTTTAGTTTATTCTTACTGTATCCAAACCTATGATGATGTCCTCCTTTTTGAGACAGAGATACAGAAACATTATAATTACTGATGGAAAACTAGAGCAGATAAAATAAGAATGACTTAAGCTTTAATTCAAACCTCAAACCATAGGGCCAACCCAAGACTGTTTTTAGGTTCATATAGATTCAGATAACTTTGGACTTTCAGAAAACATGATTTTTCACAAAGTGGTACTTCTTACTTTGTACCCCCTAAGAATAAGCAGGGCAAATACAGGCTACAAAGACAACTTCTGCTAAGAGCTGGGATCTTGGCTGGGCTTTCAAAATTGCTTGCCAGCTGATGAACTAGAACAAAGAGAGAATGCAAAGGATATATGTGGGTAATCCAATTTAACCCTCATTATTGGCTCTCTGGAAGGGTCCAAAATGCTATCAAATGACATGAAATTTAATCTTGAAAATAAAACAATGATTACACAATATCCAACAAACAAGGGCAGGTGTAGATTAGAATTTCCCATCTGTATACATGTTTAGCTATCTTGTTACTCTTGCTCCTGCCAAATTTCACTGGACATATATGATAATAGGTGTTTCTTTCTAACCCTTCCCATGTATTTTTAAAAATTTTGTCTCTCATCTCCCTTTTGTTTTCACTTTGACTTCCTTTCTTTCCTTTCCTTTCCTTTC
>NW_004955417.1:22172237-22193116 GCF_000276665.1 Chinchilla lanigera
TGGTGGTATCTTCAAAGTGGTGTCCAAACCAGTCTTGACAACAGACAGTCATGGACATTCGTGGGTCAGCCAAAGATGATGAAGTGCTGACGGAAGAATTTGGGGCACTTCAAATTTAATTTCTTTTGGTTTTATTAGTTTAATAGAGTTGCTATCATGATAATGAAGAGGTTGTGACTTAAAAATTCAAGACACTTAAAATATTAGGTGTCACAGAAAAAAAGCCATGATTTATTGAATGAAGAATTTAGTTGTCACTGGAAATGTCTCTCTCACTAATTCTCTAAGACAAAGACATTATCTGAAACACTTGAGTTGATTCGGTTCAGACAGACTTTAGTTCAAATTTTACTTCTGCCTTTTTAACAACGGACCAACTTTGGCCAAAGTATTTGAACTGTGTGTTCCTATTTTTTTCATTTTATTGCAGGAGAAAAATACCACCCAACTTGTGGAGTTATTTTCAGGATTGCAGATGGACACTTAAGTACAATTATCATAAGAGTATATGGCACATGATCAATGTTAAATAAATGGTAGCCATTTTTCTGGATGGACATCTTGAGAGAGCTATGTGAGAGCAGGCTTGTTGGGGTCGCTTTCCATGTCTTTAATGAGGTGACAGACAGAGACGGCTTCAGGGGGCTCTGAGGGCTTTGCCTTCTGACTCAAGGGAGGTAGAGCTGCACATTAAAGTTTGTGCCTCAGAAAGGGTGCAACAGCTGAGGTTAACTAATGTGAGATTACACCAGGCTGGCAAATATAGCATGATGGATCAAGGAGAAAGCTGTTGGAAGTTAATCAGTCATACTATGATGTTATCATCTGCTGTAATCCCAAGAGTGGAGGTAATTTGTTAAGGGGAGGCCTTATAAGTCAATGTCCTTAGATTCATGTGTATTGCAATGTAGGAGGGAAAACCAGTTCCTTCACACAAAGAAAGTGACCTCCTCTATTATGTTGCATATTTATCCAACAATATTCATTTACTCCCTATCACAGATGAGACACCCAGCCAAGCTCCATGGTGTGAAAAACTAAGATCCTTTGCCATCATAAAGCATCCAGTCAAGTCTATTTGGTTGGTTCTTCATTATGACTGATACTCACTTGCTGAGAATCTCATTCATCATCCTTCTATTTTGTGATGAATTTTTTGCCTGAAGAATATTCCATGTATGCCATGAATAGGTAGTTGGCAGCAGGCTAGCTTAATGATTATCATTATGAATTTAAACCACTTCTGTTCTGTGGTATTCCTTAGTAGTCTTTATAATAACCTGGGAAATGGTCTGTTCCATTTGTGATAGTGATTCTTACAGATTCTGCTGTCAGCTCTTCCAAATGCCATGTGAAAAATGCTACTTTTTTTCAGTTGCTTCTGCTACTTAGCTCACTAGTGATTAAATAAAGCAGGTCACTGTGAGAATGCCTTTTATTTTGCTTTGTTTTGTTTTTATATTTCCTCCTTACAAATTTATGTTTATATGTCACTATGACTTTTTTCTTCATATCTTTTTATTCTTTTTCCTCTCTTTTTTTTAAAAAAGGAAACACATTCACCATTTGTAAAATCACAGAATGAGGTTGTTGAAAGGCTCAAAATGTTATTTTGAGTTTGCATCAGGAGTTTCAAATTGCTTACAATATAATTAGAATTTATATATGAGAAATTGCTGTGGGGAAAAAAGGGTAAGTATTCTGTGCATTTCTATTTTGAGGATAAGAAAATGAACACCCCACTCACAGTCAGATGATAAATCAGTAGTTGTGTCAAGGAAAGAATACAGTCAAATTTCTAGTAGAAGGTAGCATCTAATTCATTACAATGAAAGTGCAATATATGAATATAATATTGTCAGTTCACTGAAGCACTGGCTTATGGATCTGTGAATTCTATTTCTTGTTACCTATGTAGGATATTAAGTCACAATTAAATAATAAATTCACTGAACTTTACAATTTATACATATAGCAATCTCTGCATTACTTGAAACTTAACTTACCCATGGCCAGCACAAACAAGTACAAAAACACATATGTACATACTGAACAAATGTACTTGCAAGTATGAAAGAAGCGATAAATTGTACAAAGCAGGCAGTCTACTAATATTGCCATTCAAAGAACAATGATCAATTCTCATTTCTCTTCAGAGACTATTCACATCTCAAAAGAAAAAACAGCTTGGAAGAGAGCAATGGGGGAGGTTAACATTTATTAATCACTATTTTCGTATAGCACTTGAACTATGCTTAAGTGAATCATACTTATCCTTTCATATACTTTGTGGTAGATCTTATACTCTTTATATCTAAGAGCTTATGAACATTACAAAGGTTAAATGTTTGCTCAGTCTCATGCAGCTAGTGAATAAGAATACAGAATGCAAACCTCGGTTTGAACTGACTCCAACCCTTATGCTTTCCTTTTAAGACCATATGGCGTAGTGATGACCACTCACTCAGGGATAAAGTTCTAGGCTTTGTGGCTGTTGCTGGGGTTGCCGATTAGCCTGCAAAGTAAGTCTTCAGAAATATTGTACATTTTGTCTCTAGTAGCTTCTCGGCAAAATGACATCTATAGAAAATTCTTGAAAATCTTTTGCGGCTTTATTGTCTTTTTGGTTACCTTTGGCCTTCTCACCATGGAATGAAAAGTTATGGGTTTCCTCTTTTAAATTTATATCTGTGTAAACACCATTGTGGAAGCTTTCTATATATTACTTATTATTTAATTTTGCATTTTGTATAATCTCTATTGAAATTTCAAAATATAAAATTACTTGTTACCATTATTAAATGACTATAGAAATTTAGAACTAATTTGTTTTGATAAATCCACTAGTCTCATTTTTTCGGATACCTTTGCTAACTTTGTCCTTTTCTTCTCTTATCAATGAAGCACAATTATTTCTTTTTCCATACCTAAGGATGTTTGAATGGCTAACTTACGGATATTAGCATTAATTTCCCATAGACAGTAAAAAGTAGAGTCTGGTACTCTAGAGTCTTCAGTTCAAGCTTTGTTCAGAATGTTAACAGTATTCTAAGTGTATTTGGTTCCACTGTGTTCACTCTCTTAGGTGTCCTATAAGTGAATTTCTTCATGTAATTTTGAAGCTGTTTCATGAATGGTGCATCCTATCTCAATGGCTGGATTTACAGGGAACATGAGGAGTTACCCGGCTGGGCTGCTGGTTTCAGTCCAGATGGGGTGCTGGGAAGAGAAGCGGCCATGGAGGAATGTTGCCTCCTGGCTGTTTGAGTTGGGTGAAGCCGAGTACCCAATGTTTCAGAAAAGTCACTGCAAGAGTAAGGCTGGGCATGTATCAGACACCTTTCAGAGCCCTGCACTTTTCTACCATGTCCAGTATACACCGTGCTCTTCTCTAATCATAAATGTATGCTTCTCATCACCACAAAGACTTCTCACTGCCTGCAGGAAACACACCTTTAAGAACTGAAATTGTGAAGGCCCCCTTCTGAGCGCTACCACTGCTTGAGGGTGATTCCTCCTCCAAATCACCCGCAGTGATGCCACTGGCCAGCTTGGCCGGCTGCATCTTACCACATCTCCATTGGCCTGGGGCTTTGCTGGTTTCAGCTTTGGAAAAGAGCATCCTTGAATTTTGATAAAGTCCTTGTAAATCTCAATATCACATTTAAATATATTCTTTGCAGCGTGCTTCCGAGCTACCTTAAAAGAAAGAAAGGGTTCTAGTCTTCTGTGATTCAAACCGGCACTTTGATTACAGGGTAAACTTCAGTGTCAGTTATCTTGTTGAGAGTCTGAGTGAAACAGACCACAAAAGGAAAGAGGACACTGAAGCACAAGTTGAAAGCGTGGTGATCCAAGAGAGCATGTAACATACTTCATGACACAGCAGATTGAGAGAACACTGTTCTATTTTTAATCATCTTTTAAAAAAAATTCTAACAAATATGGAAGCTCTTTCAGAATGGCAACATCCAAGACTGGAGTCTGGTCAGTCAAAAATCTCAGCAAATTCTACAGCCTCCTATCAGGCCTGTGCCAACCTCTTTTGAAAGGGAATACCATGTGTCTCTAGTGTTACCCACGTTATGCACCAGGAGCACGAAGTATGTAAACATTACAACACTTGCTTAAAATCACCTCCACAGAATGCTGTAAACTAGGGTTGGAAACTTACGTGACTGTAACACTTGTGCTATGATGTCATGAGCATTCTTGATTGGAGATCACTTTTTATGTAGCTTTGAAAATACAGAACACAGAAACCTACATCTTCTTCCTCTAAGGCTCAGTAAATTTGCCTACAAAACACCTCCACAAGATTCTTCACAGTGATATATCATGGGGACGGCCTTATCCTACCAAAAATAATCTTTTTTTAAATGAGAATGATGAAGCTAGATAAGTATCATTTAATGAGTGTTTGTCATATGGTTGGTAGTGTGCTAGGTGTCTTACACAAACATTCTCACTTAATCCTTTCACAAATCTATCACTAAGGCATTATTAGTGCTATTTTACATATGTGGTGAATTGATTTAAAAGGATGATGTAACTTGCTTGGAAGCACATGATAAAGGTGAAGTAGCAAAAAGAATTAGGGCCTGCCCGTTTGATTGCAAGTTTCACGCTCCTGAATGTAACACTAAATTACTTTCCCACAAACAATGACATAAGCATAAACAGATCCATTTGTTGCTCATGAACATTATATCAGATATTCTATACATGAGTTCTTAGCCTTATATATCCTTTTAAAAAAATCAATCTTTGTTGAATCAGTTTTTCCAATGAAAGATATTCCTCAATCACCCTGTATTTATATATATATATATAAGGTTCAGAGAAAATGAGACGTCCACTTGAGACCAAAGAAAGAACCAGTACAGGTTTGACTGACGCCAGTTCTGTTATTCATCACGCCACACCAGCAAGGCAGAAGGGGTCTCCACAACCCCGCATACACGAGCAGCTGACCTCATCAGGGGACCATACCTAAAATAGAAAGTTTCCAACCTCCTTTGATTATTCAGGGAAACTTTATACACCAACCTTCACTGGTAGTAAGGTCCTGTTTAATATAAATAACATGCACTTCTCTTTTTAGTTCCCCTATAACCACAATAACTTCTTCCCAATCATCATTGGTATTTATAATAATAATGGATTTTTATTATCCTTTTGCTGTTCCAAAATACCATTCTTCACAATACTGCTGCAATGTAGTTTTATCTCCTCTGCTTCAGTAATGTGTTTGGTACCGAGCTGGTTTTTGCACAAACTGCGTTTATGATCTTCTACTATGGCATTGGTTAAGGATGAGAAAATTTTATTTGCCTCACCGCTAAAACTGCAATGTCCAGATAAGTAGAATCATTTTTTATGGCATTAAATGTTTTTAGATACTCATTCTGCTATGTTCTTGCTGAAGAGTCTGCCCTTCAAACACAAATGCAGGAGGAAATATAAAATGCTGTGAAGCTATTTTTCCAACTCTGTGTAGCCTGTGGAAGATGCAAACCATTTTATGATTTATAGAAAGGCACCCCTCAAAGTTCCCAAGGGGCCCATCATTTACCAAGAGCCAGAAGCCACCAATGACCTCAGCTTTAAAAAGAAAAGGGATTAAGTGGAAGAAATGGAGATAGAAAGAACCAATCAGGAAACAAAATCTGGGAAATCAAGCACAGCTCCAATGTGACAGCTGTCTCCAGATCAAATGGAAGGGCTAAAGAATCCAAGCTCCCACGGGTGGGCGTGTTGTTTGAACCAGCCATCAATGTCATATGGAGGATCCTGAGTCATTTTATCTCAGTGATTCACAAGCAGGTCTGGGCCATCCCAGTCAGACTTTAATTGCTTGATGCGGAAAATGAGATAATGACGCTCAAAGCAGCCCAAGATCTAGTTTTGGCTCTGCTCTCTGCTGGCCTCGATTCTGGCTTGTCTGTGATAACCTGCCTCTCCTGAAATGAGGAGGCCAGCCCTGCCGAACACTGCCAAGTTCACTCTACATGTGGAGCTGCCTGACCACCACCTGCACACTTAAGTAAACCCTCTCACTCTGCCCATCTCTGGGACCAATTTTTACCATGGGCAGCTAATTTGAATTCAAAATTACCTGCCCATGAATTTGAGAATTCATGGTTGAATTTGAGAATTCCCAGTCTAACAGAGTCAGACTTCACCTCACATCACCTTTTTAAATTTTTTTTTGGCCAGATCAGCCTTGGCCTTGAGAAAGAGACTTCTCTTGCTTTCTGAGTCCCAATTGCCATACTGTCACCTAATTCAAGTGATCGGCCCCTCTAGCTCCTGTTTGCTGAGTCTATATTCAGTAACCTTTCCAATTCCTCAAGATCTTTAAAACTGGGAATTCCCTTACATTTCTGGACATTAGATTTATGCTCTGCAATGCCACTAGGTACTGTGGGCCTGCTCTTTGTGAAATATCAGTATGTACCACCTACCTGACAAGAGTTGGAAGTCCGCTCAGCTCTGTATGCCCCATTTAACCTCCTAATACCACTTGCCTTGTTACACAGGTGTCCTTCGCTAATAGCCCCAGATCTGCATTCAGACTGTCAGGGCTTGTGGCACCACTATTTCCAAGCAAGTACTTGGGCAACTACCTTCTTTTCTTTCCTTCTTTTCTTGCATTCTTCCTTTCTTGTATTCTCCCTTCCTTCCTTCCTTCCTTCCTTCCTTCCTTCCTTCCTTCCTTCCTTCCTTCCTTCCTTTCTCCCTCTCTCCTTCCCTTCCTTCCCTTCCTTCCCTTCCTTTCTTCCTTCCTTCCTTCCAATGACTTGGCCTAAAAATAAAGGTAGCAATAAGTTTACCATTTCATGAAGCTGATATGATATGCTTAAATTAGTTAATATAAGGAAAACACATATAGTATTTAATACATGCTCTATAAGTAGTAAGTGTTCATTTCACTTTAGATATCATATTATAAATGAATCTAAACTTATACAAGTATTGAACAGTATTAGATGTTGTCAGGTCATTTTTCCTCATATGCTGTGTTGTTCCTTCTACCTGCAACATTTTCTAGACCTGACAGGTTGGTATTTAAGGTCCCTCCTGTTCTTGTCTCCTTCTACTGTGACTAATGAACACTGGCTCGGCAGGTGCTTAAAAACTGGGGCCAGTAGACCTGAAATAGAGGAAGGAGAATGTTCAAAGGTTGACAAAACTGAAACTCTGCTCTTGTAGAGTCCTGAAAGGAGTCATAATGGCGATGATAAACTAAAGGCAGGCTCCACCAAAGGTTTCTGGAAAATACCTATTTGTACCATGATTGACCTTAGTGCTTCCTACGTGGTATTACAATAGCAGAGCAGAGACGGCTCTAAGCAATTTCTGCCTACTTTCCAAGGACTCCAGACTTTTCCAGCTCTCCCAGATTTAACCGAAACATCAGGTGTCATGAGCAGATCATGATTCTCCTTCGTTCAGCAGAGAAAAGTTCCGCATCTCTTCTCAGTCTTTTAAAGCACGAATATATTAGTTCTGGTAGACTCTGTGGAGTAGGGAATGATATTTTCTTAATGGTGTTTTTGATTCAAAAGCATTTGCCATTCTTACCTGCTGACATAGGAATAAATCTATAGAAACAAAGTCCAGAAAACTTATGTGCAATTTCCATTAATAGGATTTCTATGGCAGGGAAGAAAGGATCAAAGCCAAGAACAGCCGTCAATAAATTTTTAAGTTGCTGAATCAGGATGTGGTAGGCTGAAGGCTGTATTTAGTTCAAGTCCTGATGGAAGATTGCATTATGATACATTTGGATAAAACTTCCAGTTTTCCTTTTTACCAATTTTGTTTTCTATTTTTTTCCTAGTTGCATTTTCCCTGATTATTTTCTGTAATACCAAAATATTTTTCCCTCAAATATAAAACTTAATTGTTGATTGAAACTTGATTCATCAGTCTGATTTTGTGACAGCTGCTGTGTCCAAACAGAAAAGAGAAATAGGGTAAATGGGCATAGTTAGTTAGTTTTCCTATTGAATAGAAATTTTAGAATCATTACAGATGCTACTAGAATATCTTCTCTCAGTCATAGTAAATCTTCATAAGTGAAAGACAAACTGTCGAAGCCACTGGCAGACAAAGGAACAGGAACATAATTTGGCTTATGAACACAGGCGTGGTAATAACAATGGCACAATGATGTACTGCCCGTAAGAACATCTGGGAAAGGTTGCTGAACCTAGAGCCAAAAGGAGAACGAATATATCTAAACATATCAGATTGAAGATAGCTAGTTTCTGTGTTTCCAGAAAAGGCAAAACCTTAAACAACACTTATATTTTCATTAAAAAAGTAGATTGCCTTATGCAAGAACTTAGTTCCAAGAGATATGCACATCTAACTCAGGATCATGGACTCTTGATGTCCCAAGTTACTGAAACAACTTTCAACATTGAATATTGAGTAAGGTTTTATAAAAAGAAAAGACTTTTCTAAGGAACGTGTGCATTCTTTTTCCTTCTTCAATTCTGTAGCAGAGTAGTAGTCACAATGTGATGTGTCTTTTCCACATGGCAAGTACTGCGTATTCCTTACCACTTTCAATTCTCATTTAAATCCTAAGAGGTTCTACCACTACTTTTTATACTTAATTTTCAGACCAGAAAAGCCGGTTTAGAAAGATTAAATATCAAGTGACAGAGCGGAGACCTAAATACAGCTCAACTTGACCCAAAAATTAAACTTTGAACCATTAAGTGTGTACTGCACTGTAACATTGAGCTCCCCATTAAAACAGTGTCCGTCTAATTTTGAAAAGTTATTTTAAAAACCTGGCAGTTAATAGTCTGTTCTACCCAATGTTTGTATTCAATTTCAATGTGTTAATCCTGCTGTTTTGCACAGTACTTAACTTTTTCTTGGTCACCTCAAATACTAAGTCATGGAATCAACCCTCCCAGCCCTATCAACATTACATGTATGAAAAGCCACTCAGTCAGATGCGGGATGGGTATGTCTGTGCTGAGCAGTTCAATTGCTAGGACCTAGAAGCCTCGGAAACAACGAGTTCAAAGGAACCAGCCTATTCTCCCTACTTCCTTTACTTCACCGTGGAACATACCTCAACCACAACCACTCAGATTAGAAATATTTTCCATGTAAATATTTGTCAGCCACAAAAGCAAGGCTGCATGAGAAGGGTCGTGATACTGATCAGCTTCATTCTGAGTCTCCACCCGGCTCTTCTGTCAGGACCACTGCGCAAGGCCTGCTCCAGGATTCTGCTCCCTTGCTTCTTACCACAATGACCAACGCTTGAGGCGTTTGAGACTGCTTGTCCCCTTCACCTTGCCTATGAGTCTTTACTCTTAAGGAGTGTCTATTGCCCAACCCCTCATCCCAACAGCAGTGTCCTTCTGAGCTCCCATTTCTTCACTCTTAAGCACGGCTTTCCAAATGTGGAATTGCACCAGCAGCAGCATCTGTCTACAGCCATCTCCCATCCCAGCTGGCAGAGATATTCGCATCAGAAGACACCACCTACGGAATCACCTAGAGGCCCTGTCTCTGACCCATGCCCACCTCTGATCCAATCCCACGGATCAAGGAATGCTTAGGGTCAGGCTCATTGTAAATGCACAGAAAAGCATTTTGTTGTAAGAGTAGGGTTTCCTTACTAAAGTTAGAGGTAAATTTTAACATAATGAACAAAACTTAGTTCAGTTCTGCATAGTCTTCATTAATTTTCTTGCTATTTGGGGGGATCCTTTCTGTTTTGTTTTTCCTTTACTTTATAACTCGTAAATTGAACATGATTCTTTATCAAGGGACATCACTTTCAGCAAACATGAGCAAGCATTCTAGCATTTAGTGTATTATACAACATCCCTTTCATTGGGTAATGGACATTTTTTGAAAAAAAAAAAAGTCACGTGGAAGTTATAGTAAACAGAATAAATTTATGTTATCTCACTGATTACCTTTTTCACAAAAATTCAGATTCCTTGTTTCAAGTATTCAGCTAAGTATTTTAAAAGTAAAATTGATCATTTCTGTTTAAAATTTACAAATACAATGGCTTTTGCTGTCTTCCGCTGCCACAAACTGTTGTCCTTTTGCCATGTGCCACCCTGCTTGGGAGCCAGCCGGTTACAAACTGAAACCTCTACAAACTGAGTTTAAATAAGTTAAATAAAACTTTTTTCTTTAGACAACTAAAATAAAACAAAATTTACAAATATAAGATTGAACCAACTGAAGTTGCTGATGATTTTTGTTGACATGAATGGCAGTTATGTACAGTTTGCCTTACATCTATTCACCACCTATGTACCCATGTATGTGGTATACCACATGTACACATATTTATTGTACTGTATGCTTGGGAACCTGTATATATTGTTTGTATGTGCCAAATGTCTTATGCAGTAATAGATTCATTAAATTCTTGATGCTTTTGTTTGTTTGAGTGTGTGGAAAAAGAAAGTTAATCAGATTAAAGTGATTGTTAGTTTGATGATGAGTCACTTGTTAATCAACTCCGAGATTAGAGGAGATTAAATGATGAGCAATGCAAGAGCACACCAAGTAAGTACTATTGTTATTTGGCCTTTGCAGAAAATCAAAATAAGACTTAGCACCAATTACCTCTTTCTGTCTTCTAAAAGTGAAGTGGGAACAACCTACTGCCTAGCACTTCATTATTATAAGAGACTGCCCTATGTGCTGTGCCATGGAAGGTTGATGATTTCCTGAAATTTTACAGTTAATTTCTGTAGTTCTTGTAACATACCTGTTTCATTTAAATCCAAGGTACCTTTCTTAGTACAACTTGGTAGAAGCAAATATTTCCATTCCTGGTGCTCTAACTATCCTGCCAGATGTGAATGTTATAACTGACAAGCAGCAAATGTATCCATATTGGAAGATATTAAATTTAAAAAGAGACAAAACAACAATATGTTTTAAATAATGCATTATTTTATTAGCTTTGCTTCAGTGATCTTAGTGATTCAAGCTGCCCACATGATCCATAAATTTCTCAAGAGACGGGTTTCACACCTTTTTTGAGTGACATGCCATATGCGTTATAGGCTAAGTGCATGGAAATATATGAAAATATGCATAAGTCTTTAATTACTGTACAGTAGATCATCCTGTAAAATGATTGTATAATATATCATCAGTAGCATTTCTGATAGTAATATATCAGAAACAACACGTGGATACAAAGTACCTGATTTAATGCAATTTTAGGCAACAATGTCAACAGCAATGTATTTGTTTTTCAAATGTCAAAAGAAAAGAACAAGTATCTTGACCAGGTTGTATAATATTCACAGCATTTCTGACTGTAAGTTATTGAAACTTTATGGCAGTGGAAGTTTATTTCTTCAATAAAACTTAATAACTCTATCATATCAGTGAATGCTTTAATTTTTAAGTCAACTTGAAACACTCACATCCTGAGGCATCGCCATGGACCCACACTGGTCTCTTTCTGAAGCTTCCACCATTTTCCTGCTGTACTCCTTTGCTCTGTCTCACTGGGAACATATGAGTCAGTGAGTGTTTCTAAGAGGGACAAGCAAAGAAGAGCTTTTCATTTCTCAGTTCTTGTCGACACACACAAATAAGATACATTCTGGAGTTTTTAGAGACAAGTCTGTGTAGGTCAGCTAGTGTTTTGGCACAGCACCGCATCCCGCTTGCCAAATAAGACAATTAATTTACTTGAGTGGAAACACATCAACATGACCAAAGAAAAGTACTTCTATTAGACATGGTGCTATTTGTTTTTGTTTTATAAGCACTTACATCACACTTAACTAGGTGCCAGGCATCCTTCTGAACGTCTTACAAGTAATAATTCATATAACGCTCATGTGCGTCTTCTGAAGTAGATGTTTCTAGCTCCACTATGTAAAGGGTATCCTAAGGCACTAAGGAGTAACTGGACCAAAATGACACTGGTGAAAAAAATGACACCTGTGGAGGTACTTGGGATATACTGGCATAGTACTTCCTTGGTCCAACCTAATGGGTCTTCATTTTAATTTCTGCTTTCTATCATCATTGTCCTTACCTTGAACTTCATTTCTAACAGCTAGATTTCAGCTGTGTGTTTTATACATGAATTTCTTGTGGCCTGATCGGCCTGGAACTGAAATTCTTTCTCATAAGGTTCTTCCAAAACTAGATTTCTATCTCTGACCCCTATACTTCACTGAGGCCCAGGTGTCTGATGGGTAACTAGTTGTGTCATTTTACACCATCAGTTGGACTTTGAAGCACTCTCTGAGGGCTTCCTGTCTTTTCCGATCAGTCAGTCTATCTGTCTCTGTCTGTCTGTCTACCTATCTACCCACCTATCTATCTATGTTGCTGTCCTCCCACATGGTGGGCAAGTTCTCTACCACTGAGCTACACTCCCGGCCCTCCTACCAGTCAATTTCTTTTTGGTTTCTAACTTGGCAATCTAGCTGAACTTCCTACTTGCTCACTTTTAAATTTTGTTAATTATAATTAGAATCCTGTAAGGAGCAATGTAAACATAATAGATTTTTAAAAATTGTGTAATATATAATGATTATTTTAAAATATTATAGAGTGGACCCCTTTGTGTATCCCTCCCTAATTAGATTCTGTTCTCTAGCTACTAAAAATAAACCACTAACTTTAAGTAGAGGCATTATATATCCATGCATGTAATTTTTCTAAGTTTGTGTGCATCCCCAAAAAAGATTTATAGAATTCTTTTGAGTATGTTTTCATTTGAAATATCATACTGCACATATCATTAGGCAGGTTGATTTATTTGTTAAACATTATTATTTTTGGCTTACGTCTTGATTTATTTCTAGACCATCCTTGTTGACAGAGAAGTAGGAATTATCTCACAGTTATACATTATAATATTGGTAGACATTGGCTGGGAAGGGAGCTCAGTGGCACAGCACCTACCTGGCAAGCTCAAGGTCCTGAGTTCAACTTCCAGTACCAAAATAAATAAATTAATTAATTAAATTAAAACATTGGTAGACATTTAGATTATTTCTAAGTGTCTCTATTAAAAGCCACATTCTGATTATAAAGTTGTGTCTACTTGTATACCTGTAAAATTTTTCATTTGGAAAATATCTTTCAGGCTTTTTGAGTCCTTAACAGATATTTAAAAGCAAAATGTAAAGTTTATTTGCATTTCACCAGTGTTTCCATGATGTGTCCTTTTTGTGTCATGGTACTGTCCAAATTTTCACACTGTGTTTAGTGGTCATACCTTTCTCATTTCCTTCTAGTCTGTGATATTTTCTGTCTTTCCTAATTTTCATTTGATCATATTATTAAATAATAATAGCCAGGTATCCTGCAAAATGCTTTGATTTATTTGATGTGTTTCTCAAGATTTGCTTGACTTTATGAGTTTTTGGAAAGAATATAAAAGATGGGGTGCCCTTATATCATACTGGGGTACATGATATCAAGATGTCATTCCTGGTGATGTTAATTTTCACCACTTGAAGAAGGTAGTGTTTGCCAGGTTTCTCTTTTTGAAGTTTATTTTGCTTTTTCGGTATTTTTTTAATGAAGCAAATGCTAAATGCAGCCCACCCTCAGTGTGGACAGAGAAGATTCGGAATCACCTACTCAATATGGGGATCTTTACACCTATTAACTGGAAATCATAGCTTCACTTGTTTTAAAGTTGATATCTAAAACTGCTTCATCTTCTGCTATATTAGTTACAAATGCTGCAGCTTCTGGTATATCATAATACTGACAGCCTCAAATAAAATCGGTACACCATATTTTTAAGGTGTCCAACAGAATCTAAACACTGCAGCTAAGTGATTCTCACTATCATTCATTTTAAAAAACCTCATCAGAGAGTTTTTTAGGTCAAAAATTGAAGTCATTGATTGTCCTTTTGAACTCATATTCCTAGTCCAAGTCCCTCAGAGAAAACTTTAAGCAATCTTATTTCTGGAGCATTTTATTGCTGTATCTGTAATTTTAAAAGTATTTTGTGTGACTGTGAGGTCTTTGTTTTGAAAAGGTTATTCTACAGTTAGCATTCATTGCAGCTGTTTCAGTAGTAAACTGATCACAGTGATGGAAATATTTTATATGTAAAAGTAGATATTAAATAAAATGAAAAAATTTGCCATTATTATAGGTTGTCCCAATGCTACTCAGATTAAAAAAATATTTCTTCATCTAAAAGCCTTTCATTTATTGTTGCTGCTGTAAAATGTTCAATAAATAAATTTAAAAAGCTTACAATATATCTGAAACTTGCATATAAAATACAGTGTCTATCTTGAAAATTTCTAGAAAATAAAAATTTTGTGAAGAAAATACCAGTTCTGAAATGGTTATATAAATTTTAAATTTTTCATTCCTCTACAGGACAAATATTAAATATTATTTTTTCTACAGAAAAAATTGCAAAGATATTGTAGAATTTACTCATATTTCTTAAAAGTAGTAAAAATCTTTAATCACAAATAATTTATACAAAATTATGGGCAAATTTTTATAACTATGAATTATGTATCTTTTATGTGACATATAAATTCAAAGAAATAAAAATATTTCTTCTCCCTGTTAGTATTCAATTTGCCAATTGCAAAAACAATGATATCTTCACAATTCATTTGTGGTAGCGAATATGTAATACCAAAATAAAGTTATCAACCGCCAAGTCACCACTATATTTAGTAAAGCAAAAGCTGCGTAAAGAAATGGTTATGTAACTGATGACGATTTCTAGAATAACGTAATAATTATGTTTCATAAGTAAGAGAAGTATTTTATAATGTTATGCTAAGACTTTCTAGCAAGGAAAATAAAAGAATTTGATAATTTTAACTGAGGATCATTTCACATGTAATATTCACTGAAAACCAGCAAGGTTCAATCAGTGTGAGTTAGGAATATTCAAGGAAGCACAAATGGTTAAACAACCAGATAATCTTAAAGAATGTGTCAGCTTTGATAATAAATGATTTTAAGCAAAAAAACAAAAATCTTTCAATATTATGAATGAACCAGAGGAATAAAAAGTGAGCTTAACTTGATTTTTAGAATTTGAACTGCTTTCTTCATGATTTAAATTCAAACTATGAATAACTTAATAAACTAGAAACTTCTCTCTTTCTTGAAGAACTTGGAAATATAAGAATAAACGCCCATGCATATAAGTAGCGATTCAAAATGTCCTTATAATTTATGCTGCTAGAATTCACAGTGTAGAGGGTTGTTATTAAATGTATTATTTCTCAACTAATTATGTTGAAACTTAAATATAATTGTGATAATTGTGATTAAGAATTTACCTTGATTGTATTTAACTGATAGGATGCACAAAAATTCATGTCAAGTACAACTTTAGATCATATTGTAATTCCGTACAAAATTTCAACAAGTCCTGGGGTGGAAATAATTCAAAATTGTCTTAGAATTACACTCTCAGGGCATATTTTAATTTTATATGTATAATGTCTCTTAAGGTAAGTATTGTTTTATGACATGATGCAATTAATGTGACGACAGTGAACCCAGATGTTGAAGTAGTTTGATGCAATCAAGAGAGTTGTTTTCCTGTTCATTACTAGATCAGTTTGATTTAGAAAGATTTTAGCTGGGTGTGGTGGCACACGCCTGTAATCCCAGCACTCCGGAGGCTGAAGCAGGAGGATCCTTGCAAGTTTGACACCAGCCTGGGCTGCAAAATGAGCTCAAGGCCAGCCTGAACTGCATAGAAGACCCTATCTCAAAAAGAAAAAAAAAAAAAAAAGGATTTAAAATGAACAAATTCAGATTAGCTCAGCATTATGTCATTATTAAGGCAAAATATTTTAAGGTGATTTTTGTTGCAAGAAAATGCTTCCTGGCTTTCTCAGGTCATCAAATATTTTTTTTACATTCTATTTAAATATTTGTACACATGACTCTTGGTTTAAATAAAAATTACAGCTTAAATGTAAATTAAAGACCATAGAGATGAGAATAGATTTTAAGTATGTCACATTGTCATAAGATTTTCTAAATACTGGACCTTCTTTTCACAGTGAGGAGTTCAATTAAGTGAAACATACCAGAAACCTTTTCTTCCTGTGTTTGAACAATGGTATCATTTTCATGATTTTTGCCCTCAAAAAGCTTTCTGCCTTTATAACAGTGATACTTTCATAGGCAGTCTATTCTGTAGAACAGAACATAATAGAATAGAGCAGAATACAATTTTCAACAGAGTTGTAGAATTCTAGTTCAAACTTGAATAGCACACAAACTGTGAGAAAATAATAATTCAACTTGTTTAACTATGATATTGTAAAATGTTTTACTTTGTGTTAAGTTAAAGACATTTATTCCTTTGTCATGGTTATTGAACGTGAGTTAATTTGGAGTAAGGATGTATTAAAAATAAATTAGGAATTCAAGAAATATCTCACTTTTCAGTTCTTTAAGCCCAACTTAACTTTTGACTATTTTCATTCTGTTCTTTAGTTGAAATGAGATCAAGTTTTTTGCCAAGTTTCTCATATAAGGGAAGCTCATAGTCTCTAAGACTAGTAACCACCATATTACCAGGACTGGATATTTTCTAGAACTCCTTTGAAAGTCTTCTTAAAGAAAGAATATGTAGGAAGTCAGGCAGTTCTAGCTACAATTATCTTGGAAGTAGCCTTACAATCTTATTTGGTGGGTGCATGGAAATATTGTGGTAAAATCTTTTGTGTGCTAGGAAAAAAAAAATCACTAAGAATTCACAGAAATTACACATTCTATTTTACATGTTTATTTTACTTATTTACTTTTTATAGTATTGAGATTCTTAGGGCATTTAAGATAATCTCAAAAGAACATTACAACATTTAGGAAGTCATGTTCTTGAACATGAGTTGGATCTATGTAAAACATCTTAGATTGAGTTTATTACATTAGTGTCAAATTACAGTTAATTATCAACTTTGTGAAAGTGATTGGGCTGATCCTCTGATTGTTTTATCAGCCCCAATTATTTTGATGAACTTAAACACTACTTAAGTATAAATTCCACCGTGGTCAGATGTCACATGTTCTATATATGTCATGTCTTGGATCTTTTCATGTTTTTACACCATTTAAGAGAGAGAAATGCAAGTATCCTATTTCATCGAATCCAGTTTTCAGCTGAAGGCACCCTGGTCTCTTAGATTTATGTATCTAGATATTTAGATATCTAGATATTTAGATATTATTTGATATCTAGATATTTAGATATCTAATAAAATATTTAGATATTTTATTTACTTGGAACTCCTAGCTCATATTTCATAGGAAAATAATATACTGTCCAAAGACTTCCTTTATATCCTGGGGGTTAATGTGATCACGAATTCCTGTCTCCTGCAACTGTTGAAGACTGTCTCATACTTATTTTACCTCTCGCTCTAAACTCTTCAATTAACTCTGCCTTCACATAAGGGCTTGTGATACAGGCATCTTACGCCCCAGTTGTTACAGAAATGCTGCATGTTCCTTATATCCCTGTTAAATGCATTTGGGCCACTGCTTCTGCATTTTGGCGCTAGTCTGTCTCTGTCTCTCTGTCTACGTCTCTCTCTATCTCTCTGTCTGTTAGACTCTCTCTTTCTCTGTCTGTTCATTAACCACCATCATCATATTCTGTGGCCTCTTCTTCCTCCAATAGCTTCTTTGTGTTATCCTTACTCCACTACTACTTTCATTTCACCTAGAGGAATTTGCCTATTTTTATATTAATTTGGAACCCATAACAAGGCAGTCTTACAGATACACTTACATAACCTAAAAGAAAACTACTCTTAAGAAACTAGTATCCAAGCTCTACCTAAGGGAAAGTAATTTTCTATACATAATGCCTATGTTTTAGAAAAAAAAAATTTACCCACACTCCTGTACATATTATATAATCTAAATTAAGGTAGCATTTAATTATATATTATTAATATATATTATATTATTATATAATCTAAATGAAGGAGGGTTTTCTAACAACACCTAGTAATTCAGTAAAAAACTTTCAAAACATACTCACGGGCATAAAGAAAACTGATGTAACCTTTTTACTCATTTCCACACCTGTATATAGAAGCAGCCCCTGATTCATCAAATCTCTGCTATACCTACTGATTCTGGTTTCATTCATAAGCCTTATTTGTTATTTTACCTCTCAGCAAAGCATACCTTTATCACCTTTTAACTTCTCAGCAAAGCATACCTTTATCACCTTTTGCTGCTGTAGTCAAAATGATCCACTGAACCTAGGTTACAGATTCCACTGTGTGCCCTCAAAAATCTGGAAGACAATGTTTTCATGATTTCTAGATTTCCATCAGCTGTCTGCAGTTATTTCCAAGTAGGAGTCAATACTCTTTTTCTCAGTTCGTCCTAAACACAGATTTTTGGCATAAAGTAATTAAGGAAACCTCATTTCTTAACTCCTTCCCACTTACACGCCAGATTCCTTGAGCCCAAACTCATAAAAGGACCCTGAGGTTTTCTTAAAGGCCTAGAGTGTGAGTTGAAGGTGGTGGTGAGCAATTTTATTTGTTTCTCAACTGAGAATCTCAATGAGAAAGTCAGATTTGACCGGTATGTATATCAGCCAATTATCTCACTTTCGCCTACTTTTTCCATTTTTAATTTATACACTTGCCCCAAGTGTAAAACACATGTTATTTTTGGCTGCCGAGGTTCTTCTGCTATCCCTACACACTAATTTCTGTGCTTGCTCCACCTTTAGTGTCTAATGTTGAACTAACATCAACTACAAGGGAAACAAGGCAACCTCTGCACTTTAGCTGTCAGCGAAAGTTGAAAAAGGCAGTAATGGGAGCAAGATGTGGGCTGAGGGTGTTTTCCACAGGACGGAGCCTCACCAGGGACTGCTGCTCCTTTGTCTCTGGAGCATAAGCCCAGCTGCCAGTCCTTTGCACCTTTCACGGGAGAAGGAAAAATCCTTAATAATCTATTGAAAATTGTGCCTTGTGACTTTGGAATTTTTACAAAGGTGGTCATGCCTCCCCACCCCTCAGCCTGAGTGTTAATAGTGCTGGCCTCACAGAAAAAACATCAAGGTTCAACAGTTGTTAGGGGTAAAAGTAAAGATATCCTCAGAAATCTTGGCACCCAGAATGAAAAGAGCATGCCACGACCCTGCCATATACTGTGCACTGTTGATTGTAGCAGTCCTCCTAGGTATGTCTACCTCTGTGGGAGAGGAGGCTGTGTTCTCTTAAATCTCGTATGGAACATTAAAAAGCAAATAAGCCTTCTCTTATTGTCCCCATTGGGCTCTGAAAAAAACAAATGAAATGAGCCTATTTTAATGATTTGAAAATTAAGTTTCTTTTTTCCAATCACCTGAGTGTGACCCACTCTAAAGATAGCTTAGTTCAAACAGACTTCGGTGAGTCTGCCTTACTTTGGTATAAAACCTTATGCTAGCTAGATCAGAACACTTTACATGATCTTTATAAATGAGCTCAGAGAATCTTCCATGGAAGGAAAGTGTTGTCAGTGAGAAGCAACTTACAGAAGGATTATTCACATTTCATATACTAAATTCAGGCTGGAACCCACGGCATGATTTCACACAGCTCACTCCCTTGATGCAATCCCGTTTGCTGATAATGACTACTTCTGTGTTGTCAGAAACTTATTTTAGTCTTTGAATTTTCCCTGTTCATGAGTCTCCTACCGGACTTGACTCCATCACCATTTTAGGATGCTAAACTCTTGAATTTTACTTGATATTCCTGGCAGTAAATACAATGAATGTTAACATTTTAAGAAGTTATTACAGTTAAAGGCACATTGCCCTCCATCCTGGTAAAAAAATGATCACTGGGAAAGGTGGACAAAAGAACTAGCAAATCAGGAAAAAAGTATTTTTAATATTCATTTCACATCATTAAAAATAATTGTTTCTTTATAAATATAAGAGTTTGCCCAAGGTAATTTAGAAAACCAGCCTTTTCAGGAAGGCATGAATTGGGTAGACCACCTTTCCTCTGCACTTGTGCTCAGCATATAGCCAACTTGTTCTGTGACAAACCAGAGCAGAAACCTGTCCTTTCACACTGCAGTATAAGTAACCTGGCCACTGGCTCCCCAAGTATCTAAGAGGGACATAATCAAATGAAGCTCAGAGGGAATATTACTTAGCAAATCTGGAAAACACAATATGGTGTGCAAATTGGGGCCAGATCTAAGCTCACTGATCTTTGATTCAAGATTATTAATTGAGAACCTACTATATAAAAGTTATTTGCTTTTGAAAAACACAAGTACAAAATATTTTCTTCGTTAATTAAGAAATGCATGTAATTATAACAAAAAATCAATATTTTGTTTTTTTTGTAGTACTAAGGATTTCAGCAGATGTGTAAGGAGGGATCAAAACATACAGCGAATGTTAACTTACTTAAAGAAATTATGACAGTAGAAGACACATTGCCATTAATCCTGTTCAAAATTTTCCTCCTTGCTTTGAACACACTTGCCAGTTTCTGAATCAGTTCTGGAAGTTTCTTTTGTGAGCGTCTTTATGAGGTGAGGTAAAAATGGTGAACACTGCTGGCATCTGACAGAAAGCGGCACTGTGTGATTTAAATCTCTTCTCTAAAGTCATACTGACCGTGAAGGGTAAATATTTTGAGAGGATTCAAGATGATGCGGGGGCTGGGGATTTAGCTCAGCGGCACAGCGCCTGCCTGGCAAGGGTAAGGTCATGAGTTAGATTCCGGTACCAGAAAAAAAAAAAAAAAAAAACGGGGCTGGGGATTTAGCTCAGCGGCAAAAGCGCCTGCCTGGCAAGCGCAAGGTCGTGAGTTCGGTTCCCGGTACCGGAGAAAAACCAAAAACCAAAA
>NW_004955417.1:22193216-22229946 GCF_000276665.1 Chinchilla lanigera
AGCGCCTGCCTGGCAAGCGCAAGGTCATGAGTTTGATTCCTGGTACTGGAAGAAAAACAAAAAACTAAAATGAAAAACAAATCAAGATGATGAGGCAGCCATGACAATACAGCTAAAGACATTCATGAAGAGGACTTCCAGAACTGCTTGAGAAAGCTGAAAGAACTACAGGATAAGTACACTCAAAGCCAGAGTAAGATTTTGAGGGGGATTAACTGCAATGTGTCTATGACTGTAGTCAGTGTTTGTAGTGTAAACTTTCCCCATAATTTTAGATTGAACCTTGTACAGAGGATGGGTAAGGAGGCGGGACTTCCAAGGAGCAACCAGAATTCCAACATTATAGGGAAACCATTAGTGGAAACATTACTTAATGGGAAATACCACAATATAGTTTTAAATTTGCTATGTTTATAGGTGAGTAGTGGCATAAGATGATTTATGTTGTGTTTCTAAAGAGAACCTTCCAGCCCATAATTGTTGTTGTTGTTCTATTATACTTGAAAAATTAGTTATTGCTATCATTATTTCCTGTGATTCCATTTTATTAAAATATCAATCTCACAGGCACTGTATGATGCCTACTATGATTCCCTTTTGATCTGAAGCATATTGGGGAATGATCTCAGACTCATTCAGATTGTCAAATGTCTCTGGCACTCTGCTGAGAAACAACAGCAGGATGGTGAGATGTCACTGTTTTTGATTTGCGGCATATTTATGATCTTCTTTCTCCTAACTTATATGATTGAAGCGGTTGTATGCGATTACAAGTCTTTGCTTGGCCTGCCCGCCATGCAGGAAGAGAGTAATCCTCTGTGGTCCAATAATTTTCTTCCACATTTTGGCACTGCCACGAACACGTGTGCTGAGGTCCCCAATGACCATCAGGTTGTCAGATGGTAGAGCAGCTGGGATGAGTTTGTGCAGATCTCTGCAGAATTTCCCCCTCACTGGAATGTACCACGGTTAGGATGTTTCCATGACAAAAGAAATCAGTGGTCATTTGATAAGTCCACCCACTGGCCAGTCAAGTCGGGGACAGTTAACCACTTGAATACCCAATGCCTGAAAAGCTTTACCCCGAAAGTTTCATTTCTTTTCATTATATGTCTGGTCTGTAATCACTAGGGAGAAATATTCAAAATATTTTCTTTCTAATATAATTTCTTAACAGGAGTTCCTTGTCATGTTTTTGCAATTAACAGAAAAGACCAACAGAGAGCCATATTTTTATGATCAGCCTCCCAGTGTCTGAAACGACCCCACCCTTACTTAACTGCCATCTTGGAGTGCTCTACTATCGGCTCCAAAGGGGAAAATTAACCCACTTACATTTCATAAATACACTTACAATTGCAAATTGGATCTTACCAGGAGGCTACAGAAATTTAGCAACAAACCAGACTGAATGCTTCTGCAGACCACATTGGGTTAAGAAATAAGGTAGATTTTTTTGCTCTCTAGGGAAAATCTTCAAAATCCCTGGTCCATGTTATGGCCATAAGATAGAAACGGAGTCTCAGGAGGATTGGTATTGTGTTCATTAAGGTGTTTATTTTATTTCTGTCTCTTGGACTGCGAAACAAGACAAAAAACATATGTTAGGGAAATGGAAGACATTTCATAGCTTACAATATTAGGATTAAAAATTATAATATTTATTATAAAAAAGACTCCAATTACCATTTTACTGGGCAGAATCTTTGCAAGATGTATGCAAACTAGAAATGGAATTTCATCTTTAACTCATTATATTTCCATAAGAAGCCACATGGCTGGGCTTTAAAGCACAGCCCCACTGTTCAGTACAATATGTGCCTTGAGTGTTTGTTTCTTGCTTCTTAAATTGTACCAGCGACTTCCATCTCTAAAAGCCCTGATTTTAAACGTCATGTTTTAATAAATGAAAACTATAATTCTAATTGAAGCAAATAGGCAAAGTTGGAGGCTAACATCCATTTTTAAAAAGAAAGAAACTAAGCTTTTGATTTCAAACCCTCCTATGAAGAGAATTTTCTTAATTTTCTCATTGGGAATATACCAGATACTTTCTTAGGGCATCATGTCTAAAAGATGACTTGGGACATGAGAAACAACATTTTGACTTGCTGATGGCTGCTGATCGCTCAAGATTTTACTGTCTAGTTCCTTCCTGTGAAGCAAATTTATTGGAGAGAAAGAGAACAGAACTTCAGTTCAACTCAAGTTTTTGTTTAAAGTGCAAGAGCTGCTCTTATTTTATGAGAAGAGAGAGAACTTTTGAGATCTTCAGTGATATTCATGGAGCTCAGTCTTCAAAGGGTCCATCTGTGCATATAACCTCCTTGTACATGTGTAAAGGAGCTTTGCATAAGATGCCTTCATTTGTAGAATGTTTATCAGTCTTCAAGCATCTACATAGAGTGAGATCTTGTATTGTACCTAAAGTGCTGATGAGGTTATTGAATCTGTAGTACACGGATAGGCAAGTTATTATTATTTTTTTTTTTATAAAGGACCTGATGGCAAATATTTTGGCTTTGTGGGACATATAATCTCTGTCACAACTACTCAACTCTACCTATAAAAGCAGCCATAATGTAAAAGTAACTATGAACAGTAGCTGTGTTCCATTAAAACTTTATTTGCAAAAGCAGACAGTGGGCCATATATGAGGAGCAGCATTTGGCAGTCCCTAAATTAGTATAAGAAATCCATGATTCTCCTCACTCCCCAGTCGCATTGCACCTGTGCTCAGCCCCACACAGTGGTAAGTGGATCATGTGAACTTCGTAAATAGTTTTGCTGTCTGCACTGAATTTGCTCAGCAAGTTTTACAAGCCAGTCAAGCTGCGCTCTAGATTCGGGCAGTTTCTGAGCCATGCGGTTCTTTCTGGACACTAAGATGGGAAAAGGTGGAACAGGTGATGTGCCTACGGTACAGAAGAAAAAGGAACTTTTTTCTGTGCCCAAGAGAATTGGCATCACTATTTGTTTCTCTCTTAAAATGTCGATATGATTTAAAACCATGTGTTTAATCAGGAAATTAAGTTATCTTAGGAACTGCTAATGGAGATTCTGTCAGAAGCGCTACTGCCATTATTAAATGTGATAGAACTGCACCCTTCAGCATTTTTCATGCCCTCATTAGTTTCATCCACTAAATCTTACATAAAAATCATTTTTTTTTATATCTAATTGCTAAATCTTTAAAAGGAAGTAACCAAGGTGAATCTTTTACTCTGGCATCACTGGATATCCCTTCCTTGTGTAATTTCTGAGAAAAGGGGATTCAAAGGATAATAGTTTTCATCGCTTTGTTCTCCTCTGACTTCAAGAATAAGTGATGTGATGGCTTTAATGATCGTCAACAAATCAGAGGAAAATTCTGACTCTGGGATAGATGAAGAGGCCCTAAGAAGTGACCACAGGGGACAGGTAAGAAGTCTTCGAAGGTCCTTCTAGAAACCACGCTCTTTCCTTACCAAGGAAGATGATGTAGATCTTCTCAGTCTTCACTCTGACTTGCCACGTTGGCTGGGTCTTTGGAATTCCACACGAATTTCCCCCTGGAGGCTTCTCACAGAGGCATTAACTAACCCCCGTTAAGCTTTCACTGTTCTTTCTATAACATCATTGGAAAACAGTTTAAGAACTCAAAACCTTCCTAGCACATCTAATCCAGTGTTTGTCAAACCTGGTTGACCAACAATCTCTCCCAAGTTCTATGTTAAAAACGAAACTCTTCAGGCTCTGAAGATATTCTGTTTAAGAAATTCTGGGCAGAGCAAGAGGATCTTTATTTCTACCTAAGGTCGTCTGTGAATATGATGCCTCCTATACATATGCCAGGTCTTAGAATCACAGATTTAGTTTGCCCTTTCAGTTTAGAAAAAAGGAATTATATTTGAGGGGTTAACTACATCACCAAACTTCACATAGCCAATAAATGAGCTCTGGATCAGTAAATAGTGGCTATTTCTTAGTGCTGGGCCCACAGCACACTTCTTCCATCAGCAAAGCACACTTTCACCTGCACTTGACAGCCTTTGAAGCTCAGCAGTCCGGTGGCCAGTTCTGATGGAGTCACTTCAGCTGTCACTGAAGATGAAACTTCTTGGTTATTCCAGGATAGAGCAGTAGAGTTGCCAGGTGTCCATTTTTTAAACAGACGGTCTGGTATTTAACATTTCTATCTGGTGAAAAGGGGAGGAGGTTCTGCTGTGTTTTTCAATTGTCTGGATTATGAATCATAGCCTTCTGAGAATGGACCTCAGTATTTATGAACCTTTGAGATCTGTGGAGAGGAACATCGGGGCTATTCTAAGATTAACAGAATGAATATGTTTACTGTGGTTTCATGGGATGAATGAACTTCTTTTTGAAGTTTCCCAGAATGTTTTTTGGGGGAAGAACAATGAAGTTGGTAACATATACATTAAGAAGATCTCATTGTCCTGTGATGGTACCAGATACTGGTAAATATATGCAAAAGCAAATCCTTTATGGCTGGGTTATAAAATGCCTGTTTAATAGTGCATCATGCTATCCCAAGGTGAGAGCACGGGTGCAGTTTTATACACATGCAGCAAATGGTTCTCCTACACAAAATATTAGCAAATTCTCAATTTGTGAAATCACATGGCAGAATAACAGATTCCCAAAGGTCTAGAAGAGGCCGTCCCAAATGAGAAAAGACAAATTTCAAGTTTATAAAATGCCTTTTGTAAAATATGACAGCTTTCAAATGGAAGCTGTCCAATGATACACCCACAGCTGTTACTGGTGGCAACGAATCTTCAAGGCAATACTTCTACCATCAGTGAAAATTGTCCTTAAAATACCCTCCTTCGTTTAAGTCAGTCTGACTCTACTTTTAAAAGTCTATGTGGGTTCATGTACTCTAAAATCTCCATGAATAAAAACACAACGGCCTTTTCATCATGAATATGCTCTAGAACAGTCTAGTGCCAGGCTCCCTTCAAAGTTGTATGTACCATTTTCTTCAGCAATGGCTCCTATGTCTGATGTATGGCGGGAGCCCAGACATGTGCTGAATTGCTATACATTTGCTAATCTTAAAAAATCTAGACTGGGGGGGATGTAGCTCAGTAGCATAAGCACTTGCCTGGCAAGCCTGAGGTCATGAGTTCGATTCCTGGTACCCAAACAAAATCTGATTATTGTTCTTTCTGCCAACAGTTTTGACTCTTTTCTTCTCACATGTCCCTGTGGTTGTCTAAGCATTCCTAAGCAAATAATGACTTATGTATGCATCAGTGCACAATGCACAAAAAAGTGCTAGAGTTGTTGGAGTTGTGCCATCGGGCATCCATTATAAAGCATATCTGTCCTCTGGACAGGAAATAATCCCTTCAGACGGTTCTTTGCTTCTTATATATTTCTTGGTGGTATAATAAGGAAGAGCTCACGAGGGTGGTGAACTAGTTTACCTGGGGAACTGTGGTCATCCATAAGCGTGGAGTTGATTTGCCATCGACTGACAGTTCCTCCCCAGCCTCTGAAGTCTCCTTGAAGAGACTGCCTGTCCTCCTCAACAACTGTCTTCCTCTGCCTTAAAGAAACTGATGTGTATCACTAGTTCTGACCAGCCACCAGGTCCAGTATAGCAGAATACATTTTTTCATTTGTTTAAAAGCAACAGCATTCTCACTGGAGATATAGCTCAGCTGCATTAGCACCTGCCTGGCAAGCGTAAGGTCCTGAGCCCTGAGTTCAATTCCCGGTAAAAAACAAACAAAAAAACCAAACAGAATCAACAGCATTCTTGATCATATTGGTTTATCAGATTAAGGCTTAGAGTAATACACCAGAGCAAATAAATCAGTACATCTTACAACACTCAAGGGAAATGGGCACATGCACACACATACACACACACAGCTTTGTTCAAGAATTATGAGAAAAAACAAGAGTCTGAAAGACAAATATACTTTTGCCTAGAAATTGTACCGGCTTTTGATATATAAAATACACAAAAATGTAAGCTCCATATTGTAAGTAGATTCTGAAGAATAATGCTGACCTCAGCAACAGAACTAGCGCAGCATGTATTATCTCATTTTATCCTTTCTCTTTCCTCTTTCCTATTTTTTCTCCCTTTCATTTTTCTTTCTTTATCCTTCTTTCTGGAAAAATAAGTGTTTTATTTATTTACCTAAGCATGACTGCCTATACTGTTTATACATGTCTGTAGTTTCTTCAATGTTGAATATATTATTGAATTCATTGCCTTAATTATCTGCCAGTCATTTGAGGTTAAATGTGGTATGTCACATCTAGAGAGAAAAATGTCAAGCTTCCTCTTGTGGAGGTAATGTGGAAAGAAGTGTGGACCTTGTTACAGAGATAAGAGATGATGCAAAGACTGTGTACAAAATACAGTGTCTCTGGTTCTGTTCATTAAATTGAAGTCCTGATGTCAATGGTATCGTTATGCTAATTTCCATTTCCAGATTGGGATTCTAGGACTCATCACCATACACTCTCCATCACTTCATTGAAAAAGACAATATTTTGAGGTTTAAAACAAAATTTTTTTTTGGTCTGAGCTTTCATGGATGGATAGATAAATACATAAATTCATCTATTTACTCAGTTATCAAATACTTAATAAGGGCCTACTGTGTTACAAGAACTGTTGTTGGCCTTTCGGATACATTAGCAAGCAATACAGACAAATCCGTCTATGCAGTGGGGTTTGCACACCATAATAAGTCACCTTGTCCACAGACACAGAGCCTCACATATTGCACTTCTAAATACATTGCATTTCTGTTTTATTTATTTCAATTGGTCCTGTTACTCCATGGCTCTGAGTCAATCTAATAACCAGGATGTATGGTTCACGAAGGACACATTCTTCAAAACTGTTAGTAAGATCATGTCAATTATTCATGAAAACACCTCAAACTTTACTCAGACTCACAAATCCCATTTTAAGTTGTCCCTGTTTTAATCTTTCAAGGTCTCTTATTGGGATGGAAATAATACTGGGAGGAATGGTTTCTTCACCTCCCAGCTAGAGAGGGAGGTGGTTTCTTACCTCCCACTTATGCCAAGGGAGGTAAAAATTTAAGAACAAGGCAAGGTCTGGCTGTAGAGGGGAGGAAAGGTCTCTAGGAGGAGGAGGAAGAGGAGCAGGGAGGGCTCCAGAGGCCACCTGGTATTTTATTCAAGTTTCTTCTAGTGCCTGAACAGATGACACCCGCTCTAGTATCTCAGTACACTCATGCTGTTAAGGAGAGTGTGTGCACTCAGGTGTAGCTCGGTGGTAGAACACTTGCCTAACATGCACAAGACCCTGTGTTTGATCCCAACGATGCAAATAAATAACTACATAAAGAAATAAATAAATAAATAAATAAATGTGAACAGTTTTGTGTTAAAGAGAGTATTAGAGAGACCTCTTTGTCATCTGATGATATTTTTTATTCTGCTTAGTTCTCATGTATATCTTGCTTCTGTGGAAAGGTCAGTAAAAGATCTATGATCAGAAGTGAGCTGTTGAGAAGAGATGACAAGAATCCTACGCAGATTTGGACATGTATGAAACCAGGTAAATAGGCCTGTGAGTACTCTGTGCAGGTCACACACAGACATTGGTAACTTTCCTTCCTACAGGACGCGGATGTGGAGGTCACCAAGCGCATCGTAACACAAACAAGTAACGCTACCTGAAAACACCTTGGCTCTGCAATTTGCCAATTTGACATTTCCTTACTAAGAAGCCCATGTGAAAGAACCACTGAGAAAAGGAACTGGATGTGATCCATAGGAATGTGTTCTTCCTTTACTTTCTGTCTTTTTCTGCTCATCTCTGGAAATGAAAGGCAGTTCTTTTGTGTTTTTGTGTTAGAATGTTGTAAATAAGTTCACAGGTGTAGTCAAACATGGCCAAAAGCATTTTTAAAGAACTAAATTAAAAACAAAGAGCAAGTCATTCTAATCTGTTTTGTCTTTTAAATTTAACCCCCGTATAGATTAGCATGTCCCAGGTGTCCATGACAATGAATGCATATCATTAAGATCTATCTTTAGAGGCTGAATTTAGAAGGTTACTGAGAATCAGTTTGCTTTCTCTTTCCTTCATCCTGTCATACTCTATGATCCCATCAGCTGTGGTCAAGGCCTTCTCCCAGAACTGATTTTTGAATGATTTTTGACTGTGTCACCTGGTACTGATTTGTGATTGTTTTGACTTAATCGCATCTCACTTTCTCTGTTCACTTCCATTTCATTATTTTTGGAGTTTTAAAAAGAAGAGCTTGGTTAGTTTCATTTTTAAGCTTCGATGATAGCCTTGCAGTATAATCGTTTTCTATTTTTTAGATGAGCGTCTAGTTTATGTAAGAATTTTCTCTACATTCTTTTCTGTTTCCTACATAAGTACACAATTCATGTCTCTATGTGGTATAAGAAAAAAAGTAGTTATTTCAAGACTTGATGGATTTGTGAATCATAGTTTATTTCAAGTAACTTAGATTTTTTTTCTATAAATGAGTAATTAGATCTGGGAGAATAAATCATGACAGAAAAATATGCTTGGTCACTACCAAATCAAAGGGAATTGGGTGGGCTTTAGGAATTTATAACTCAGGTAAAGGAAAAGGGGAATTAAATTTCTCTGTTGAAAAATCTTTATTAATTATAATATTTTCCAGATTCAGTACTTATAATAGAAAGCATTGGTTTTGATATTTTTCTTTGCAAGTGACTGAAACTCGAACTCAAAATGAAAACCTTGAACAATAAAAATAGGCAAGTATTAAATAGAACAACTTAAAAAGAAATACAATCAGCGGCTTCCAATAGTCAGAAAGAGCCCCAGTGTTCTTTACCCATCACACAGAGTCTCCCCCAAGGTGCCAGGACGGTGTGTGAACCTTCAGTACAGCCAAGTATTGTAGAACAAGGGAAGGCAGAATGAAGTCAGATAGGCCTGCGTCCAGCACCTCCTACTCTTTGAATCCTTAATCATTGGTAGGCCAAATTTACCACCTTTAAATTAGTGATGTCTTCAGAAAGTGGTTATTAAACATTAAAAAGTATAGCTGTACAAATCCTGAGTTATGATAAATAGAAAGTAGTATGTGTTTTTTTGTGTTCTTATTCAAGAAATGAACCGATTAGAGAAACTGGATGATAAACTAACTTGGTCCAATTGGGCAACACATTAATAATTATGTTTCATAGGGTGCTTCCTGTTAGTATTCTTCACTTTATGTTTACTTTTCTGCTGTGCTTTAAACCTTATATCAGAGTCCAATTGTGAAAGAAAGGCTATATATAGATCTAAAAGAGATCTGTCTTAGTCTATTTTGTGCTGCTGTAACAGATTACTTCAGACCGGGTGATAATGATCAGCAATTTATTGACTCACATTTCTGGAGCCTGAGAAGTCCAGTATCCAAGGGCTGGCATCTGGAACGGTTCTTCTTGTTGTACCATGCCACAGCAGGGAGAGAAGAAGGGAGGGAGAGGGCCAGGGAGAGAGAAGTCCAGTCCAGTAAAGGGAAAAACTGGGTTCAGACTTGGCTCCGTCCACACTACCATTCCAATGCTAACCAATTCATGAGAGAAGAGCCCTCCTAACTGTCTCTCAGTGGTGCCACCTTTTGATACTGGCAATTAAATTTCAGCATGAGATTGGGAGGATATCAACATTCAATCTATAGAAGATGTTGTTAGAGAGTCAGAGAAACAATCACTACCCTGAAGTCCCTGCTGGGGCTTACAGAGCAATCCAAGAAAGCAAACACACCTGGCTGCACCTGATAAAGAGGGAGGACCCTGGACCCTGGTAGAGAGGGAGATGCTCCAAGCAGGGAAAAATGCAGCTTCTAAGGAAGCTAAAAGCTGTTCTTGCAGGGTACTAACTGCCTGCCGGGTCTGAAGCCAATCTCCCGATGCTTTCAGCAGAGTCACGTTGTCAGCACAATCATCAGGGAGGAAGAGGAGCTTGACCAAGAGCAAGAGGAAGAGGGAGCCCAAGCCTGCCGACATGGGTGTGTTCACTCATCACCAAGTCTGACATTCAACCTCTGAATGTAAACGGTTCCACTTCGCTGCCATTGCCCTGATCTTTTGTAGCCAACTCTACATCAAAACTGCATAGAGATGGGAATTCTGCTATCAAGCTATCATCAATTATCCGTTTAAAAGCACAGCAACTCCCACTGCAAGAACCGAGTCGAGCAGAAGATTCTCTTTCCTTCAGTTTATCATACTTATCTAAATCACCCTTGCTCCTAGCACTGATTGAGGGGTGTGGTGTGTAAATCACTCCTGAAGAAGTTTACTTTCTGAGAATGTAACTAATGTTTATCTTACTTTCCTAATAATTTAAAAACAAAGTAGATTTATATATTCATTTAAAATATATTTATGTACCAATCAGACTGTCTTCATGACTTCTACATCTTAGCAATTCAGTATAAGCAAGGGTATGGGGAAAAAAACTAATCCTTGTACCAGGAAACCTGGGCTGCTGTTTTTGCCAGAGTCACCAAGAAAGCTGGTAGATCTTGATTTTCTCTATCAGTAGTCCATCAGGTTTTGAGTTAAGGAATAATATCTAAAACAATGTCAAAGCCACGGACTTAGCTCAGCGCACGGTGCCTCCCTGGTGAGCAGAAGGTCCTGAGTTGGATTCCCAGGACCAAAACAATAAATAAATTAAAAATAAATAACTGAAACAATGTCACTCTTCCACATAAAGGCAGCAATACTCTCTACATCCATTCATAGGGACATGAAATAACCCTTAAACCTACTGTGACTCTAATATTCTGTTAGATGAATTTAGTTTCCATTCATTCCAAAGGTATCTCCATGTATTTGGGGATAAACAAGAGAATGTATATAGAATATGACAAATTAGGTATTAACTAGTCAAAATATGAATATGAAATTGAAACTCCTCATTTTACAGTTGACCTTACTGAAATGCCAAGATGTGACTGAAATTCTCCTTTTTAAAATTTATAGACTGTCCATGGGGAGCTACTGACTTGATGTCTTTATTGTGTCTTTCATCTGCAGGGTTTGGAAAACCCTCTCCCTTGGCGTACCACATCTCTCTATGTAAAACAAAACAAAACAAAACAAAACAAAACAAAACAAAACAAAACAAAACAAAACAAAACCCTACAACCCTGTGCCCACCGCTGCAGCTCACAATACCTGCCTCCACTCCACGCTTTCTGTGGTTCTTCTTTTCTACCCTCTTGGTTGCAGAACGCAATCTGGCCTGCCCTATACTCTTCCCCCTATCAAAAGCATAAGATGGAAACATTTTCTGATTCTTTAATACACCAAGATCTAAAAAATCAAAATCTCTTCTTGGAAATGAGGAAGGAGAACCTGGCCTCAGAAATGCACATTAGTGTTCTGTATTACAAACATTCACTTTATAAAAAGAAAGGTCAGAATTCCAATATGCCCAAAAAAGAGTCGTAGAGATAGACATAGGCATAATAGGGATGGATTTGGGACTTGGAAATGCGCATCTTCTGTTTTAGGTCATGTAGAAAGATTTTTGGATCGCAGGAGTTGATGGTGGACAGATGTGTCTCTACAGTTCTGAGTGTTTAAAGGAACCTTGAAACAACTGATGAGATTTCAGGAAATCTGCATCAATCATCATGCAAGCTGGTTTGAGGAAAATGTTTTCTCTTTTTTCTCAAGGGTAAGGGAATGGCTGAATGGGAAAGCACTTAGTAATACTTTGGCATGAAGGTGCTGCACACAGTACGCACACTTCATCAGGCACTAAAATGCAGTACAGCAACTTTCTTTAAAATGTGCCTCTGTGATTGTCTATGCAAGACCACACTAGCTCAAATGAGACAATAAGTGGTGCATTTTCCCTGATGCATCTCAAGGCACGTAGAAGTAAGTTCACATGAAAGATTGGTTTTTCTTTTTGTTTGGGCAGGCTTTTCTCCCCATGGTCACCCCCTACAATTTATAGGAATTTATAGGAAGGCTTCCATATTTTTCCTTTTTGTCCAAATTCAGAAAAGTATATTAGAGGACTTTACAGACAGAAATTATTTTAGCACAATCTAAATTTACAGAGCTCTGGTCCCAGAAAATCAGTGATGAATAGCACAAGTTTCTCATCTCAAACTTACCAGGGTTTAGCCAATGAACTTGGGTTTCATCTTTGAGTCTTAGTTTTTCCATTGTCAAATCCTATATTCTACCTGCTTTGCAACATCAGTGTGAAGATCTCATGACTTAATGACTATGACAGTGCTCTAAAAATTGAGAAAAGATCTACGACTGTAAGATGCTATATATTCTTACTTTTATTGGCTGTCTCATGGAGTCATCCAGGGAACCAGGAATGTTCCAAGAGATTAAGATCTCAACTTTGCATCTCAATGAAAAACAGTACTCCAGAACAGCAGTGCCTTCCTCCTAACATCTCTCCAGGGGGGGAAATGCCTTCTGCTTAATCATCAACACCACTTCCTCCACTGAGAGCCATATCTGATGATGAATCACCCTAGAAATGGTCTAGAGGCACTCCTTCCTAGGCTGAGAAAATCTAAACCAGTCACAGCATTTGTCCAGAAGGGACAAAAAACAAAAATCAAGGTCCACAGAGAAATTAATTTTACCAGTATATGTTTTCATGCTTTATTTTCACTCTTTCCGTATCCAAAGTTGCTCAGCCAGTTTTATTATCCTAATCTTTCTCATGTATCCTCTTTCTGTGTTGTCATGAATAACTATTATTTCCTCATATGTTTATTCATTCCACAAAAATTTGGTAGGGACCAGCTATGTGGTAAACATTGAGTTCGGCTCTAGGAATATAGTGGTGTATTTGATGGGCAAGATTTCTGTCCTCATATATATCATAATTTAAAGTCTGGTGTAGGCAAGTGTAAGTCTGAGAAAGAGAGAGCAAGAAAGACCTCCAACAATGTGGAGTCCTGAAACCAAGAAAGGAACTATTTGAAAAAACTTAATACTGTATAGATGTTCTCTATTCATCCAGCTACTAGTCTGAGAATTCCCAATCCAATGTAGGGAGTCAAATAAGCTTCTCAAAGGCAGAGATATCTAAGCATCCCATGAAAGAAAGACTAGGAATGAGCTTGGTGGCTCATCCTTACTTTCCTTGTATTATTTTCTCTTTTTGGTTGTGCCTCCTCTCCTCTTTATCCCCACAAACTAGTACTTTCAGCTGAATCCACCATCTTTGGGTGGTCATGGCAATCAGCGTCTTAAAACCTATAATAGTCACAGTTTTGTGAATTATTGGATGTAAAGCAAATTGAAATGGTGTGGTTGTGTTTGAACTGGTGTAGGAGAAAACCGATAATGTTGAAAGGAGGAATACTTGAAGTGGTACCGCAAGTGACTGTGATACACTTTTGTTGCTTCCTCTGACTCAATGAAAAATTTCTGAGTAAACTTCTGAGAGCTCCCCAAACCAGCTCATGTCCAACTGTTCCCTCACTACTGACTCCCAAGAGGTATTTAGAATATTCCAAAAATGTTAGTTTAAACTTCATTAAGACTAATTTAACTGCCAAAATTATGTAATAAAAAAATATACATATTGTAACATGTTGATGATATCTACTGCCACACTAATTTGGGTAGCCAGTAAACATATCTCTGTAAAACCTCAGGAATATTTCTTTTGCTACCCAGCAAGTTGTTTTATTTTATTATTTATTTATTTATTTATTTAGTCTTTTTTGAGACAGGGTCTTGCTAGGCAGTTCAAGCTGGCCTTGAGCTGACTTTGTAGCCCAACCTGGCCTCGATCTTGCAACGACCCTTCTGCCTCAGCCTCCAGAGTGCTGGGATTACAGGCATGTGCTACCACACCCGGCTTCCAGCAAGTTGTTTTAAAGTTATTGCCATCTGTAAGAGTATAAGGAATATATATTATATTATATTAGTACTTATACAGGGAATTGCTCAATTGTATAGAAACTGTTTCAATAAATTAAATTCTGAGGCTGATTTGGATGTTATCTGTGATATTCATTTCTTTTTGTATTTTTACTTTCTAAACAACTTCATTTTAGGTGAGTTTGTGATACAGAATGGTTATGAATTCAAACTCACACAATACAAAAGTGATTGTATATATTGTATACATTGAGGTTCTGTCATAAGAATTTTGCTTTGGAAAGTGCTCCCTTTACCAAACATGTTTGAAAATTGTTGTTCTAAGCTCTTCTCCCACTTCATTTCTCATGCACATTTATGATAATTTAGTAGGACTTGCACCTTAAAAATACAGTTCAAATAAGAATGAGCTGCTGTTGTGAATCACAAAGTGATTCCAAGTCCCAGTGCTTCTCATAGAATACCAATATTTTGCTTTTAAGGCTGACTTTGATGACTGCTGTCAACTCCTTTCTTGCTACTTCAAAATCTTACATATTTATGGATATACACTGTAGAATTGTACATATAAATGTATATTGTGTAGGTATATATGATGACATAATTATATATGTATTTATGTAGACTATATCCATATACATATGTATGTATATATGATGTGTATATATGCACACACATGTACATGTAACATATACCTTTATGGTTCATGTGGTTGAAGAAAATCAAGTAGTAGCATAATATTATTTGGAATATGAAAACTTTACTACTTTTGGGCTCAAATGTTCTAATTTGAATGCTTATATTACACAATTCATAGAAAAATAATACCATCAAGCAATTTAGAGGATTAACATTTTCTCTCTCAATAAATTTTGTAGATGGTATGCAAAAAAAACATTACAGTGTATGTGTTTTGATGCAAAATCACAGAAGCTTGAGATTTTACCTTTAAGGAGAGAAAATGACAAAAGAAAAAAGATGGAGGAAAACCTGATTGGTGTCATTGTGTTAAGATTTTCATCGCTACCATGTTATATAATTAATTAGTCAACACAACTGGTTGGTCCACATCCGAATATGGACTTTCCCTTCCTCCTACCTGGTCATGGCCATGACTTTTATTTGCATGTCTTAGTGTTACCTGATACCCAGTTCTCAGCCTGAGTTTGCTCTTTGAAACAGTAATTCATTTCACTGTCCTCAAAAGCAAGCTTAATCTGTGCTCAGATCTCTTGGGTGAGCAGTAGTTTTGTCCTTTGATAGTAGGTAAATACTTGCCAGTCTCATAGAAACAGTATGTCGCCTCTGCATTTTAACTCAGCAGAGGAACTCATGCCTTAAAGTTGGCTTTTCTTGTCTTTGACTTGAAAATCAACGTCACTGACTCTCACTAGGGAAACCGATCTGGGAAGTCACTGTGTAAGCAGCCACATGTGCAGTTTTTAGATCAATCACTGTTATATTTCGCAGTATATTTTAAAAGTAACACACAAATGCAGCCCTTGTTTCTTCACTCCCATGTAAGTACAAATTTGGGAAATTCAGCACTGTCCCATTATTATGACTGTCACCACTCCAATTTAGTCAAGTAAACAAACACCCGTTTTGATAGTTATGATTAGCAATATTTTCTGAAAGGGATAACTATTACCTGAGGAAACAGGAGTCCTACTTCAAAAAGCATTCTCTTGCTACTCATCAACCATGAAGTTGCCATTGGAAGAGTTTTTGAATTGTTCAGTTGCTCAAACATTTTAATTTTATGTATTTATTCATCCTTCATCCTGTCTCTAAGTGTCTTCATTTATGTAGTTATTTCTAAAACAGCTATTTAATTATGGCTGGGAATTGGTAGTTCATAAAATACTTTTTCCACCCTCAATAAACCACAAAGCAGAAGATTTTTTCGTTATCATACTAACTCACCAGAAGAAAATATTTTTGTGTGTGCGCATTTCAGCTGTAGGCAGGACACGTGCATCATTACCACCATCTAATCACTGACTCCAACCAGATCGTTGTGCCCTTCACTTTGGAAAAGCTCTTCCTGTGCTGTTAGGAAACCTCGCAAGCTGTTTGAGGCAAGAACCTTTACTACTTGGTCAAAATGGGTGTCACTGGGATACACAAACTCTCTTATTTCTCCAGTTAGTGGAATTTACCTCCACTTGAATTCAGAAAAGTCTTGCAGGAAACAAAGAGAACACTCGAACACAACATCCAAACAAGTACATTTAATTAGGTTTAAATGCTATTTTTTAAATTTAATTGACAAGGTGTCTACTTTTCTTTTGAAGTCCTAAAACATCTAATTTTCTGAAGAGCACAGTGTAGAAGCCATTAGCATAGTCTGACGTGGCAGACCTAGGCAGTGTTCACAGAAGAATTAATCCAAGGCCCGAGATGAAGAGAGAAATTGTTCCAATTTTTTCTGCTGGAGGGTAGCTGAATGTTACATTTATAATGAAGTAAAAAATGGTATAAGTAAAACTGTCCTGAAGTAACCAGAAACATACTATTTTTTCTTCTCTATTTCATGGTGGCTGTCTTGGGCTAGCCAAGGCACATTATGACATTTGATGTACACTTACTCAGGATACACCAATGATTTGAAAGTTTTTAGTTGCTTCCTTCCAAAATACTGTATTCCCCAGGAGCAGCACCGGCAGAGGAGATGCTGTGTCGCTGTGTTGAATTGATTTATGCTGTATTGTTTCTTGGCAGCATGAATATATTTAAATAATTGAAAAATTTAGAACTTATTTCAATTTAGTTAGGGTTGAGGACATTTCCCAGTGTGTTGGAATGTGAGGACAATAACCTCAGTAGGCATTCTGTAACACTGTCACATTCCTATGAATGTGAAAAGAAAGCTGACTCCATGAACTTATTAAATAAAATGGACTACTGGGTTCTCTGCAATTCTGAAATGAGAAGAATCTGATGAATAATGAGAACGCAAAATAAGCAAATTAGGAAAAAGTAGTTAAGAATCAAAGTCTGGAAGGGAAAAGGAAAAAATGATGAGAAAAAAGGAAAATGTGGAAACAAAGCTCCTGTAATTAAGGAGGGGAAGAGGAGTAGAAGGAAGGGTAGGGAAATGGGGGAAATAAACATCAAGTTATGTCATGTACAGATCCAAATTCCCTGTAATGAATGTGATTATTATGTATACCTAAAATGTACCAGTGAATTTCATAAAAAAGGAAAAAAGGCATCAAGTTCTGCTCTCATCCAATAATTTGTATATTACCATGACTATTCACTCTTGAAAATAAATGATATGTTCCAAGCACAGAGTAAGTACTTTATAAATATTACCCATTTCCTCCTCTTCCTCTTCATCCTCCTCCTCCTCATCATCATCATAATCATCACCATTATCAGGTTAGTTGTATTTTTGGAATGACAGATGGGACTTAAATGACCTTTAAAGAAACAATGAGTTTATAACTCTCTGACTAAATGGTAAAGTGATGGCATCCCAGAGCTTTTCTATGGCCATCACATAGCTCAGAGTACACTCAAGTCACTGAGGGCTTGGTCTCTGCTTTAGGGAAGGAGCTTCCGCTGATCTCTCAAGCAGTCTCCAGTCCTTCAGCCATGTTACCTGGGACCAATCTGTCCACAAGTAAAACTTGTTCTCTCTGGGTAAAAGAGTTGCTCAAAACACCTGGGGAGTGTTCCTTGCAAATTGCATACGACGTGAATCTCACATTCTCACCCCATCCCTGCACAGGGGATTCCTTCATGTCAGTGAACTTCAGTTGACTTCAATTTCCTAGCAATCAATATTGATACAAAACAGTCTCACAATGTAATGGCTGTTTGTTATGAAAGTCAATCAAGGGAACAGGATGTAGAATGTACTTCCTGAGTGACAAGTGATTCTGACAGGAGCACATTTCAGTGTTTAACAATCCATCTCTGCCTCATTCAGGAAGTTGATCTCTCTGCTGAAGGTGTTGCTGAAATATGGAGTGAAAAACTCTGCAAAGGAAAAATGACTCCTCCCCATAGCAAGGAATGGGGAAACACAGGATCGGACATCTGGGAGGTGAATGAAATGTGTTCTCCATTGCTCTGTCTTATATAAATGTTTCCCCTTGAAACTATTTTATAAATAAGAATGAAATTGCTCATAGATTATTCTAGAATATCTGAACCTAACTTTTTTGCAACAAGTCTCATGAAAGGAAATGGGAAAACAGCATTTTAATATCAGTATATGAGCCTTAAGAGGACCATCCAAATATAAAAAATATTGCGTGGGAGAATTAAATATCTTTTTTCTTAAAAAAAAAAAAAACTCTTGTATTCAGAAACAGAAACTAAAAGAAACAAGGTAGATAAAATGTTTGCTTTGTATTTAAAAAATAAAGCAAAATAACAAAATCAGAACTATTTTGCTATGTCCAGTGTTTTGTCATTTGTGTTATTCATTACAACGTAAAAGCTTAAAACAAATTATTTTCTGGGCTTTCATAAATTCTTCTGCCGTGTGTTTAATATTTACTGGAGACTCCTCTGAATAAATGAATCTCTGTGAAATGTCAAGTCAGGATAAAAATGACCTGCTTAGAGAAATTACCTCTGGGGAAGTGTAAGAAGCGACTTGATTTATAAATGTTGGAAAGACTTGAGGTCTAGATGATTTTTTTTTTTCACTGAGTTAAATAGCTTTTTTATAAAAATTCCTGAACATTCTTACACAGCTGCTGGTAAAATATTCCTCTTCTATGGAAGTAAGAACAGCTAGCAATGGCATACTCTTTTGTTAAATGCAGTTTCGTATGTTATTTTCCCCGTTTCCCGGTCCTATCACTAACTCTCACATGCACAAAATTTTTCTTTGCTTAAAAGTCTTATCTCGTCCATGTGGAAAATGTATCAAACAAGGAGGCAACCATGACATGGCCCTTGTGCTTAGAGGCTATGTTAGGGTAAGATTTTATAGCGTTCTAAAGAAAGCTTTAGAATTAAGTTAAAATCTGTATGCATTGAACTGAATTAAGTGGGCCTTTTGAAAACCATGATAACTTCTGCAACAGCGCCTCTAATTTTAACCTGATCTGCTGATCTCCCTGATCTCTCTTCCTCTCTGATAGCAGCAGTTAGAGCTGAGTTTTCTCTTCATTTTCAGTATGAGCCAAAGCAAGTTTCTAAGAGATAAAAGAAGAGTCCATGATGTTTACTGCCTTACTCTAACAAAGCCTTGAAAAAATCCTTCCTGTCTGGCTCCCAGGTTAAATACCTTGTTGGGGCAAGAGTAACCCCTGACTTCTTTCTCTAATTCACATTATAACATCCAAGCAGGCTGCAGGCTTCCTGCTTGCTTTTGAAGTCCTGCTCCAGGTTATTTGTTCAGACTCTGTTTTCTCAGTGCTCTCGGTAAGACACACACAGATGCCATCAACGGCCTTACTGAATCCTTTGCTGGTATTCTGCAACCCCCTCCCTCTTCCCGAGAAGTACTGAACACAACTTGATACCAAATTAAATTTGATTTATCAGGGTGTGAAGGCCCAGGAGATTCTGAGATGGAAGAGTAGAGCGAAACTGAGTACCTCGACTTTTATGTTGTGTAAGGTATCGGAAAAGCAAGTAAGTGAAGGCCCTCACTGTTCTGGTTCCTGCAGTAAAAGAAGATTTCATTTCTCCACCCACATTTCTCGATCGCTCTGAGCGCCTCTGAAGGAGATGAATGCACAGCAAAGGCCAGCTGTGTCATGGGCTCTGTATGAACCCAAGGCCATGAGTATTCTGAATAAAAAGTGCTGTGAATGCTGCCCTTAGCTCAAAGGAGTAGTCAAAGGTTGAAGAAAGACTCTCCTTGCTAGGAAGTTGGTGTCTTAGCACCACCTTCCCTGACAAATGAGCTCCTTCAAGCTGATTCTAATTGCAAAAAAGGAAAGTGCAAAAGTAGTATCCATGGCCACCCATATGCTGGGACTTGGATTTACCAATAAACATGTTGCCATTGTATTATTTATTCTCTCTCTCTCTTTCTTCTTAATCATTGGAACAAGTTAGAGGCGTTATGATTTCATCCGGAAACACTTCAGCTTATGTCACCTAGGAACAAGGATATTCTTCTGCATAAAATACTTACTATACTGACTTACATCTTACAGAGACACAATAATATTAAATGCATATTGTATCTTTAAATTTCCCCAACTGCTCCAAATCTTGTCCATAGGATCCATTCAGAATTAAGGATCACCGACATATCTTCTTCATCACTTATCTTCCATGACACTAAAAAATTTGGGGGACTCTTAGCTTGCTGTCAGGTAAAAAGCCCATATTCTATATTTGCCAATTGCTCCTCTGGGATTAAATTAGCTGTATCTCCATGGATAGAAAACAACACCGTTGACTTCCCGTACATTATCTTAGGAATTGCATGCTGCCATCACTGCATGATTGATGAGGTGTGAACTTTGGTCACTTGGATAAGGCTGTGTCTGCCAAATCTTTTCATTTTAAAGCAGCTTTTCTTCCTTCAGAATTAGGAAATGTGTGGGGTGATACTGTGAGAATATGTGAATATTGTTTTCTAACAACAATGTGCTCAGTGATTTTTTAACCATTCATTGGTGACATTTGTCTCAGGTAGTTACTGAGTTAAGATGGTCATTTTCCAGTTTTGTCACTGCTCCTATATATTCACAAGCTGATATTTTTTCTGTAAAAGATATATTTCCTTTTTCTCCTCTGTCTTTAGAATTGCATTATGGATACAGAAATCTTTTCCAGTTCTACAGATTATAACATTGAATATATATTATATATGACTATATACAATGATTTTATCTTTTAAATTATTAATTCTGAAATTCACAGCAGGATTCATTTTGTATTTTTTTAAAAAATTGCTATTCACAACCAACACAGAACCCCTAGAATATTTATTCCTCTTTTACAGAGTTGCAAGATTTTCAAAACAGACACAAAAAGAAATAAGGTCTTTTTTTGTTGGAACCCAATATACTGATCAGATGGCCAGTTGGTTATGGGAATTTTCACTTACAGCAAAAACAGAACTAAGCATAGAATCTGGCAATTTAGACCTGACAGCCCTCTGCACTTTCGGGAAAACAAAAGTCTTCCATATTGAGAAGTTGAGTTCTTTGGAAAGATAAAAATAAGAAATTGATTAGCTGAAATGAAGACAGAAAAAAATTCAAAGAACCAGCCAACACACTAATAAAAGAAACCAAGAAGCAATCAAAATACATAATTTGACTTGTATAGGCTTATAAAAGTGCTGATGGTGAACAGTGCATTTTTAATAAGAAAACCAGATGTGACTTACATTTTATCCAATTCCTCCGTTCTTTCTTGGCCTGCTGCAGTAGAATAGTTCCAAAACCAAACTGCTCTGTCAAGATGGCTGTCTTCTCTCATACAGCCTTAGGTAACTATCAAAGGTGTCAAAAAGGGAAGGGGCTTGCTTTTCTTAATCACAGAAAATAGAAAACTCCACAGAAAAGTTAATCTACTTTTAGAATCTCACCCATTTCCAAAAGAGATTTTCTAGTTTACAAAGATGACAAAAGTTCCAAAATAAGACCCTAATTGTTATTGTTTTTTGGCCTCAACTTTCATTTGCCAGAAGTTCTGTCTTGCTGACACACAGGCTAAACACCAAAAGTGTGAATTTGATTTTAAAAGGGAGAGAGAGTGAGATGGAGATGGAGATGGTGATGGAGATGTGGGTCGGGGGATGCAAAAGATGAAAGAAGGGGAAGGGAGGAAGGAAGACAGGAATTTAGAATAGATGAGTTAAAATCAAGTTCAAAAATTTTAAAGCCACTTAAAGTTTAAATGGCAAGCACCTGCCGGATGGGTTGGGTTCAAGTCTTTGCAGGTAGAAAGCATGCAGGTGTATTCTCAGAGATGGGAAATGGGTTTCAGGGGGTGGGGGATTTTTGTATCCAACTTGGGGAACTAGTGCAGAGAAAAAAGAGACAAAGTCAACAGAAGAGTGTATCCATGTCTGAGGCAGCAGAAATATGAGTTCTAGAGCAGAAAATGACTACAATCGGGAGAACAAAACTAATAGAAAAAGGTCATGAAAGGGGCCAAAAGCTCATTTGATCCTAAATCACTAAAAAGGAAAGAAAAATCATGAGAATCAATAACGATAAAAAATTTACTAGTTCCATACCACTCGCCAACACTTTACATACTTGTTTCATTTATTCCTCACATTGTTTGGCAAAATAGATGTTATTCTAAGAATATTAGGAACCCGAGGTTCATAGACTGCCTTTGTTGCCCAGTTTTCTAGATGAGGACTATGAGGTGCATTGGAAGGGCTTCCCTCACTGAGGAACATTCCCTTGCTCAGTGTTGGAGCTGGGCGTCTGATTCTAGTGCTTTTCTTCATCCAAACCAAGCTGCACACACTAACCTGCTAGGATGGGGGATGGCTGATTAATGAGGTTCAACAGGCCAAATTGAGAATGGACAGTCCACTCTTGAAAAGTTTCTTAGCAGAGGTGTATCTAACAAATCCACCTGCTATAACTTACAAACAGATAAAAGGATGGAGTGGGATACAGTTCAGATGTAATTAATATGACTTGTGTATTATCAGCTCCTTTTTGAAAGATGCTTTGGCATTGCACATTCTGATTACTAGCTTTCTTCCTGGGCTATAACTGCAGCGCCCTTGTTTAAACAAATAGCAATGAATGCCATGCATTCAGGGAAATGTTTGCAGTGAATTAGGCTTTAGGGTTGTTCTTTGCATTGGTCCCATTCCAGGAAGTAACTGACTCGTTTTATAATGGAACCATCCTAAAAGGGTAAATCAGGGTGACCCACTTGGAGTCTTTGAAAACAATGGCTACATCTGCATTTCTAAAAAGAAAAACAACTTGGAACATCCCAAATCAGAACCATGCCCAGAAACAAAAATATCCGCCTCAGAAAGGAGGGTGAGGCCAGTGAGGCATTTTAGTACCTTGTCACATGGAGCTGATCATACTTGGTCTTAACTGGCACTCCCAACAAAGCCCTATCATTCATTACCTTGTCAGGACAAATCTACCTGCTGTCTCATGGGTTTGATTAAGAAGGCTTTATTATTTTGTAATAGCCCCTTAATCTGAATTTGTGTACTGTCTTCCCTACAGAATGAATGCTTCCAGACTACATACTTGTGGGACTGCCCAATCTTATTTCAAATAGTGGTTTTAAGGAATTCAGGCTAGCACCGAGATTGACTTTTTGTGCTACAAAGATGTCTTCAAATGAATCCCAGAGGGTTTATTATCATTGGCCATGGGGGACATAAGGTACCTAGGCTTGCTAGCAGCGTGATTTCTGTTCTAGTTATATCCTGCTGCTATTACCCCAGATTTTGTAAAGATTTAACTTTTCTTCCCCCTCTCCTTTTGGTTTTTTAAAACTTCACATTGTGCCATATCGAGGCGTCAGCACACTTTGGTCCACATGGCAATGAAAGTGTTTAGCCCTTGGAGTTGTTTGTGACCATAAAATACAGTTGGAATCTGAACTCTTCCGCCTTTTCAGAGCATGGCTACCAACTGGCCTCAGGAGGAGATCAGGAGGCTGGAAAGCAGCGCTAAAGTTGTTTGGTCTAGGAAGCTCCTGGAATAGGCTTTAACAACTCCAGAGGGTGGGCAGTCTGTTTGGCAGATAAGCCACTGACTAAGAGGCTGTCCAAGCAAACTGAGGCTGTCTGAGGAAACACCAAGAAGTAGTAAACGAAATAGCAGCTACCTAAGGCACACTCTTTACCAGGTCCTGTCCACACTAATTATTACACGCAGTTGCCTCCTGTTGAACACGTACCACATGGTGGGTGCTAGAAGCCATCTGACATACTTCTTGTAACAGAGGTGGGTACAATTATTCCTATTTTTTTTCAGTGAGGAGACTGATAAGGAGGAGTAATTCACCTATAACTACAAAACCAGTGAATTGGGAGCATGGTTTCAGATTCACTTGTCTGAATGCAAATGTTCTCTGTAAGAGACTACCCTGCCACCTGATTTATTTTTCATGGCCTTGCTGTGCTCAGAAAGGAATAGATGGAGGAAGGTGTGGCTAAAGCAGAGAAGGGCTTTGACAACAAAAGTGGCCAGAAGCAGCAGCCTGTGGAGAATCACAGGCCTTGGCATTGGCATTTTCTTCCAGATAATGTGGGCTCAGCGGCAGGTATGAAGCAGGCCTGGTCAGACACAGAGTAGACAAAGGAAATGAGCATGAGTAGATTGTGGATTCTGTGAGCGGCAGGGCAAGTAGGAGCATTAGTAGAGAACCCCATTCAAGGTGGCTGTAGAGAAAGAAATGTGTGCGCTGACGTCGGATGGCCTTCCACTTCAACGGGGTCATTCATTCACACACACACACAACAGAGAGACAAAAAATCTGTCTCAGTTTGAGACATTTTTCAGTGCTGTAGTTTGGGTCTTAAACGGCGCTCAAAGACCCTTGTGTTTTCTAACAGCTTCTCTGGGATGGAACCATCGGGAGGTCGGAGCTGGTGCGAGTCCCTTAGTCCCTGGGGATGCGTCCCAGAGGGTTTGTGGAACCCCCGCTCCTTCCTCCTCTCTTTCTTTGCTTCCTGACATTGAAGTGAGAAGCTCTGTTCTGCCATCCCCTCCTGCCTCACTTTCCCCAATGTAATGGGCCAACTGAGCATGGATCGGAGCCTCCAGCACAGAGCCAAAAGCGACCTTTTCTTTTTATACAGCATTCAGAGTATTTGGTTATAGTGACAGAAAGCAGACTAAAGCAGTAAGGATGATGGCACTGACATTTGTAGAGAACAACACCTTATTCTTCAATAAATAACACAGGTCTGAAAGCTACTTTTTCATAGCTATGGAAATATTTCTGGAATGAAGCATAATATTTTCAGTTGATCAATAAGGAAAGTGTATTTGCCTAGTAAAGAAAGACTAACCTGTGTTTATCCCTTAACATAAATGAGAATAATTTGGATAACTAAAGCTTTCAGGAAAGTGAAGCTGGGCTTTGTTTAGGATTCATCATTCTTTAGACATTCTACATTTTATTTCTATCCTTTTGCCATGTACCACTACTAAGCCAGAATACAGAATTAGGGATTTTCTGAATTAATTTATTGGCTAAATTTATGAAAACTGCATATGAAAAGCTTTAACATCAGTTATCATAATATTGCGTATATTAATTTAGAAGTTTATAGTTTTGGTGAAAACTTGTGACATGTACTAGTCATTTCAGGTTATGAGTTAATAGCTTAAAAAGTGAATAAACGTCCAACAGACACACAAATGTGCAAGTATTTACTGACTCAAAAATACTTCATAATTGCTATATGCCCAACCTAGCTAAAGGAACTAAAATATAAATGTGAAGAAACGTACACCAGAAACAAATAAGTAAAACCCATAAGTAATATATTCTAAAGAAACACAGGGTAAGAAGGTAGAAGCTGGCCAGCACTATCTCAGTTGGAGTCGTTGAGCGTGAGGGGTTCTTTCAAGGGGATGCCACATTGAATTCACAATGAACACATGCCCAGGGATTAAGGGCCTTGCACCAGCTCCGACCTCCTGATGGTTCCATCCCAGATTTGAGCTCATCTTTGCAGACATCAGAGGAAGATATACCAATGTACAAAGATCCTTGTGTGTGTGTCTGTGTGTGTGTGTGTGTGTGTGTGATCTGTAGAGAATGAAGTGGGAAAGGAGAAGAGTGGTAGAAAATAAAGGCTAATGTTACTCAGGAGCTGATAGAGAATCCCCTTCTAGATTCAGGAGCTGGAGAGTGACAGGAACAGAACCATCTCTCTGGCTGCCCTGTGAACCACAGATCTCAGTGGCACAAAAAATTGGTGTGCCAAGTTGGAGACAATTATGAGAAGTAAGGGGAAAGGACAAGATGGCAATAACAGAATGGCAACAAATTATCAGCCTACCAACATATTTGGAGAATGGAGGTGAGACCAAAATCTTTTCCTACCATAACTGCATGTCAAAGGTGAAGAGAAGGATGGCACATTACCCAGAAGTGGAGATTTATTTAATCAGTAGTTATCCTCTTCTTTGACAAGATCTTGTAATGGAAATGAAATCACTTTTGACTCGTTTGTGAGGCTGACGCCGCACTGATTATATCTAGGGCAAATGCGATATACTTAGTTTTCAGAACCAGCTAATAATAATTCCAGATTACATTAATTGAGTGTTTACAGGCACCATGCTGATAGCTTTCCAGATTGTATTCGCTCTTGTGCAATAAGCAAAGAGATAGCTACTATTATCTCTACTACCTCCAACAGAGGAACTGAGGCCCAGTGTGGTTAAATAATTGACTGTAGCCACTCAGCTAGAGAATGACACACCTGGGAATTAAAGCTTGCCGTACTTGACACTGAGCCCAGAGCTCCACTAAGGTATTGTGTAAATAAATACATTAACACACCACAACAACATTATGAGAAATCCTAAACTGTTCAGATATTACAGGGGGAGTTTTTAACTGGCACATACCACTGCTGCTGTCTACTTGATTACATATAAACAGTCATCTTGAGCAATACTTATTTTCTCTTTGGATATTAAATTTGGGGATGCCAATTTTCCCCTGAAAGAGAGTTGAGTGATCAGATGTGAAGAATACTGACTTTCTTCACTGGGCTCTTTCAGCTGTCTCTGGACTTGACTTTGCTTCTTTCATAACAGCGACGATAAAGAAAATAAGTTAATCTCTAGACTTCTGTTGTTATCCATGCAATTTGAACTCTACAGTTGGTGACAGAAAGCAAAGCAAAAATACATAAACATACACAAGAAGATAAAAGAGAAGAAACTTTTGCACAGCTGCAACAGAAAGATGTTGAATAATGATGAACTCAATCTCTACCCCAAACCTTCTAATGGTTGAGGTTTCTTTTTATCTTTTTAAAATGATCTTTGAAGGAAATCGGACCTACACAGAGATTAACTTGGTATGAAGTGTTCTGAAGAGTTGTCCCAGTATTCAGCTGCAATAAATAAAACACAAAGACGGAAATGAAAACTTTGTAGTTAGGGAGGTCAAACTTTCCAAGGGTACTATGTGAGCAAGGTATGCATTACTAAGGTTAGGGCAGGAGGTTAGAGCAGTCTTGAGAGCTCTATTTCTTCCCTACCAGGGGACATTTAGCAGGGAGTCTTTCCCAACTCTTTTGTAGCAACAGCTGCCAAAGAGCCAAGGGAACTCTGGTTGCCCTCCTCCCCTTATATCATCGATTTCCTCACAGTGTCCCTCTTGTGCTATCTTCATCCTGGACCCTTTGCTGCTTCTTCTTTTTTTTTTTTTTTTTAACCACACAAAACCTATTTAAACTACAACAGTTATTTAAATACCATTTTCTTTATAAAACCTTTTAGAATTTCCCAAGGCTGAGCTAGTCTGTTATTTATTCCATAGAGTGTCATTTATGTTTTTATTGCAATATTCTGCTATTCTCAGTTATTCAAATGCCACTTTTATGGTATGTGTAATAGTCTGCCAATCTTTGTTCATCAGTATAAGTCACTCTGTGCTACAGTAACAAAATGTGAATTCTTGGTGGCTGCACTTTAGTTTTGCTTGTAAGAAGCCGTTGTGTATCTGTTGTGGGCAGACATTGCTGGAGGGTGTCATCCTGCAACTTGATGTATCATCTGCAATGTACTCTATGTCACTTTGCTCACAAACATGGATCAGGACTAGTTACACACTTCTGTCCAATTAATCCAGGTAGGAAAATTCATACTGAGTGGCAAAGAGAGAGAGAGAGAGAGAGAGAGAGAGAGAGAGAGGGAGGGAGGGAGGGAGGGAGGGAGGGAAATGGAAATAATGTATACTAGGAAATTTTACTACTTACACAATCTGTAAGACCTTTTTTTTCTTCAAACCAACTCACTATATATATATATTTAAAAGGAGGCAATGTATCTGTTAATACAACCTTTTTCTATTATATAATAGTAATTGTATTTTTAACTGTGGGCAAACAAAACTATAATAATTGCTAGACTGGCCATCTATGTAACACTTAAATGATGTCCCATACGCCATCTTTTGGGAAGCAGCATCTTAATATTAAAGAACTGATATTTCTTCAGCCTCTGATGCATGTCAGTAAGTGGTCTAAGCATTTCATATATACTGACTCACTCAGTTCTTCCGACATATCACAAGTGTTGGGTATTTTTCATTATCTCAATTTGCGGAAGAATGCGAAACCAAACAATTTTCCTAAGATCACAGTGGTACAAAGCAGCAATGGTAGAACGTGAACCTGAGTGGCCTGACTCCTGAAGAATTCATTTCCACCAATCTCCACAACTGGTCTAAGGAAGCAGACGTCAGTGGCCCCTGTGTTCTCATCATTGGGCACTTTGCCGCCTACGTACTATCAACTGAATTGGGATTTGCTTGCTGAGTGAATGAATTGAATATTCCATTGCCTATAAAGTGGTGTAGTAACGGTACTAGTTATTTTTTTACAGTACATAAGTGATTGCCAGGGGCTGCGTGTTTGTGTGTGTGGGTGGGGGAATAGATGGAAGGGGTCAGAAATAAAAAGAGGAATTTCACCACTACTAATGGTTACTGAATTTCATTGTTAGGTGAAGATAATGTTCTAAAATTGATTGTGGTGATGGTTAGACAATGCAATCATACTAAAATCTATTGAATCATGTACTTTAAATGGATGAATTGAATGATTTACCCATTAAAATTATATCTCGGTAATGTGTATGTAGTAACTACCTGCAATGAACATAATCATTATGTACTGAAAACATATACTAATACAAATAAAAAATTTTAAAAACTGTTTAAAAGAAGGAAGGACAACACATGCTCTACACACACACACACACATACATATACACACACACAATGATCAAAAATATTTAAGTAAAACATCAGCTTACTTATATTACACAATCACGGCCCCTTAATAATACCACATAATGTACAAAGATGTTTGGGCTTATCACCTGCTCCTTGGTAAACCAGTTCTGAAAGCTGTGTGCCCTCTCTCTTCAAATGCTAGGTCACAATGCTCCTGTGCCCTGTGGCAGTCCCTGCTAGTATTATTGACACTTTCATTCCATAGCTGTGAATCTCCTCAGATACCTGGGAAATTCACCTAGACGCCACCGAACGTGACTTGGGATCCTGGAAGATCACGCTACTCCTTGATAATTTGGTTTAGGCAATACCAAATGGTCAACTCAATTACCTTTTTTTTTTTGTCCTTTTGAGACAAGGTCTCACTGTGCATTTCATGCTGGCCTTGAGCTCACTTTGTGGCCCTGGTTGGTCTTGAACTCACAGTGACCCTCCTGCCTCAGCCTCCCAAGTGCTGGATCAGTTCCCTTTTTAATTGTAAAACTAGAGACAAACATTTAGATTTTTATTAGTCTTTGAATTATTTGACTCCAATTTGTTTTTTTTTTTTTTTTTTCCCTCTATGGCTACCATAAAGGAAAACATTATTCATTAATTTTTTTTTTTTTTTAGTAGAGGTCATGTTGGAGAATAAGGAGGCATGGTAAGATTATGACAAGAACATTAACTGTTAGCTCACTTAACCTTCTGAACTACCCTGAGAGACTTTTAATGGAGTGAAACTATTCTATGTGATCCTGTAAAGATGGATATATGCATCTCATTTTACTTTTGTCCAAACTCCTAGAATGTTTCAACACCAAGACTGAGCCCAAATGTGAACCATGGGACTCTGGGTGACATTGTTGTGTTAATGTAGGTTCATCATTGTAACAAACAGACCACTTGGGTGAGAGATATTCATAATGGTGGTGCTTCACCCATGGGCTGGGAGGTATAAGGGCAAACACTGCTTTCCTTTCAATTTTACTGTGAACCAAAAATCACTTTAAAAGAATATATTTAAAAAAATTAAATGAAAAATTGTTGTCTCATGTATGCATAGACGTATCATGCTTATTTTTATAGTTTATAACTGTCTCAGTTTACATACCTTTTTAAGAAGGCACGGCCTTTTTCAGTCAAAGTAGCACTCCACTGGAAGATCCTCATATTTTATATTTAAGATTATATATAGAAATCATATTTTCCTTAGCAACTAGAACTATGTAGAACTATGTCGAAAAGAGCCAATGATTCCCTGGCTTGGATCCATATTACCCATTCGAGAACATCAGTGTGTGAAACAATAGTAATATTTGAGCACGTGCAATTTAACTGAGTTCATAGCTTTCATAGAAAAAAATGTCCTTTATTTAATATGTAATGGTGGCCAATTTGATACAGGCTCCATGAATATAATAAAAGCAGCTACTTTTCTGAAAAAAGAATTTGATTAAAACTATAAAAAGTGAAGCATCATTTTCTTTAAGTGTTGTATTTGTTACAACAATGTTCTCATTCTACCTTGGAAAAATGAGTCCAAATACTATAAATTTTAAAGGTAGAACTGATATTTCCCATGGTAATTCTTCTTAAAATAGCTCCTTTCTTTTTGATGATGGTCTGTGCTCAAATATATTGCAAAATATTTTAGTGTCCCAAATGATATCCGTCCTCCGAATGATATAAAGGAGGGTTCCCATCTCCACTAGAATTTCCTTAGCAGCCAAGTATTTGAGATGTCTAAAAAACTGATTTTTTCTTTGGCTATTCAGTTTTTATTGCCGTCTTTCTTTTATTCTTAACAAGGTTTCAATTATACTTATAACAATCTCCACTGCCACATGTAATAGAAAAGCAATTGGCCTTTCATTTTGTTCTTCCTGCATTTCTTACCATAGTTTTATGATCACATAATAACTTTAGCTATCATTAACTTGCATTTTGAATGAACAAACTGATATTTTGCTTACTCCTTCCCTAGGGTTGTTCATCTATATTAAACATCTAAATACTTTTAAAACAAGTCTAATAAATCCTTAAAGTATCAAATTGGAACCAATACAGACAAATCTAGGAAAATTATGTAGGTGTGGTTCACATCTAACCTACAGTCATTATGTTAAATCATGATGTCTGGGGCAGCTGGTTGAATTTATATATTATACATAAATTTTCTAAGTGACACTTTTACTAATACAGTATGATTTTACTTTTCTGAGCTTCAAGTCTTATTTCATTAGAATGACTGAAATAGCTGCACTAGAAACTCACAAAAATTTTCATCAAATTCAAGGTTTATGGAACATGTCACCTGAAAGATGTAAAAGCTGTATTGTTCTCATTTCTTTCTTCTTTTTTTGGCGTCTGCTATTTAAAATCAAAAGACATATACTTGATAGAAATACAGAGTAAAGAACTGGATGGAAACATATTAGAAATACAAATTTGAACAAAAATTACTTTATATTCCATGCACAAGCCTGGATTTTTTTTTATTAAATTAGTCAGAAAGATCAATTTATCTCAGGATGTGAACAATTTTTCTGTGAAATAGAATAACTTCTGTATTTTCTCTTAGAACTAATATTAACTCAGAGGTTACATTACTTGTATAATTTCCCACATGCTGCTTCTGTAGATGATAGAAATTCAGTAGGACAGGATGTTAAGATGGGGGGGAGCACCCGGTTATGGCGGGGTGGTGGTTTTGGAAAGCACACAGTGAGAATCTGTATAATGGAGTGGTCATTGTTGTCATGGTTAGTACTATTTTATTTATCATTATGCTTTTTATCATCTTAACTGCCTTTAAGGAGTTTTTTCTTTCCTTATTTTATTTTCTCTTTGTGTGTGTGCATGTGTGTGTGTGTGATGCTGGAGATGAACTCTGAGCCTCTTCTGTGGTAGGCAACCACTCTACCACTGAGGCGCATCTGTAGTCCTGGGTGATATTTTTAAATGTGGAGCCCTTTCAAAGCTAATACCAAATAAGCACCTGTATGTTTGCCTTGCATACCATAGTAACAAAGATGTAAAGAGAAACAGAGAATACTCTACTTAGTGGGAGAAGAAACTCCTGCTTATGATTCCAAATCTGTTGTAAATCCTACTAACCTTACTAAAACCTTCATAGGGCTGACTGTTGCAGAGACTGTAGGGGCTGACTTCTGTGTTTGGCCTGGATGTAGGATGTAAAGGCATAGGAAGCCAAGAAAACGGAATCCCCTAACAATGAGAAGAACCCCAGGAAATATCATAGAATGTTGGGACTGTGAAACGCAGAAGTTTTTAAAATCTAACTTCTAGTTTTTGAGTGAAGGGAACTGCGGCAAATATCTAAGTAGTTCCCAAAAGTTTGGTACTTTGCTCTGGTCTGTGTGACATCCCTCGTCTGTCTTATATAAAAAGTAATCAATATGCACTTCTTAAGTGAACATTCCCCATTCAGTTCAAACTTGGATAATTACAGTAATAAATTTCAAAAGTCATCAGTAACCAGTTCTTCCTTTTCCTTTACCTGCTTTCTGTGCTCATCAGTCTTTGGCATTTCCGCTAGTGTCTTACGCATGTAACTACATCTTGACAAATTCTCTGGATGAAAAATAAAAAGCTCAATCAACCATAGGTTGTCTATATTATAAAGTAAAATAATAAGAGTACAGTGGTTTAAAAAGTACAAAGTCTTTATTGTTACTAATCAATCACCAACACAGTTCTGCAGACAATGAAACCTACTTTTAACAATCTACCTCTCAATGCCTCTCCAGGCCTTTGTTTCCGCCCCTGATGTCAATCCTAAAAGGATCAGTCAGGCTGTTAAATCAGTGGAGATTTAAAGAGATCCAGAAGAAACCCTGAAAAGGAAACTAAAACCTCCACACCCACCCACCTGTATTTCAATTGCAAAGCTTCCAGGAGGAAAATTAACAGAGCAAAAGTGACTAAGAGAGAGAAGCAGAGAAAGAAGAAGAAGCAGAAAAAGGAACACTACAGAATTGTGCCTTGAGTCAGAAATGGAATATCCCCTAGGTTCCCGTGTCAAAGCTCTGCTGTGAAATTACGTGGTTTCCCCGAGCAGTTTTTCTCAATAAATCAGACTTCATGATCCTAAGCAAAAATCACACTGGTAAAAGAAAAAAATCATGGATTTAAGAACTTTGTCATTTTATTAAAAACTCTGATACTGAGTTTAATCTATGGTAACTTCTACCCACACAGCTATTGTTTAACACATTATCTCTGTCAATTCAGTAGATTTTCTAATCTGTTAGACAGTACACCTCTTCAAAATGAATTATAATGAAATAATACCAAGGAAAAGAACATTAACATTTCAGCAGTGCAATTTCTTGGTCCAGATGGGAAAACACTTGAGCTTAAAATGGATTGTAATGAAAGCGGAAAAAGAGATGTAAAACTCTGTGTATTTTACTCAATTCATAACTAAAAGTTCCTGATATGTGCCTCCTTAAAATGCTTTAACTCTCAGGGCTTGCTTTAAAGAGCCATTGTAGTAGAATTATGTGGAATTCATGAACCCATATGCAAATATACAGGTCATAGAATTATTTAGTACTTCTGACGGGGGATGACCTACCCCACTTTGCAAGTCCTCAGGATGGCAATTTCACAAGCTCGTGGTCACCTACCTACTCAGTGTTCATCTGGCCTTGCTGTCAAGAAGAGATTTTCTTGTGCTATAAATGATCTGTCTTAGACAAAGCTCTCCTTCCCAATGCCCCAGGTGGTTCCCAGACCAGAAAAATCTATTCCGGGATGTGCAGATTGTCCATAAATATATTTTTCCATGTGAATATTAACACGTGAAAATAGTAACATAATTTTAGACTTAGGGAAAGCTGTCAAAAAGTACAGAAATTTCCCATATACTCTTCATCTAGAATTTATTGAATTATACCAGTTTTCCAAAAATATTCTTTTTCTGTCTAGAATCAATCCAGAATTCCATGTTTCATTTGATTGTCTTGCCACCCTCCCTTCTTCCTTTTCCTTTTTCATTCCTTCCTTCTTTCCTTCTTTCTTTTGCATTTCCATACAATCTGGCATTATAAGAAGTGTCCAGACTTATTTTTATTCCAAATCTAAAGTCAACCAGCTCTCCAAGGTAATGTGGCTCTTTTTCGTTTTTAGGGTTTACAAACCAGGATTTGGATACTAGGTATGTCTTACTACTCCTGGGGTATTGCTTCTTCTAATCCCTCTCAGTGGATGAGCTAGGATAATTTATAATTTATATTTTATATTATCATTAACTACAATCCACTCAGACAAATCCATGACAGCACATTGATACCTCCAATTCTAATCCAGAACCACAGGACTCATTCTAGTTTTCATGTTTCCTTGGGTAAATTCTCTTCCCTAAAAGGAGTGATTTGGTTCTTCTTACCTGCAGTATAGTTACCTATTTTGTAAATCCTGGTATTCACATTTTGTTTTGGCAGTGTTATAGACTAACACATGTAGACTAATAAATGAAGGGTCTTGAACCAGAACAGATCTATTACTTAAAATTCCCTCGTGCTGCTTCTGAACACCTGGCAGAAAGCAATCTGTTTTCCCACCTTGCAATTTTCCCTGTTCTAAAGTGTCACACAAATGGAACAACGCGTTATGTAGCCTTTCAGGTCTAACCTCTTTCACTTACCACTATGGATTTAAAATTCATCTCTACTCCTACATCAATCCATAGTTTGTTCTTTTTATTGCTGAATAGTATTTCACTTCACTCATGTGCCTTGGAGTTTGTTGTTGTTGTTTGGTTTTGTTTCATTTTGTTTTTAACCATTCACTAGACAGGGACATCGTCACTGTTGTCTATACAATCCAAAAACTATGAAAATTTCTACACTCGTCCACATACAAGTTTTTGTGTGGATGTTTCATTATTCTTGAGCAGGTACCTAGAAGTAGGATCATCAGAAGTTTTCATGTTACATGAATAGTTAACTTTACAAGGAAGCATCACTTCTCCAAGGTGTCTGTGTATGAAAATGTCCCTTGCTCACATGTCCTTCCCTGCATTTATCGTTGACAGTCCTGCCCCACTTCTCTCCCTTTCTGTAGGAGCTGTCTGTAGCATTCCCTAATACCCTTTCATACTCCTTTAGTATCTATGATGTTGTATCCCTTGGTCTTGATATTGTTCATTTATATCCTGACCCATTTTTCATGGTCTGTCTCAGTGAGGTTTTAAAATTGCATCAATTCTCCAAAAGTTGGCTTTCACTTTTATTTTTTCTATTATTTTGCTGTTTTTTTCTTCACTGATTTCTGTTCTTATTGCTAGTCCTTTCTTCTACTTGCTTTGGGTTGAATTTGCTTGTCTTACACCCCCAAGCATCTTACAGTGAAAACATTAAATGTTTGAGAACTTTGTTCTTGGTGTTGGCATAAAGTTCCTTCTAAGCACTATTTTTGTTGCTACCCACAAATTTTAATGTGTTGTGTTTTTGTTCCCACTTATTTCAGTACATGAACAAAGTTTTAAAACTTTGCTTGAAACTTCTTCTTTGACTCATGGATTATTTAAAAGTGTTCTGCTTTATTTCCAGTTGTGTGATTTACCAAATTATCTTTCTATTGCTGATTTCTAGCTAAACTACGTGCATTAAAAATATTCTTATGCTTTCTAGTCATACGCTTTCTATTTTTTAACTTATTTGGTGTTTTTATATGTCCCCTAAAATTCCCTATCTTAGCAAATATTTCACTTACATAAAAATCAGTATTATGCTATTCTCAAGAGAAGAACAGCATAAACCTAACTGTAAATGTGAGTTAGGTTTAGCTGGTTTATAGTTTCACCTAAGTCTTTACTAATTTACTACCTATTTGTTGTCCTGATTACTAACCAGAGTGCTAGAATCTTCCATGATGGTTGTACAGTTCTCCAATTCTCCTTCTAGTTTCATGAGTTTTACGCCTAGTCTATTTTGAAGTTTTAGTGTTCATTGTACATGTATTGAAGATTGTTAAGTGTTATTGGAGAATTGATCCATTTTCATTATGTAAACATCTTATACTATTCCTTCTCCTGGAGACTGCATTGTTTCAGGTTAGTATCACAACCTGAGCTTTCTTTTGGTCATTATTTTACTTCTCAACTCTATCATTTTATTTAAAGTAGTTTCTTATAGGCAAAATAAAGACTTGCTTTTTCATCAGCTATGACTCTGTTAGTCTTGTAGCTATTTATTTTTTGCCTGATTATTTTCCTGGACTTTGATAAATCTCTTCCTTTTTTGCCTCCCTGTTTGTGTCAACTAAACATTTTTCATGATTCCATTTGATCTTGTTATTGCTTTACCGTTTCAATCTCTTTAAAACATTGTAGTGGTTTTCCTAAGCAAACATCTTTATTCAGTCTCCCTTCAAATGTTGAACTGCTTTAAATAGAGTGTACCCTCTTACGTTTCCAATTCTTATCTCCTAGTTTTTGTGCTATTGTTTCCACACAATTTAATGTTATACATGAATAAATCAAATGTTTTGACACTTTTTTGCTTTAGACAGTTATATTTCATATCAAGTAAAAGTTTATCTTCAGATGTTTCTCGTAGTTTTCATAGTTTCTATGTTTCTTGTAGTTTCTATAGTTTTCATTTTATTGTTTAGACCCCAGTTTCAATTTGATATAATTTTCCTTCAACCTAAATTACTTTTCACATTTCTTCGGAGGTAGGCCTGCTTCCAATAAATTTCTCCAGGTTTTGTATGCCTAAGAAAATACCTATTAGTCCTTCATTTTTGAGAGTTAATCTGTTTTGGAATATAGAATTCACACGGAGTTTTCTTTTTTTTTTTTTTTTTTTTTTTTTTATGATAAAAGGAGGGAAACATTAACAGACATACAACATTTTACAACATATCACAAGCACAATCACAGATCTCAATATTAAACCAGAAACACTAAATC
>NW_004955417.1:22230046-22247896 GCF_000276665.1 Chinchilla lanigera
TTTTTTTTGGTTTTTCTCCAGTACCGGGAACCGAACTCACTACCTTGCGCTTGCCAGGCAGGCGCTTTGCCACTGAGCTAAATCCCCAGCCCCTCACATGGAGTTTTCTTTTTCTTTGACCTCCTTAAATTTGTTTTTTCTGACTTAAAGTATCACATAATTCTTATTTTTCTGTAGGCTGTGTTTCTTTTATGTCTGTTTGCCTTTGAAACTTTTTCTTTGCCTTTTGTTTTTCACAGTCTTGATATGTGGTGTGTTGGTTGTTGCTAGCTATTGGAAATTCCCTTCAGTGATTTCTTCACATTTTTCTTATGCCTCATTCTCTTTCTCTTTTCCTTCTGGAATTCCAATTAGATATACATTAGAATGTTTGGAATAGTTCTGGACATTCTGGGGTTTTGGATTCTGCCCATTCTTTATTATTTATTATTAACTTTATTCTATCTATCTATATACCTACATATCTATATCTATGTATTTTTTAACTTCTGCTTGACTTTAAAATTTTCTTTGCATTTTGTTTTTCTGCTTGGGTTAATTTTATTAAACGATCTTCACATTCACGATTTTTTTTTTCTCTAGTAGTTTTGACTTGAAAGATCAGTCCAGAAAAGGCCTTCATCTTTGTTACTATTTTGTCCTTTGTTTCCATTTTCAGTATTTCCATTAGATTCTTTTTTGTAGTTTCCCTTGGTCTGTTACAGTTATCCACCTTGATATCTACTTTTTACATTAGAACTTTCCATGTTTACCTATAGTTATTTTAAATTTCACGTCAAATTTCCAATGAATATGTCATATTTTAATGTTACTCTGATCACTGCTTTGATTCTTGGAAAAATATTTTTTTCTTATGACTTATGATGTTTGTTGTGAACTCAGCCATCTGGCGAAAGCACTGAGAGTGAAGGGGATGGATGGACTTCATTCCTGAGAACAGGTGCACTTGTTCTTGGGGAAGGCCTTCAATGTATGTGTTTGGCTTAACCTGGATATGATTGTTGTTGCTAGACACCACTTCACACCTCACACTTCAGAGGCCCATAATGATGTTCAGTGTTGCAGAGGGAGTTGATTAATAGGTGCAGCACCCTGCTTAGGTACAGTGCCCTGCTTAGGTCTTCCCTTCATGTTATATTTCAGCACATTTGCTTTGTATAGTTACCTTTTCCAGCAGTATTCTGCTGTCATTTGTCATTCAAAGCTGGTTCTTTTGAGGGTTTCAAAATGGTAATGGGGTCTGGGAGTGGTGGCCCACATCTGTAATCCCAGCACTCAGGAGGCTGAGGCAGGAGGATCACCATGAGTTTAAGGCCTGCCTGGGCTACACAGTGAGTCCAGGCCAGCCTGGGTTACATAGTGAGACACAGTCTCAAAAGAAATGATAATGGGGAAGGAAGGAAGTGGTCTGTGCTTTTCTGGTTAAACCTCATAGTGAGGGGCCAGGCCCAGGTCTCAGTGTGTAGGTGCCCCACCCCACATAACCTGAGTCCAGCACTTGCTTTCCCTTCCTAAGGATGAGGCTGCTTCTTCCATGTACTGTCTCCTGTGTAAGTGAGCTTTCGCCAGAATCCCAAGGGTGAGGCTGGCGCCTCTTCTCCCAGCATGAGAGGCATTTTGTTTTATAAATGAGACCCATGAGAAGAGTCTTATGGCATATCTTGCCTTCCCTGTATAACTGCTGTTCTCCTTGACTTTTAGCCCACAGTGAAAACTCCCTTCAGACATCTCATATTTTCTGGGAATACCCTGTGGGTTCATGGAGAGAAAACCTGTGGGAAATGCTGATGGCACTAATTTCTGAAGTCACAGGGGGTTTGCACTTCTCACCAGCGCGCATCCAGCCATGGTCAAATATCTGCCTCTCTCTCTCTCAGGTAATCAGCTACAAGGACTTCTCCCCTTCAGGTCTTGGTCTAGTAGCCTACTTCCAGCCTCAGCTCTCTGACTGGCTCAAAAAAGGTGTGAAATGGTGACTCCTAGTCATGGTACAGTAGTGACGCTGTTGTAGTGTATTACCTCCAAGGGCACAACTGCTTCTCTTATTACACAACCATGCATAATTCTTCCAGTTGATTTTTTCTTTATTTAGAAAAATCATCTCCATTTGCTTTGAAATAAAAAAAAAAAAGTACGTATTAAGATTTGAAAGGATCGGAAAAGAAAACATTTTCAGATGTTGACAGTAACTCTGCACATGTGGGAGAAAAGAATCAATTTAACTTGGCCTATTCTGGGCTGAGCTGTCATTTTTTTCAAGGCAGGGTCGGAGAAATGGAACGGAGGAAGAGATAAGGGTGACACTGGAATGAGACGTGTGAGGACGCTCCTCTTTCATGTGAAGCTGGGGTGGAATTTCCAATAGCTTTTCAGTCTCTACTCTCTGCCTGTAGTAACATCGAAGGGCTGGGAATAGTAAGAAATGTTATTCTCAAGCATCTTCTCTTTTCTCTTTAGGGGAGCAAACATTTTCCAGACCATGAATTCATTTATTTTTTTTCCTTTTGAAGAACATTTGTTTTCTATCTAATGGCACAGACTACAGTTGGTGTTGGGAACATACAGTGAATAGGACTTCCTAAGGCAGTTCAGAGGACAGTGAACAGCAGAACATCCACATTTCCTTAAGTGATAAGTAATGTAATGGAGTTGTACCGAAGTGTAGATAGCGCCCAACAGGGATGTGTTATGATGGTTAAGGGAGGAGGGGCTGGAGCTAGTGAGGCTCAGGAAGCTTTACTTCTGGCTCTATCACATCCTCATTAATTGCAACCAGGTTCAATAGCCTCTCCAGCATCTTCCTTTTGAAATGGGAATAGTAACAATATCTCCTCCTAATAGAGGAAATGTGAAAATTCAGCACGTTAAGTGCAACCATATGAAACTGTCAAGAATCAGCTCTTTATAACTGTTTAGTCACCTCACTGTGGTAACAAAATACACGAGACAACTAACTTCCAAGCAGCAAAGCTTTGCTCTGCCTCTCAGCTTGGGTGATTCTAGTCCAAAGCTGGTGGATGCATCACTTTGCACCCCAGCTGGGAGTGCTGGAGCTAAATGGTGCTGAGCAGAGGGTAGACAGCAGTGCTCGCCTCATGGACAGGAAGCGGAAGACAGTGATAAGGGAAACTATGATAAGAAACAGAGACATAATGGGACAAATACACTTAGAATACAGGGTGAGCTAAAGGAAATGGGGATCATGATGACTTTGGTGTGCAGGTTAAGAGTTTGCAAAGGACTGTCTTGGTTACTTTTTTCTCGCTGCTGGGACAAAATACCTGACGCCCAAAATTAAGGAAGGAAAGGTTTATTTCGCTTACAGTTCGTGGAAGTTTCAATCCGTACTTGGCAGATTATAAGGCAGGTGGCATGTGGCAGAGGGCTGCATCTCAGGGCAGCAGAACCAGCTAAGCCGCCACCACACACCAGGACACACACACCAGGGCAAATGGGGGAGGAATCGCCTCAAGCACCCTTTTCCTCTCCCTTACATATGCAAACTGTCCACCCCAGGGAGGGTGCAGCTCTCACACCCACAATCATTTAACTCTAAAAGCCTGCCCCATGGTAGCATGAGGTTTTGGAGGGGACACACAGACATAAACCATAACAAGGACCAAGGGAAGTAAAAAGCTTTTTGTAGTTTTGGTAGTTTAGGGGGCAGGCTATGGAAGAGGGCTACCAAAAGCAGTGAAGGGGAAGATACTTGAATTAAGAACAAATCAAGAAATATGTGGCTATTTTCCTGCTATTTCTTGACCTCATGTTGAAAAGCTCTCCCCTTCTTAGGCCTTAGAATTGGTTTGCTTTTAGGATTGTGTGGTCAGCTGTACCACTAGACTTTAGTCAAAATCAGTGCACTTCTCAATCAGCAGTTTGGACACTGGAACAAGGAAGACCTGAGTTTAAATCCTGCTCTGACACGATTTAATTCTTTATCACTGAATTCCTTGGGCAACTTATTTTTACCTCTTGGACCTGAGCTTCTCCATGTATAAGTCAGGACTTGTTCAAAAATCCACATTAATCATGTGGACAGGAGTGAGCCTGCAACCCTAACAACTTCATCTTTCGTCATTGAAGACCCAGATGGAAAGCTGAACCTGGAGACCTCTGATCACATCCAATATGGCAAATAGCTCTTCTCTATTACTTGCAAAATACCTATTACTTTTAGGGCATCCATGACCCCAAGCTCAAAATCTGAGTCATGATTGATCTCCATCAATACTGTCAATTTCATTTCTCTTTGTCAGGGATTGAGGTAGAAATGAACATGTGGCCTAGCTCAGGCCAATTAGGGGTAATAAGTATCAGCTGAAGGGCTTCTAGGAAAAAATGTTCCTGATGAAAAGAAAAAGCCAGAGGCTAAGGATGCAGCTCATTGGTGGGGCACCAGCCTGGCATGTGTACAGCCATGGTTTGTTTCAGAGGGGGAAGAAAGCCAAAGAGACTTGGGCTTCTTTTCCCCTTCCTATCTCCTCTTTTCTTGACTGAGGTTGTCTCACGGGACCATCTTCTTAGTGCTGTATCAACTATTTTAAAACGATGACAAAAAGCCAAAAAAGTTACTCTTCTGATATTGAATGATTGTACTGAATATATCCACACTTTACATAATGTAAAATAACTAAGTTCCTTTGTTATTTAAATAATGACAAGTTAGTGTTTTTGATGCACACGTGAAATTATCCACTCAGTGAGACTTGATAACTCCTGCTTCTGCCTTCCTTCAGCATCTTATATTGTCTGAACTACTTCTTCACTTGCCTCTAGAATTGTGTATGTGTATATATACCTTTGCCTAGACAGACTGGAAACTCTGTAAGCATTTATTTCTCAGTTTTCCCGGACAAAAGCAGTCCGTTTCTCAGCCGGGAATCTTTCCTGTTTCATGGAATGGCCCCTCATCCAGTCTGATCCACAGCCCCCAACTTTGGAGTCATCCCTCATGGTTCAGTTTGCACCTATCACATCGTATCCAGCTGCAGCGCATGTCAGGCCTATTGCTAACACAGGCCCAGAGTGCATTTCCAGTCACACATCGCGACCACCATCCATCTCTGGCTTTGGTTATGGGAATCCACTCGTAACAGTTACAATGGTTGTTAAATCTCTACTACTCTGCTCCAAATTTTTCTCATCAAGGCAGTCAGAATGATCTTTTGAAATGGTAAATTAAATCATATGTCCTCCCTCCCGCTCCTAAAATCTCTTCTATTGTCCTTAGCCTCCCATGCAAAATCCTTGCCTCTGGCACCAGACTCCAGCTACGCTCCCTTCGCCACAGTCCCTATCCTCTAGTTGCAGCAGCCTCTTTGTTCTTCAAGCTCGCAGAGCTTCTTTGTGCCACAGGGAGTCTGAACTTGCTCTACCTTCTCTGTGAAGCCCTTTCCCTCTGGCCTCTGAAGTGGCTGACCCTGGACACAGGGGTCTCTTTCCCAAATGTCTCCTCTTCAGCAAGGGACTCCTCAATCAGCCTGGGTATACCAGGAATCCCAGACTCCTTTCCTCCCTCACCCCCACTTTATGCTCTTCTTTACTTGATTGCTCTGGTTACAGATAATCTGGTATCAGCTCATTTCCTTTTGTTACTTTTTCTCTTTCTGGATATTTACACATTTGCCCCTCAGGGCATTGGTTTCAAGGGCCCCCTGAAATCATGGATACAGACTTCTGTGGTTGCTGGAGTTCCTTATATCCAGGGCTCACTGTCATCATATAACTTACTCACATTCTTTACATCATTTCTAGGTCACTTTGTGACACCTGATAGAGTGCAATTGCTCTGCAAGTAGTTGTTATGCTGTGTTGTTTAGGGAATAATGGCAAGCAAAAGAAGTCTGTACCTGTTCAAAAGAGATAAAATTGTTTTCCCAAAGAGTTTTGGACTCTCGGAAGCAGAACCTGCTGGTATAAAAAGATAGCTGTGTATTTATCTCACTCAAGTAACATATCAATTCCACAATATTGAGGACTTATCCTTTCTGGTTGGTAATACTGTGCCCCAGTATTTCAAACAGTCCTTTTGTATTGCAGCTGCTTAGTAAATGGTATTTAAATGGATATAACTTTTATCTTTCACCTTTTCCATTCCATTGTTCAACTGGAGATTTACATTTCATGGCAACTCAGTGAATATTTATTTGCTCCAACATATTTATTGAACATCTTTTACATGCAAAACTGTGTAAAGTTGCACCAGTGAAGAAAAAAGAATTAAAACCTTATTTTTTCTTCCAGTGGTATTGCAAAATAGTCAGGAAGATCCTGCCACCCCTTTGTAAGCTGAGGGGCTTTGGTTTCTGCTGATTTCCAAGGTGTGAATGTAGTTCAAATCCAAAGCAGCTTTAATTTTTATGCTTAAAATACATGCACTTTCTTTTTTACAATGTCAAATGAATCACTACATTTTCAACACTTGATGATCCTTATTATCATGAAATATTCTGCAATTAACAAAAATATTTAGACAACATTCATTTGTAGAATCATAATATAAATTATTCTGTGTTTTAAAATGAAATATTGCCTAAGGCTAGTTCTTACCAGGAGATCTGTGCTTTCACATTACACAGCCATTAATAGTTTGTCTGAACTCGGCAACATTTTTTATTCCTTGGCAATGTGCATGTTTCTCTTACATTCATGAATCTCAATGATCTTTTTAGGTTGCTGATCTTAAGTCCACTGCTTCTCCTTTCTTTTTTTCATACTGCTTTTTGTTCCAAAGCCTTTTAACTCCTTACTTCCAAGAACGTCATCTTTTTCATCTGACTGCTTTCTTTCTGTAAAGGTCATTTTGCTTAGACAAAAAAAAAAAAAGAGATTGGAGTGGAACCACAAGTGGTTCTTACTGACCTGAAAATAGTCCAGAAATTAAAATGAGGCTATCAGTGGGACAGAACCCAGGGTTGTACAAAAATGGAAAGCAGTTTCACTTTATCATTCTACCCTTCCTTCTGACTCTATATCATCTTCAGCCTAGCATGTAGAAAAACTGACTACACTGAATGAAAAGTTTTAGCTGTAATTCAATTCAAAGGGTTCTGGGAAAGTCAACATAATTTATGTTGAAGAATGAAGAGATATTTGGGTAATGGATAAATGAAATAATTCTGTATAACATGAAAATCCAAAAGACAGCAAGCTTATTAAGGTGATGAGTAATGAAAGAAAGAAGTATAATTTTTTTAAAAAAATCACAGCTCTACAACAAAGAAAGAGATGAGACAGTAGGAGTCAGGAGTTAGGATTCTATTAGGCAATAAGGACAGCTGCCCCAAAATGGAGTCAGGAAGCTCAAAATGGAGGCCGCTGAGTCATCACACTTCAGGGATTTCATACACACAAAAAAATGTGCCACATGTTCTGAAGCTATCAGGCAGCTTCTCAGAGCATAACTATACCACCATCAGACAGACAACTGGCTCAAGACTTCATGGGTCCTGCATGGGACACCACATGAACATTACTGTTATGGTCTGTGTCTAGGTGTTCCCCAAAGCCTCATGTAATCTTAGATGGGGCTTTTTCAGAGGTGGCTGAGTCTACAGTGTGCAATGCTGGGATTAAGAGTGGGTGATTACTAAATCAATCCACTGATTGGTTTGGCACCAACCTTATTTCAGCAGTCTAGATACAATATTAAGGGGCCAGGAAGATGTTAAGGTCCCTTGCTGCTTTTGCTGCCTTGTGCCCACTATGAGCTACTCTCCTCTGCAATGCTACCCTGCCTTGAGCTAAATAAACCTTTCCTCCACTAACTTTGAGTGTTGGGTATTTTATCTCAACAATGACAAAAGTGACTAAGACAACTGCAGAGACTGGACACTTGAAAAGTATATAGTCTACCATAGGGTAAGATTCATACTGCTTGCACAAGAGCTTGAGTTCTATTCTAAACCCTTTATTAACCTCTAGACAAAGAATCTTTATGAGCATCCTGCTCAGGACCCCTCCCTGCTATCAGGAGCTCTGCTTCCTCCTTCTTAGATCTCTTAAATTTATTTCCACTCTGCCTCTTGTATCTATAGTTTCATTCCTTGTCACCATGGGACATGATCTCATGTTCTGCTAATAGTAGGACACTTGTTCTTTAAAAAATTTGCAAATACGGGAGAGAAAGTTGGAAACTAGGAAAGAGACTCAGCAGTCCCAAAGTCACAAGTCTTTGTAAAGAGTGTTGAAAAGTGCTTTGGATGACAGAAATGGTCTCTTTAGAGTCTGGCCAAAGTCAGAGGTTAGATTAATGAGTTTGATGATGGCATTGAGGATAAACACACTTGAGGTATTTCTAGACTATGTTGTTTGGAAAGAATAAACAATTACACATTGTCAAATTAAGTATCTTAAAGTTATAGAGAAAGTAACATCCGCCTGAGCTTTATGAGCAAATGCCTACTCATTCTTTTAGACTCAAATAAAATATGGTAAAGTTTCTCTGAAATTTTATGGTAGGTTGAACTGTTGCACTTAAATTTTAATACTATATCCTTTATAAACTATATATCCATGGGCCTCGTATGTATGTATACTTGCAGTACAGTGTGGATACAATGTAATTCCCTGCCCCACCAAGGAATGAAGTTGACCACGAGATTACTTTAGTCAATGGAACATTAGTGGGTGGATGGGACACGTGGCAAGTCTCTATACATTCTTGTTTGATTTCAGTTGGCCTTTCACATAGTGATGCTTTATCATGAGAGGAGAACCTATCAATAAAACTATCTTTCAGCCAAGCCTAGGACTGAAGTCATACAGATCTGATCCCAATGAGAAGCTTGGAGTCTAGGTTGGCTCACACACAGCAAGCTTAGGTCAACTGAACCACTGATAACTTAAAGAGTTAGGAGCATAGAAGACAATGTTTATTGTAAGCTTCTGAACTTTTGAAACTCTTATATGATAAATTTGACAACTTCAACTTTTGAAACGCTCTTATTTGTAGCATTTTCTGTTCTTTATAATGTGTTTCCATGGCATTTGCAATCTGTATCTATTATAGTACCTCTAAACTGTGAAGGTCTTCTATTCTAACACCCACCTCTTCTAAAACACTGAAAGCAACTTTATTGTAAAGACATATTTTAAGGGTGTTTTTATTTCACCTACCTTCATACTGATACACAATCTATCCCAAAGTAAATAACGGTTTTTTAGAACTGCTTTCTATATATGAATATTCAAAGGGAGGACTGTCAGACATAGCTATAAAGCAAACCCAGTCGTAGACATTTTCAAGCTCCCATATCATAGCCATCACACACTGTTTTATTTTTGTCCTTAACAAGGATTGAAATACTTGAATTATGTTTTTTTTTTACATCTCCATTCCAAGAAAAAGAAACCAAGGACTTTTGGACTGAATGTTTGTGTTGTCCTAAAATTGTTGAAACCCTAACCCCTGTGAGGTCAGTGCTAGGTGATGAGAACAATATTCAAATGGGGGCTGGGGATTTAGCTCAGGGGCAAAGTGTCTGCCTGGCAAGCACAAGGTCGTGAGTTTGATTCCTGGTACCGGAAGAAAAGACAAAAAAAAAAATATATATTCAAACGCAATGACTATGCATGTCAAAGGAGCCTAAGATGCCTGTCTTGCTCTCTCTCTCTCCACCACAGGAGGAACCAAGCAGTCATTGCAACCAAGAGCAGCATCCTTTCTAGAACCCAGCCATGCAAGCACCTTGACCTTAGAGCCATGCAAGCACCTTGACCTTAGACTTTCACCTCCAGAATGATGAGAAATGAAACTTTATTGTTTATTAGCCAGGCAGTCTATGATCCTTTATTATAGCAGTCTGCACTCACTAAGACACAAGGCAAAAAGTTAAACTATGCAGTATCGTGTGAAAAAAACTTGTGTGGCATTCATAAAGTTAGTACTGTCAGTTTAAATGCTAAGTCAATGCTACTCATTCTCATTTATTGGAGCCTGTTAAAAAGCTAATGATGACTCTCTTCTGGCTCTATATTTGCATAATGTACTTTTATGATGCTGAGTAAATTCTATTTAGATATTAGCTTTTGCTCATATGAACTATTTTTGAATAGATAAAAAATAATGATGAAACTAGTTCCCAACTCAGAAGCTTAAATTACTCCCACAACCAAATAGCTATGGCTATAAATACATGTGAGGATGAAAATGTGGAATTTGTCTGTACCATTTAGGAAACCAATTTTTATACTATGTCCTGAATGTATGATTAAAAATTATCCTAGAATTTGATTTATAACAGTTTTAAAGGCAAGTCTGTTAGGTTATCAGATATGAATCTTGTTTTATAAGTATCACATAATAATTCATCTTTATTTACATGGGACAGTTCAGGTCCACTGTTAAGGCCATGTCCTTGCCTTTCGTTACATGGTCATGGGGCATTGTGCTGCATGGTCCACCTGTCCTCTTTGAGACTGCACAACTTTTTCTTTGGGACTAGCCTCAACTCATGAAGACCTCCTCATCTTTTGAACTCGGGGATAATTTTCAGTTCTTGGTAACACAAATGTTTGTCTTGCACTCATGAAGCTCAGTGACCCTTTTTTGGTTGCTGATCTCATGTTCACAGCCTCTCATTTCTTTTTAACACAGCTTTTTATCATAATTTCATTGGGAAAACTCTAAGAGGTTGCCTGAGTTCTGGATCTGCCAGAGAGATTCATTTAACCTCCACTGAGACTGGATCAAAGTTCAACTTCTGTCTTTGACCAGTTCAGCTTCTCTCTTCACTCTCCCATATTTGCTGACTTCACCAGCATTTCCTAATAAACTTACCACTAATCACCATCTCAGCATCCCTTTCCCAGGACACTAGCCTACAATATAAATGATGTCCAATAAATGCCATCAACAAAACTGAATCAATCTCAAAACTAGGAATTAGGAGAAACAGAGGTAAAGTGGTGGAATCTTGCTCTTCAGGAGCCCATGGTTCTAATGAAGAAAGAGACATGTAAACATAGAGCTACCACATAATGAGATAAGAGGTAGAGAAGAGGGCAACAGATCCCTACTTCATTTTCTGACTATGACTTGCGTAAACACCACTGATTGCCCTTTAGACTCTCTGCACCTTTAAGACAAGCTCATGTGACAAGTTCTGGTCAGTGCCGTGAAGGTGGATGTGTTGTATTTCTGGTACAAGTGGAAATATTTCTTAACCGGAAGTCTATTTCCTCTCCCCTCCTTTTCTTCCTGTTATGGCAAACTGAAATCTTCAGGTGAGATTTCACCACAATGAGCTAGAAATAGTTGGACCATCAGAGTCACCAGATCTGGCCTCCAACAACATTTGTATAAGAAGAAAAAAGTACCCCTGTCATGTACAGCTGTAAGATGAGGGACTGATACTGAAATAAACCCCAGCCGTTTCTGATTAACATAGGGCCCAAAGGTGAGATTAGGAGGAAATTTCCCAGATCTGTGATGCTTGAACTGAGTGACTGATGATTGGTTCCTATGGAGAGAAAAGAACTACTCATTCTTAGGAAAAGGAAATAGGAAGAGAATTAACCAGTTCTGGTGGATCAGGAAAAAAATAGGCTGTCATGAGTATTTTCAGTTTGAACTTGTAATTGCAACTGAGGGACATTAATCTCTGAAAACTGTGAAAATGTATGGTTGGGGGGGGCAGTTAATGCTTCACTGGGAAGAGTGACTATCCTCCAGAATGTTCAAGGCACAATTCAAGGTGGGAGTATGGAAGATTTGGGGAAAGAGAAAAATGGCTAGAAATGAGACCAATGAGCTGGATCTCATGGCCAACAGGCAGTTCATTAAGTTCAAGGTAGTGTTATGAAATTTCTTTTTACTCAGTTAAATTTCTTCATTTACTATTCCATCTAAAGTAGGAAAAATGCCCCCTTTAACTTCCAGAATAAAACTAAATCTCTATAACCTAGTTCTAGAGACACTGCAGAATCTGGACCTCACTAACTTCTCTAACTACAGCCGTTTGGTGCCCGAAACTCGAAGAGTATGTGAATTGGAATTCTTGCTTTGCCATAGCTAGCTGAGTGTCACTGTCATCATCTTTAAAATATGGATAATAACACCACTTACTTGAAATCTTTGCTGAGTGGATTAGATGAATAAATATATGTGAACTATTTGTACTCAAAATAGAGCTCGGTGTGTAGCAAGCACAAAACGTTGAATGTGTGCATGCGCTGACTTCTTAGTGTCTCTGCCCCGCAGTCGAGTTTCTGTGATAACATTTTTCAATGCACAGAGGAGATGTCACTTTCTCTGAGAAAGACACAGGGATCCTCCAAAAGACTTTCAGCTGATTTCTCACTTTCTTTCTTAATACCATGGGCTTTCACATGTGTGATAATATAATTTAATCTATGTAAGTTGATTAATGGACTTCTGTAAATGGACTTCTGACTATACTCAGAAATGGAAGGTTATTGAAGATTTTTAAACAGAGGAATGATATGATTTGCATGTGTCTGAAGAATCATTCTGGATCCTTCACTGAAAATGGATTTCAAAGGAACAAGTCATTCAACTTGGCAACTTCAGTTCAGGAACAACTGAAGAAGTCCAAATGATAGATGATAGATGTGTGAATCAGGGTAGTAGCAGTATAATTATGAGGCAGACTTAAATACTGGATCTATTTGAAAGTGAAGTCAGAGTCTTCTGATTAATTGGATATGGCATGTAAGAAAATAAGGGTCAAAAATTATTCCAAAATTTTGTCTTGAGAACCTAAAAGTATAGAACTGTCATGTACTGAGAAAGGTAAGACCATGCTGGACTAGCTTTCAGAGGGGAAAATCCAAGAGTTATGCTTCAGGTTGTTAAATTTGGGACCCTGATCAGATAAGTAATTGGAGAGCATGAGTAGGTGGTTTTATAGAAAATGCCAGAAGATTTTTCTTCCAGTTCTTCATGAAAAAGGAAGCCTGGCTCACAATAGAACCTCCATTTGCTCAAATATAAAACTGAAGCGGTGGGAACATATTTCTATGAGTCCATCAGTGAGCAGTAATTTCAAAAACACACACTCAAAAATGATCAAGAGCTGAGTCTCATCTCTGCATAATTGCTTAGTAGGAAAAAAAACTTATGAACTGCAATTATTATTACTATTATACCAGAAAACAAAAAATGCCCCAAGTCTTATTGTATTTTGTCAGTGTGACAATCCCATCATTCCTGGCACATTTGTGATTTCTATAAGGACAAGTGCAGAAACCACCTTGGAGATTGACGTAGCCCATCTGCTTTAAAATAGCTGGTGTTGTAAAATGCCGTATTTTCTCCTAACAGTCTCATATACTGAAGCAGACATAAATGTTATTACTAAGGAATGATCTTTTGAAATATTCACCTATGATGAGCATCCTTTAAATAAAATCGATTTCATAGTAGGAAGTTTGTTAGTCCATGTTTTCTTCACTAATGGAAGATTAGCAATGCCTAGCTAATGAGGCATACCTGTTTTCCCTTTAATAATGCATCTAAAATTAATTTATAGTAGCACATTATAATAAAAAGATTACAACATCTGTTCAATGAAGATGTATTTTTCTATTCAGAAGTGTTGGCTTTTTAGACAAAGGCTCCCGTCAGGAATTGAAGCAATGAGAGACTAATATAAGGGATTTCTAAAAATTATTAAACAAGTATAGCTTTAAAGCAGGAGGGAGCTGCTTTAAACTGGGCCGGGATTTCTCTTGTTGTTGTTGCTTGAAATTTGATATTCAGTGTTATAATCTTTCAGGTAAAAGAGCCTAATGACTTCTATGCAGATGAACTGCCTGCATTTCAATTTAAAGTAATGGTGTGAGCAATTTCAGTCCATTACTTCCAGCTTCTATTGGTTCAGAATGTCCATGTTAATGCCTACCAGAAAACAGGAAAAGAACAAAAGCTTCTAATTTGTATAATGGGCTTGAGTGAAGAAGGTGGCTTTTACCTCAAGGATGAACATACTAAGTGATTTTAAAAATTGTTAGAACACAGAAACATATGGTATGTCAACAATGCCACCCTCAAGCGAATTTGACAGAGAGAAACAGAATCCTTTTAGTCATAGAGTATCTTATCAACATGCGGTTAGCAAGAAAACTCATGAACGTTGCTTTCTATTTCAATAAGTTGCAGATTTCTATGTCATTAGTTTGAGTATCTTTTTTTGTGACTATAAAAAAACAGTAAAATTGAAATTCCTAATCATTCAAAATGAACGTGTGTTAATTCTATAAATCATATCAATTGAATATACTCATATTAAATGCAATGATTAATGTGTAAAACAAGATAAGTAGATAAAATATCTGCAGTTGGGTAGAATAGTATGCATAGATTCATATCATGTAATCTGCTAAGGCATTTTACAAGTGTTTAGTTAAATTTCCATTTATTTCAAAGCTTAACACTCAAATGAATATTTTGGCAGATCACTATGTACTCTGACAGATGAATAAAAAGTAAATAGATTAGGTGACCTTTTGTCTATATTATATATCAAACTCATTGTACATTTTGTCCATGAAGATCAGTTAGGTTTCTGAATGTACAGTAAATTTGTCTTTGTTCCTTTTAATCAAAAGTGTGTTTTCAGTCCTAGTTTTGATATTAAATCATGTATTATAAATTACTTTAAAGAGGAAAATATAAGATTTCTTGCAGGTAAGAATGTTGCCTACCACCTAACACATGCAAGTATATCTTAAATAAAATATTAAAAAGTGAGACTTACTACAGAGCTTACTCAGTAAATATTTTCTAATGCTTTAGGTCTACAATGACCTCCAAAGTTCCATATGTTCAGAGAGAGGCAGAGTTTTAGGAAGGTGATTAGAGTGGAGGCTGGGGTGCTATACTCCTCAGTGAGTGAGCTAATTGAAGAGTTTAGAGTTAAATATGCTGCTAGAGGGTGGGCCTGCTTGGGGAACAGGTCCTTGAGAATGTGACTCACAAAGCTGTATTCTTGTCCTTGGTTCCTTTCTTCTTTCTCTCTCAGCTTCCTGGCTGCTATGTACAGAGCAGCATTTCTCCATCACGCCCTCTGCCATGCTGTTTCTGCCTTGAAGACAACCAACCACGCACGGACTGAACACCTGAAAGAGTGAATCAAATTTACCTGTCCTCCTTGAAGTTGGAGGTGTCAGGTATTTTGTCCCAGCAACAGAAAAAGTGAACTTCATACTAACCAAATTATAAGAAACTAACCATACTAAGAAATTAACCAAATTTCTAAATATTTCCTTGCTTTGATCATTGTAGTAGACATAGTATAAATAATTTTCATACCATATTAAAATAAGTTGTATATTAATGGACACACACAGACAATAAAACCTGTTCTAAGTCTACGCTCTCAAATTGCATAGTTAAAATGTATTTCTTTCCTCGTGTTTATCTAAAACCAACATTTTATCTTAAAAATCTTAAGGAACAGCCTTTATTACCTCATTTGGAAATAAGCAATCTTGTAAACTGCTAGCAGTGATATTTTCATAAAAATTCATTATTCCTATCTTTACAATGAGAAGGCGCTGGACAAAAACAACAACAACAAGAGAAATGGTCTCTCCTGGACTCATAAGAGAACTGAAGCTACAGAGCTCAATGCCATCTCAAAATGAGGAGTGACAGTTTTATTCTGACAGTCCCAGTCAAGGTGTACTTATCAATAGTCAGAAGTTACTGATGCCATAAACTCTTAGAAACACCTAAAGTATGGTTTTCATGCATTGCTAGAAGTTGAATGTGCTTTTGAACAAGTACGAGAAACCCTTGAGGCTGAAGGGGTTTGGGAGGTAGGAGGGTAAGCAGCTGTTTTCACAGAATTTGTCTCTGGTAGGGAGTGGGGAAGTGTAATTGGTGTGCCTCTACATCCACACCCTTCTCCACAAGAAAGGCCTACTTTCCAGGGGAAAAGATTTCACTTGAGTCTTATCCCACTTGGGAGAATGCATTCACACTAGCTTTCTCCATCCTCTCTACTTCACCTAAGATGGCAGAGGGGCAAAAAATAGGTAAAGAGAGTCAACAGTTCAAGAAAATTGACTGGTATGATATTGGTAGAATAGTACTTCTAAGAAAGAAAACAGCAGCAGAACAGAGCTCTACTGGAAAGACCACTGGGAAATCCCAACCCTAGACACAGGACCATTCAAAGACTAGATTTATAGCATGATTATAAAATTTTGTCCCTCACCTATACTTTATCACCATACCAACAGACATCCAGTATAAAAATAACAAACTGTAGTTGAAAGAACTTCAAGACATGGGTTCTTTGTGAAGAGGAGTATTTAGGGAAACTTATAATCAAGGAGAGACAAAAACAAGGACACCAAAAGATTTTGAAATTTCCAGTGTATATTGTTAGAGCAAACATTACACAGAGTCCAACTTAAACCTAAACTGAAATTAAGCCTCCATTCAATAGCAGAAAATAGCTAGAAAATCTGAAGTATCTGGAAAGTAAATGGTATATTTATAAGCATCCAACAGATAAAAGAAAAATCTCAAGAGATCTGAAAATATTTAAGACAAATGAAACTATAGTATTAAAGTTTGTAAGATTTAGTAAAAGCAATACCTTTAGTGAAATTTATAATATAAGAGGATATGTCAGAAAAAAAGAATTAAAGCAAAAAAATTAAGATGTAATCATAGAAAAGTTGATAAATAAGAGCAAGTTAAAACCTGAAAGAAGAAGAAGAAACAAAATACTGAAAATCAGATGAGGGGGCAGGGGATTTAGCTCAGCGGCAAAGCGCCTGCCTGGCAAGCGCAAGGTCGTGAGTTTGGTTCCCGGTACCGGAGGGGGAAAAAAAAAAAAAAACAAAGAAGAAAAGAAAACCAGATGAGATGTTGAAGGCACTGACCAAATAAGATCCATTCCAGGTATGTAAATTGGTATAACATTCAAAATTCAATCAGTGCAGTCTGCATATCAGCAGGATGAATAAAAACATCATATACAGTAGTACCTCAGGTCACAAACTTAATTTGTTTTATGAGTAGGGAGAAGGTGGGCATAGCTGTGTTTGTGAGAAGATGTCGCGGTTGTGTTCACCCAATGTGGAGTTCGTGAAGAGAAATAAAATTTCATCCAATGCTTTTGCTTGGGAACTGAATTGTTTGTGAACAGAACCAAGCAGTGATATTTTCATAAAAATTCATTATTTTTGAACCAAGACTTTGAACCAAGACTTTACTATGCTCATACTAATTTACATAAAAAAGGAATCTGATAAAATACAATGGTCATGCATGTTAAATACTCTCAGCACTGAAAATGCAATAGAACTTCTTTGCTTTGATAAACACATTTACAAAAAGCTTACCATTGTCTTCCACTACCACCACTTGTGGACTGCAAGCATGTACTAATGAAAATTAAAATTTAGGAAAACTAAAAAATTAAAATATCATTTAAAAGATAGAGGGGTGTAGAACTGGCAAAATAAAGCTGTATTATACATGTATTAAGTGACGTCAATGAGCAAGGGGATAGGAAAAGATCTTTAGCTAAACGAATTGAGAAATGAGTAGAATGCATAAGACTGAGCACTAAGCAGCGCCCTATTGGAAGCTGTAGCAGGAGAATCACAAGTTCAGGCACAGCCTGGGAAACTTAGTTGCTCAGGGAGACCTTGTCTTGCAAGAATGGGAAGTGGGCTAGGGGTGTAGTTCATGCAAAGGTCCTGGGTTCAGTCTCCGTAACACACACACACACACACACACACACACACCTGGAGACTAAAGGAACTGCACATAGTTCCTGTACTCTAGTGGTGTCCTAATAGGCTATAGATTGAAAATTCTGAAAAGATAGTACGGGGCTGGGGATTTAGCTCAGCGGCAAAAGC
>NW_004955417.1:22247996-22283052 GCF_000276665.1 Chinchilla lanigera
ATATCTACCGGAACTGAAATACTAAGTGAGTGGGTAGCAAATGGTAAGAATCAGGTTTCTCCCTGTTGGAGCAGCAAGTTGTAGATAAGCAAAGAGAGAAAGCTGAAATGACCCACTTGGTAAGAGATTAGAGATGGAGACACCAGTATCAACATATGTTTAGCTTTCTGTAGGTGCAGATGGCCCTCTGTTTGCGGAATAGTTAGATGTGTGTCTATACCAAGATTAGCATACCATGCATGTCCTTGCTCCATCATCTTGGAGAGTGTCATACTCAGAATAACTGAATAGCATGGAGTCAGCTTTGCTTCTATCTCAGTTGCTATGATCATTCTCAAAGCGAGAGAATCATAGCTGCATCTGAGACTAGGACTAGAAACAGGCCAATACGGTCTGGAGCACTCTGTACTACCAAAAGCTAAAAATGTGTTAGAAAATATTTTTATATGGATGGAGCTATGTCAGAAAAAAGATAGGAACCTTTAGAAAATGTTTCTAATTGTGAAAACTGGAAAAATTTGAGAAACATATATATATTATGTATGTATGTATATGTGTGTGTGTTTTAGTTATTTTATAAATAAAATTATAACTCAAAGGACAGAATAACTATCCATGAATTCGTGTGATAAGTGATTAAATAAATTAATACATAGATAAGAGGAAAAACAGACAAAGATCCAGCGTAGAAGAATTCCAAGCAATTTCTAAGGGTACTCTGCCTTTAAGGATATTAAACGTGTCTCACTATTTTCCGAGTATGAGCTGCACATCAAGACTTCCTTGCCACAAGTGAGCTATGGAAGAGGGAAGAGAATAACTTGCAGAGCTGGGAAGTAGCTCAGGCATACAGCTCTTGCTTAGCATGCAACAGTGCTGAGTTTGATACATAGGACCATAAAAACAACAAACCAACCAACCAATGAACTAGTCAATCAAGCAACCAACCCACTCACAAATCAAAAACTAAGTAACTTTAGAATATAAATCTGGCAAGGACTACCTCAGTAAGATTGAAGACGACAGTCACAGGCTGGACTGATCATGTGTATCCTTACTGTGAAAAGATGACAGTGTAACTTTGCTGCTGTTATTTTTCTCCCCAAGTTTTAGAACTTATTTGATCATAGGAAAATCATCAGCTAAATTCCAGTGGAGAAACCCTGTAAGATACCCAACTTCTCAAAGCTCTTAGGGTCATCAAAATAAGGAAGATCTGAGTAACAATCAATCATAGCCAAGAAGAATTTAAGGGGCCATTATACATCAAAGTGATGCCATACTCTGGTAGAATCTGAACACAAAGAAGGATATTGGGTAACACCTGAGGGCATTAGGGTAAAGGGTTGCCTTCATTATCTGTTTGTTTTTGCTTTTTTTGTGACAGGATCTCACTATGTAGCCCAGGCCATCCTCAAACTCATGGCGCTCCTCCTGCCTCAGCCTCCCAAGAGCAGGGATCACGGTTGTGCACCACCATACCTGACTTTCATTATTAATGTAAAAAAAAAATTCTCAGTCACTTCCAACAGACTTCACTCTAGCCTCCCTCCTCTCCTAAATAGTGCATTAATCTAATTGAGATGTGACTTCTCAGGAAATTAATCATTCTTGCAGATGATGAACTCTTAATAAAGTGGATTGTGAAGTTCTCTATCTTTTCAAGTAGCAAATACTCCACCTGACTTAATTTTTCTCAATGGCTTACACTTTTTAGGTATAATAAGTTTTGGATAATTTTCAGGGTTGTTCTTAGGATGCACTGTCCTAAGTCCACATGGTTCTCAAACAAGTGATCACTGAATCTGTTGTGCTACTGGTTTAGCTCGATCTCTCTTCTAACTTGCTTTGTAATGGAACACCTCACTCTGCCTGGCTTCATGTTGAACTGCTGAGTCTAACCCAAGACTTATCATGTTCAGTCTTTATGTTTTCATTTTAAAGAGAATAAAAAAATCCACAAAAACAATACAACAAAAAAAGCAATAAAAACAATACAGAATTTCAAAACAAGAAGATAGGAAATTAACAATGCTTGTTATATTGCATATTGTTATCTTCAAAGTAGTTGCACAGATTACCAGGTATCGGCATGCAAAGTTGATCAAACAGTTAAGCATTAACTGCTGTATTCTTCATTGCTCTGCCCTGCAACTATAACAAAGTAAATAATTGCTGTGACTTTTAGAGTACTTCTACCGAAGCCTTGATAATTCTTGATGCCCACCTCACCCAGGAGGATCATCACTAGTGACTACACCATTGCTTCTTCTTCTTTTTTTTTTTTTTGGTAAGGAACTCATTTGAGATAACAGTACAATATGGTCAGCTCAAATAGTTCTTATGAAAATGATATTTCTAGATTACACTGCACAAAATAATGCCCATGAGCTCCTGGAGCAGCTGTATGACCCTTTGTCCTATTTTTTATAACACTTACTACCACTGGATTCATAAAGCTTATTTGTTCATTTCTTTATGTATCTTCCCTTTGAATTTTAGTAAAAGCAAGCATCCTACCTTTTGGCTTCCTGTTCTAAACCCCATGCCTGCAATAAAACCCAGTCAGTGACTATTTGTTGAATTAATGAAGATTGAATTACCCAGGGTTAGGATGTACTTTTGATTTTCTGAAAATTTTTGTGAGTCGCTTTGCTTTGTCCAGTCAACACCTTCTACTCTCAGAATAGTTAAAATAACTACTGATAAATCTGGCTTAAGTAAACTCTGATTGAGGATCTGCAATGATCTCCGGTGAAGAAGTACTTGAACTTTACGTACAAACTTTAATGACACCCATATTAGCCACTCAAAAGCCTTAAAAACATGTTGATCATGTTTTGGAAATTGTATCTAAAATTGTCATATGTTATGACAAAATGTTATGTTATGCTAAAAATAGAAGAATAATTAATTGTTATATTAATTAAATCTCAAATGAAACATGCTTTATACAGGAAATATTTTAGAAGAAAAAAGATGCAACACCTTCCAAAGCCAAAACACACTTCTTAAAAAATATAAGTGCTGTTGATCTTAAAATCATATATTCACACTTCTCCTCCTTAGTGGAAAAATAAGAGGAATTAGATTAATATTGACAAGTGTCACTAATTTTATTTCCCCTCAACATTATCAAATCATGAATAATATGCTAATATTCACTGACACCACCAGATAGCACATTTTTCCTGAGACTACATTGCCCCTACCAAAATAGTTTTAACAGGCAAAACTGTCACTCAATTTAGAATAGTGCAAAATTCAATTCCTTTTTGGCAATAAGCAATTTTTTTCACTAATAACCAAGATTGATCATTGTAAATTTCCTTCATCTTTTTATACAGTGCCGTGCAGCTCAAGGTATTATCACAAGGTCAGAATGAATATAAAACCCATCTTTATTCAAAATACATTAACAAAGACAGTAGGAACATTCTGTGCATAGTCCAATAGTGAAACACACCAAAATGTCAGAGCTGCTTTAATTATACGAGAGGACTGACTGTTCCCTACACAAATCAAATGTGTAACAAAAGAAATAAAATTACTCTTAACTTCTTCACACACCTACTTATCTCACAAAATTTATTTTGTCGGAGGGCCTGATCTCTCAGTTTTATTCCCTCTAGTCTTTGGTTCTCCAGGTTTGAAACCTGCTTCTTTCAGGTCTTTTCCTTTTGGAAGGTGCCACATTTGACGATTCCTATAAATGCAACTTCATTCGCTCGAAACTTGATCTTATAAACAACGAACATTTCTTAGATGAATTCCTTTTGGTTCCATTGTCTCTTTTTGCTCATAGTAGAAAAACAAAATAAAACAAATCAAATGTGCTCACACAGCACCTATTTACTTTACTTATTCAGGCCTTCTCTAGGGACGAGATGACCTGAGAGGGCAGGGTGACTTTCAGTTAATCACGTCCAGCAATCATCCTCGTGCACTCAACCAAACCGTGGGTCTGATGAAGTCAAAGGGTGTTGATAAGCCCATGAATATTATAAGCTCCAGTTTGTGCACCTAAGGAAAGTAGAAAACGAGAAGTGGTCATGCAGAAACCCACATCGACATAAACTATGGAATGCACACAAGCAGGTTAGTATCTGTGACAAAATATCACTGAGCACATCCTTTTTTACTTAGAATTTGTTGCACACTTCCTTGGAAGTGCTTATGTATGTGAATCTGTGCTATGCTGCGGTTCTACTGAGAGGCAACTGTCATGAGACTGTAATTTGCAGGCTCCTGAGCCTCCTATCTGCCCGCCCAACTTGCCTCTGGGGATGGTCATGCCACTAGTTTTCACATGAGCAGATATAATATGAATCTTTCCTAAGGTCAAAGATTTGAAGAAGCACTTGGTCCTTCCATTTATTGCAGATATGTAAAGGGTGATGAATCCTAATGGGTGAGGGAATTAAATGTGAATCACTTTGAAACTCCGTGAGATACCGCATGAACTGTCAGCCACCCAAGAGCAACCTGAATGTAGCGTTACTTGATGAAAAATGTACTTCCATTGCTTAAAACCACGTGACTTAGAAATTTCTTTCTCAGCGTTGCTAGTGCTAACCTACTGCATCTTCTTTTCCTTGTAGTTTTGGATTGCAGCCATGATCCACATCTCACCCTTTCTGTCATGCCATATATATGTCTCCGCGTTACAGTGGAGAATTATCTGACAATCCCAGTCTCTATTCATTTTTCTCTTCTCTAATTTCTTGTGTATTGTTTATTCTCTATACCACTGATTCCTAGAGATGTCAAGATAGTAAAATCATCGTAAGGAAACTTTATAAAAATATGTAAGCCCCGCTAGACCTGGGGATTTAGCTTGTTTGATGATGTAAACATGAGAATCTGCATTCATTTAAGCTCTTCCAATGGTCTTAATGATGCTGCAGAATTTGAAAACTTTTAACATATAAGACTTTTTAAGGTTTTCCTCTTTAACTGATCCTTTACCCTCGTTGTTGTTTGGGAGTCTTACCCATCATCAATGAAAGATCAGCCTTACTATTCACTCTTGCACTAGTTAAAGAGTTGGCCAGCTGCAAAACAGTGCCTTCTCAATACTGTGCTTATGAACATTCTAGGCAATGACTGTTTCCTCTTCAGGGAATGCCCGTAGGCTTTCCCAAAATGAGTTTCACACATCTCACAAGTCAAACCCGTTTATACATGCCTACAAATTTGGTGGGGGATGACAAACATCCAAAATGTAATTGTTTTAATTAGCAGATAGATTGAATATGATCTCCTGTGTTCATGCTTGTCTTCTGTTGGTTACCTGATAATCTTTTCCAAGATAGAATTCTATCTTAACTTTCCTAATCAATTTTATGTCTCCCACTCTATTCAATTTAGGAGGGCCACAAAGGTCATGTTATTCCTCTCACTCCGCTCCTCATTTGTTAATGTAGTTTCCAGCCTCATGGAGAATCACACCCATTAATTTCTAAGGGTCCCTCAAGATAAGGTGTCTGTCACAGTGTCATGTTGTGTTTGTTCCTTTAGATTTCAAAGTTCAAAGGAGCGCACAGGATGAGGGAGATTTTCCTCTTGACACCCAGAAAGGTGTTATTTTTCATGAGAGTGTATGATGGAAAGAGCTCATGGAAAAGAGCTCTTTTTCTCTTCATAAATAGAAGAGAAAGTTCAGAGAATCAGACCAGAGGACCAATGTTAGAGAGATCCCTACAACCCTGCCTGTTTCCCTCTCAACAGCAGCTAGCTCCTGTCCTGTAGATCTTTTTGCACCTCCTGTCAAAACTAGACATAAATAAATTCCTCCTGAGTGCCTGACTGTATCATATCCAAACTCCAGAAAGAGACGTAGAGATGTGTCTGCATAAACAGAAGGTTAATAATTAACTTCATATTATAGTTTAACCCCAGTGATTTTAGGATTGTATTGTCTTCACATAGGTCCTTTACATCATAAAATATTTTAAACTGTGTAAAACTAATGATTTAAGGTAAACACAATGGATTATTTAATATGTCTTCTGGATATCAATAATAAGGCTATTAATATTACACAATAATAAAGACTTTCATATTACAAATTATTATGTGCCACTATAGGGTAAGAGTAAATTTTGTTCATAGTTACAATCCCAGAATTTCTTTACTGCCATAAACTATATATAACATATGGATACAATACAAGAAAATTACATTTATTTTATTACCTGTAAATGGGCTTTGCTTCTAGATTATCTCAAAATATTAATTTTTTGATGTTTTATATATTGTCTTCATTTTTTTCTTTGCTTTATGGACAAGTCAGTTTCATTCCTTACTGAATTTCTTTGAGTGTTTCACCTGTCCACTATTTTTATTTCATCAGTTTGGTAAGGCATAGGATCCTCAAAGCTGCAATAACTGAAATTTAGTTTAAAGTTAGGTAGATTGGTTTATCTTTTTTTTGTTGTTGTTGTTTTGTTTTTTGTTTTTTGTTTTTCTCCAGTACCAGGAACCGAACTCACTACCTTGCACTTGCCAGGCAGACGCTTTGCCGCTGAGCTAAATCCCCAGCCCCAGGTTGATTTATCTTTATCAGTCCCGGAAACTCATGAAGTCAAGCAATAGCAACTCTGTAAGTAATAGTAGCTCTAGTCAAGTAATAGTCAAGTAATAGTAACTCTGTAAGTTAACACCTCTGCCAGAGATAATTTTTTTTAGTATAAATAACCCTGCTTTTATGGAAAAGATTTCTGTTTCATCAGGTGAGAAAAGATCAAAACAGAAGCCATTGTTTTTGCCCAAGATCACGAAAAAAGGACTAATTCTTAGGCTTCTATTTACTAGTCTTTGCCATATATTTTGTAGGATGTTATAGCGGTGTTCCAGTATTGCAATTATTTGCTTTATATTCAATGAGAGAATTGATTTAGGTTCAATGAGAGTCTCCTTTGGGGAGGAAGACCTTTTACTGATATCATTTTAAATACTACCAACTACTTATAATTCAATCACTTACTGACTGTGTGACATTTGGCACTTAGTTAAACATTTTGGTTTTCTTGCCTGTTACAGTTACTATGACCACTGGAATGAGGAATAATTCTAATGAAAGGTGTAAAGCACCTATCACAGTGATGAATTGAAAGAGATTCTCATTACCTAAGTTACTATCTTCCATTTTTACATTGTACGGAGGCAATTACCCAGTTTTATAACTATATTGTGCAGATTTTGTTACTAAAGTTCAGTTCCATTAAAATAGATGTCATTTACATAACTGCACCTGTTGAATTTAAGACATTTCATTACATTTTCTAACCAGCTTATTTAACTATTGCTCAGCAATTTACTGCTTTTTCTGTCCATCCCAGCCAGTAAAATAGATAAATCATCCATACTTTAATAAACCTGAAGAGCATTTTTCCTTGTGGTTTTAGAATAGCCTGTGATAACAGCTATTGTTTAATGCTCCTGTTAGTCACCATCTGCCCTGGAAAATACTGAAAACATAGCTTTGAAGAGAAAACAACAGATCCCGTATGACTCTGGTGAAGTTCAGGGGCAGTCACACTACACTTGGTGGAAGTGAAAGTTAATTACAGACCTCCCTTCAAATTGGAGAGCCTTATCTTCAACATACTATAAAAATGTGGAGAAAACCAAAGAATCTGTTTGTACTCAAAAAGTTCAAAAATATTTTCAGGTGGAGACAGAAAAATCTAAAGCTGTTAGTAGATATTATGATGTCTGTCACTGGGTCACCATGAGAATAAAGGGTTAGGGTCCAATATTCAGTGCCTTGTGTGTCTGCCTAATAAGCTTAATTATTACATGGGCTGTTGTGAAATTTCTGTCAGCAAATGCATGTAAAAATCCTTCATAAACTATGATTATTTTTTCATATAATAAGAAGTTGAAACATGGATAAAGAGATATTTTTGAACTAAAAAAAAGACCTGTATAACTTTTAATAAAAAGTTGCACGAAACTCTCAACTAGCGCATTTGAAACAAAGTCCCTATTCCTACTGAGAATTTTTAAATCAATTTCAACCCAGAAAATACGTTTAAATAGCTGATCCTTGTTTCCTCCATGATTAACACTCCCACATATGGACGGATGATCACATAAATTCAGTATTATTTCTTAATGTGATACTTCAGACGGAGGTCAATAATTGCCTTCTTATTTTTTTTTTTTTTTTTTTTGCCTGTTTCTTTAAAATTCTGCTGGAGGTCAACTCTTATTAAAGCAAAAGAAATGGGACAGTTCAAGCATTTGCAACAGCGTGGCGTTTTGTTATGCAATTCAAAGACAAGTACGTCTTTATCTTTCCAACAACCCAGCTTTATTTCTGCCAAAGAGTGGTAAAAGTGAAAAGGAAAATATTTGAGGGAAAATGGGTGAAAAATAATGAGAAATGTAACAGATGCAGACGGGATTGCTCAAGTTAGAACTTTCCAAATTTGGGAATTTCATTAAAATAGGTTTACTGGTCATTTCAGGGATACCTTACGGGGTGGTAATTCCCTGGGTTAACGCTGTCCTCGGTTTTGTAGTCGCAGAGATATGCTTTTGTTTGTGTCATCCTAAAGAAATATGCTTCTGAAAACTGATTCATGGAACTAAGCACAGCAACTGGATACTGACCAGAAAGCCACAGCATTCAGTACAGAGAGAAGTATGAGTGTTCAGGTCTGCTCAGCAGCTATGTCAGCTGCACAAGACATTATTCCCCTCTGGAAGTAAAGCTGTAAACAAAGTTAAATTATTTTGGAAGGCTGCTTAAAAGCATGGGACAGGGACAAGTGAAATTCAGTTCAGTTCAATTTTGGCTCCATATTCCAGATATTGCTGAGCACCAGATATACAAAGATCAGTAGGACGACACCCTACAGGCAGGAAGATCAGTTCAGTGAGTAAATGGCTAATCTGGATAGACTGATGGGCTTGAGAGATGCCTAAGAGATTAGTAAATCTCACTTCTGTGTATATCAGGGTGGGTGTAAGCTTGGGGACAGTATCTGCTCACTGGCTCTTTCTTCTTAGGCTTTTTCCTTGTCTCCTTGTTTCCCCGCTGATCTGAAGTGAGAAGATATCCTCTTGCGCCATGCCCTTCTATGTGATGCCTCTGCCTTGGAGCCTACTGACCATGGACTACAACCTCTGAAACCGTGAGCCAAAATAGACCTTTTCTCTTTTCATTGTGAGGCAGTATTTTGTGCCAACAGCAGAAAATGACTAATAGGGTGGCAAATATGTTTACATTTATAAACATATTTCATATCGATCAGGGTTCTTACCTGCAGCTAACCAAAACTAACACTTGCTTTCTGTAGAGTAAGAGTTTACTCAAACAATAATGGGTCATTTGAGGAATCCTTAGAAAGTGATTGGAGGGACATCACAGAAGGAAAAATGCCCAGAATCACATAGGAGAACCAGTCTGATGAGGACACCATTGCTACCATCTCTGGTAGTAAACATTGCCCTTGGCCTTGTCTAGATCCACTGACCTATTATGAGACCGCTGTCTCCCTTCACCAATCCTCTATCACCATGGCACTAGGTGTTTGAGATGTTTTCTAATAATGATGCCAAGAGCATTCCTCATAGTCCCTGCAACTTTTGGGCTGATACGGTTGAGTCATTTTGGGGAGGCTACCTATATATTACCTTCCATGGAGCCCGGGAAAGCTATCACACAGCACTTTCAACTTCTGTGGGACCATAGGCACCAGTTGCCTCAACTTAGGTACTTTTCTTCAGTAAGAATGGAGACCCTATGCAACATGAATAGTGACCAAAGTCCTCTCTGATCTCAGTGTAGTAAGTGAAATACAACAGTAGACATATGCTTTAGTTATTATATGGAGACAAGATAGTCATCAAGGAATCAGCAAAATAATTTTCTTAGTTGTCGTCAAAAGCTGTGCTAATCCTATGCCTACCACAGGCAAGGCATGGAGGGAAGACCTGACATTAATCTGATACAAATACAGAGCTGACATTAATGTAATACTCCTTTAAAAGGAGTCAGGTATTTCTACTCTGCATATCTAGAGGCTATCGCTTCATCTGACTGATCAATTTTCCCAGCTTCCTAACCAATCAGTAAAGAGAAAAAGGTGACAAAGGCAGGTATGTTTGGTTGTAACAAGTCTAAGTTTTGCAGTGTATCAGATACAGCCTAGAGTGTTTTTGGTTTTGGCCATTGCATACAGAACTGACCACAGTCAGAGGAGCCATCTCACGATATGAAATGGTAGGCAATCTTGGATGTTGACTATTATAAGTCAAATACTTGGTGTCTCTGTGCATAAAGTCCACTGACAAAAATCTTATAATTCTTTTCCAAACATTATGTACAGACAATCCTTTCTTGATAGCACCTCAGTATCCATACAAATAAATAATAACAAGGTGGACATTTTTATTTGAAGTCTGTCACATTTTAGGTATAAGATAGAAAAAAAACCCAAGCCTTTCTCTTGATCTTGGGTGTTTCCCAATCCTCCCCTGACTCACATTTACAAAGCTGCTCCCAGCACAGGTAGAAATCTTACACCTGCACATGTAGAAAACACATCAACAAAACTGTGCCTCAAATAAAATTTCATGAACTCTGCTAACCAGCAACAGAATCATCTGCCTTTGAATCTCAAATCTGTTCCTAGTCCCTCTTGCAGCCTTCTTATGAGCTAGAGATAGTTGGTCCCTATCAGTTACATTTCCCATGACCCCCTTCACTGCAGTTTCTTCTAGGATCTGTTATCATATGGCAGATGACATCAGATGGTAGACGTGAACAAGAATTTAGAGGGAAGGGAAATGAAAGTCAGGAGAATATTTCTTCTCTCCTGCTCTATTTGAATTTGTATCTTGGTGATCCTAATGTAGCTATGACTTGGATAATTCCTCTTCTTCCATTTCCTGCCTCAAGGAATTTTAGTGGCTTTCAGATGTTGTTAACATCTACACTATGTCATTGTCTTCTGTATGACCCACTGGTCCTCCGTTACCTTTGAAATTAAACTTCTCTATATTATATTCTCTCAATTCAGCTAATTTGGCATAGGCCCTCTTTTCCTGATAAGATACTACTATCAACAATGTTTACACTGCCAGTGGAGAGAAACATACAAATACTGAAGTTGAAATAAAAAGATCAAATGGTGCTGAAAAAAAAATTCAAGTATCACATAAAGGAAAGATAAACATCAGGAATTGTAAATGAATCACTTAAGAAATAAAAAGGTCTTGTGCCTGTGCAACTGACAATAACAGATGAAAAACTGAGTAAAAAGTTATTTGATTGGCTAAAAGCTCGGCATCAATTAAATCACAAGAGGGACAGGAGATTGAGACGATAAAGCCTCAAAGAGGAAGGGGTACTTTGGATCAGTCTACCACCGTGTCCTACTGCAGGGCTCAAGGTCCACCCAAATCTGCAATCGCTAAAACATCTGGCAAAGAGGCCAGAGAGGATGAGCTTTACTAAAAACTTCTCACCCTTCTAACAATGTATAGTTTTAAAACATACGTTCTTCCCGTTTAAATAACACTGTCAGAATGTACTTTTTTTACTACATAAATTGCATCAGAACATTAAACACAGTGAGTGAGATGGAAAGGGGTAATTATCTTTGGGATGGCAACTATTTTGATGCCACCTATGTTAGGCAAGACAATTGCTGTTACAGACGCATACTGTGGCTATTGTTAGAAATTCTCACTGTCTGCCTTCAGCAACCAAGAATATGAAAGTAAACATCATTCCAACTAAAACAATAGTCAAAGTAATCTTTTCAATTGAACTGTTGCTTGCAATCATGAAATGGTAGTATGTACCAGTTGGTGTATTTGTAATCCTTTCAACTTGTGTTTTTCTCAGCATTTTACACATCTTTAATGGAAATCTTTTTTCAAAACCAGATTGCTTTTGAGTTTTCACAGTTCCCTGGGTTCACCCATTTATCTTAAAAGCCATGTTGAGAAGAATATTACCTGAGGAAGTGGAAGGATCCCTCTAGTGTGTAGGATTCAGAGGCAGGGTTCCCTTGGACTGCAGACTACACCTGCCTGGAACACACTGGAAACTTGTCAGAATCACAGTGATATCCTTCTGTTTCCAAGCCAGCCTTTCTCAAAGCCTTGGGTGGTGAGATTCGCAGCAAACCTGGTTCAGCTTTGCTGGCACATGCTATTTTGAGAAAATACTCAAAGGTCCTTCCTGTCATAAAACACTGGGTAGAGGAAAGCTAAGGAAAAGTCCAACTTTAATTTCATGAATTTGCACTTGCAAAAACACATATCTTCACCAAAATTAAGAAGACTTGAGAATTTGGCTCTAAGCGAAATTCCACTCCTGGGGTAGAGGGATTGAATGCAGATTTCTGCTGTGGGCAAAACCTCACTATTATTTCTAGACAATGGGGCTTTCTGTAGTGAAAATGGTGGTGCTGTGCGCATAGAGTGGCTACAAGCCAGTTCCCAGTTCTCTCCGGCAGACTTGCCAGATTGGCTGAGAAAGAATATTTTCATACAGACTGGTCACAGACCCGGTAAAACTGGGGGGAAATTCATCCAGTTAACTTTTCTAAAACAAAAAGTGAGTGATGGATCTGAACGTTCGGAGAAAGTACATTAAATTGCTTCCGAGGATGCAACTTTTCTTTAAATCCGGAGAACCAACTGCAAGTAAGTTCTTTGCTTTTAAAAATGTTCTCAGTGTGATTTAGATCAGCCTGGTTTTAAAAATCTTTCTTGCTCTATGAATCACCTGAGGGCCTTAGTCAAATACAGCTTCTAATTCAGGGTTTTGGATGAGAGCCCATATTTAAGCAAGCTTTACCTAGTTTGAAGCTGCTAACCTCCCCACCATACTTTGAGTGCCAGTGATTTAGATGGCCACATGATAATTCACCTAAGCAATGAGTTCCCCAGTGCTCAATACATTTAATTAAAGAGTACACCTAGCCAAATGTGGTGGCACACGCCTGTAATCCCAGCCCTCAGGAAGCTGAGGCAGGAGAATCACCATGAGTTCGAGGCCACCTTGCACTACATAGTGAATGCAGGGACAGCATCCAGTACATAGGGAGACACTGTTTCCAAAAAAAAAGAGAGAGAGAGAGAGTACAGCTGAGAAAAGAGAATGTAACTGACAAAGGTATCTACATATGTTGGACTCCTACTTTGCAATAAAATGGACATACACACTGAGTTGGATAGATTTCCAGGATATAGTACTGAGTGAAAAAAGCCAACCCCCAGCATTACATATTATTTGATTCTATTTATATACAATTTAAAAAATGATACAATTTCAGAAAGGGAAGATAGATTGGTGGTTGTCCGGGCAGAGGCTGTGGATGAGGGGCAGGAAGAAGGGTGGTGTGACCATTTGCAGGCAGTGACTCAGAGGACGGAGGATGGGTAGGGAAGGAGATCAGAGCCCAGCACAAGTTCCTGTCCCTAAAGATGACAAAAGTACCATTCAGATTCTGGCCTCTGTTAAGTGACTACGTCATTTCTAAGTCAAGAGTAAATTTCCAAGTCACTTTTTTTCCCCCTTCTACTTAGTACATTCTATATGGTTCACTGGGATCTACTGCAGTGTACATTTTCCTAATTTTATTTATTTACCATAAAAACAGAATTTAGTTAAAGCTGACCAACACATTCCTCAAAAGTAGACCTGAACTCTAAATCTCATGAATATTTTTAAGTTTTTGAAGATGTTTTTAATCAATAAATAATTAGGTGTACAATGTTATATAGAAACCACCTGAAAAAATCAGGGCCTGGGGTGGCGGCACACGTCTGTATTCTCCAGCACTCGGGAGACCTTCCTCAAAAAAAAAAAGAACAAAAGATGAAAAGGGAAAGAAAGCACAAAGAAGAAGATGGAACCCTCCTTAAACTTGTGCCAAGCAACATTTACTACTTCCCTTTCTCACTTCATTTCTTTCAAGTGACTGCTGTGGTACATTTCTTTTCTTTCATCCATCTCCCAGCTGTCACAATGGAAAATATCATTTCTAGGATCACAAAGGTTTCCCTGCTTCCTTCTCTCTGGACATCGTTTGCTGTCACCAGAGGACCAGGCTTGGCGAGTCAACCTGTGCGGGTAGCTTCCACTTACCTATCCGAAGCTATTGTCCTTAGTTTCTCCTGATGGTCTCTACAACCTGCGCTCGAAATCTATGGACAATACAAATAGATGCCTTTGTCGTCTTGCTCAGCTGGCAGTCAGGCAAAGGGAGACCATGCTTTCCTTCCCTGCTCCTTCCCTCTGGAATCCCCACCTGTGAAATCTCTTGATTGTGGGTGATTGCAAACGTGTGTGACCAGGGCTCTACCTCCGATCCACTGACCCTCGACACACAACTCTCTTTGTCTTTAGCTTCACTGTCACTTCCTCCCTCCAGGGAAGAGTGAGAGTAGTAACCTCACTCTCCCTAGCCCCTGGGTGACTTCTCTATCCCTTACAGTTTCCCTACACCTCACTCAGAACATTGTTTTTGGGATTTGTTTGTTTGTTTGTTTGTTTTTGGTACCGGGAATTGAACTCAGGACCTTGTGCTTGCCAGGCATGTGCTTGTACTGCTGACCTACATCACCGGCCCCTCACTCAGAACATTGCAAATAATGGCTTTGTCAGATCCTCTTTAAATTATTTGTTTTGTTTATGTCACTTACTCTTCAATGATACAGAGGACAGTTTGGTTTTGCTTGTTTTGTTTTGTAAGATAGTTATTTTTGTAACCTCTAGCACATCAGAGGGGTTAGGTTACCGGGTTCTTCCCAACTCACCATAAAGGAATATTGCTCCAAAAGGAGATTTGAGAAGGGTTTCCCTGATAGAAAGCATAGCATCTTGCAGATAGTAGCCACCTCCTTCCTGCCTGCATAATGTGGATGTTTGGAGATGTAGGACGGGCTGAGCAATGAATCTTTAATCATGAAGCCCTCAGCATGAGGACAAAAGCCAGCACACACAGGAAGGTGAGGGAGAAGACGGCCAAAGGCCTGGGCAGTGAGAACATCACTGGTGTACAGTGCCAACTGGGCCTGATGTCTTGTTAATCACCCAGCTTGTGCCCCGAAGACTCAAACTTGTGTTAACCAGATTTTCTTTACCTGCAACCCAATCGTCGCTAACTGAGGGAGCCCTCTCTCTCTGCATTGCAGATAAGACCTCACCACATTCATGCTTCATAATGGCCAGTGGCTCATCAACAACTGTAGCATAAACTCATGCAGAAGGCAGCATCCTCTGCGATCCCGTAACACCTTCTGCTTCTCCTTGCCAGTGTGTTCCACCCCACACACTACGCTGCTCACTCCAAACTTGTGCGGGTCCTCACACACAGCATGGCGTTTCCTGTATCTTTGGTCTTAGGATCTCGCTGGGGAACATCCTTCCTGTCTTCTTTCTCTAGCTTATCTTGTACTCATATTCAAGAATACAGTGAACAGAATAGGTCAGCATTATTGGTTTTTTTTAGTTGCAGAAAACCAAAATCTACTTTGGGTTACTCAAGAAGTGGGATTGATGGAAGACTTTTGTGTAGTGTTTTCATCTATTTTGTGTTGATATAACAAAATGTCTGAGGCTGGCAAATTATTTTTTAAAAAAGAAATTTGTGAACTTCTAATTTTGGTGGCTGGAAAGTCCAAACGTTATGGTGCTGGAAATGGTTGAGGGACCCCCTGGCTGTGTCTTAAGATGAAAGAGAAGTATAAAGGGAAATGAGCTTGAACAGAAAAGACTGAGCTTGTGAGGCAGCCTTGCTTCAAAACAACCTGCTCTTGAAAGAATAGGCAGAGTCCTGTTTTGACTACTTAAACCCTCCGAAGGTCATGCCCCTGGGAGCCTCATTACCTCTTCCAAGGCTTCTCCATCTCAGTATTGTTAAATTGGAGAATTTGGCTTCAACATAAGTTCTGATATAGTCAAACTATGCTCAGGCCGCAACCAATAGTTCACAGATATCTGGGAAACTAGGTTTAGGAAATGACCAGGAAGAAAAGTAACTGCAATCAGAAACAGAACAAAACTCAAGTAAACAATGAGTCCAAAGACCCTTTCTGAGGAATGGACACTTCTGTCAGCTGTGGATACCAATTGTGGTTCTTGTTGTCCTCTAAAACACTAGGAAGAAGACCTCAGGGGATCCACTCCTCCCAGTTCTAAATCTGATTGACTGAGCTTAGATCAAGTGCTGGTTCTTTCATTATAGGAAGCTAAAAGGGTGAGTATTTGGTGTTTATAGTTGCTTTAAAAGTAGGCCTCAAACATAAGAACTACTGGTCAAATATTGACCTCATTACAAGAGGGTTCATATGATAGGTTAGCAAAAATAATTTCACTTGTCTTGTATAATATCAATCAGTATGCTAAGTGTGACAGTGGATGTATAAATTGGATCACTTTGAAAACAGAATAAGCAGTTACCTCTATACCAGCACTTCATAATTAAAATATACATTGAATAATATATGGAATATACTATTTATTTGACACCTACATTTAAAAAACGGGTAAAATTAAGCAGGCAAAATTAACCTTGGCAATATTTTAACCCAATGCATTCAAAATATTATAATTTTAACATTTAACCTGCATAAAATTATTCCTAGGAGCTTTTGTATTATTTTTCAGTACTGAGATTTTGCAATTCTGTGGTCATGAAAATCCCCACTTACGGCGCCTTCCTGGGTGGCTGCTCCCCACATGTGAGCAGGTGCTGGCGTCACTGTCATAGAAGATGATGTAGACCTAGACAAGCAGCAGTTATGAGGGGATCGTCTGCCCAGTGTGACAATGTGAATCATTCCTACTTAGCTTTAGAGTGACCAGAAATTCTTTCATTATGATCACTTTTTCTGTTTGGTTCTGGCCTAAAAACAAAAGAAAAAATCAATACTGACTCAGCAACTTAGCAGTCAGCTTTGAGCTGTGAGTGATACAGAAGACATTTAGGAGCAGAATAAATGAGTTGGAGAAGAAGACCTTTGATAGCTTTGTCATTTGAATTTCTGAGTATCAGAAGCTTATACGTTGTTGCGGCACTTGTTTAACCGTTGTGGTCAGAGTGCCAGGTTTAAGTTTTGAGGATATTTTCACTTAGACTGAGGCTATGGGAGTGGAAGGGATGCTCTGAGGAGAGAGTAGATGGGCACAAAATAAAGCCAATTGTGCGTCCGTGGGACACATCTATTTAAGATTAGAGGACAGGATTCAGAGTGAGTGTTCATAACGGTAAAATATCTGGCCAAGAAAAACGGAGCTTTTCAGAAGCCAAGCATCCCCGCTCCAAAATTATACTCCTCTTGGAAAGCTAACTGACTTTGGAACCATTTCCCTTCTTGTGTACACTGGTTCCACTAAAATAAAACGACAGTCACAGGGGACTGTTTCGTTAGACACTCCGCATTAACCAGAGAGTCTGCTCCGTGTTCCTGATCGGTTCTTGTCTCTGTTTCACACACACCTTCTTCTGAGTCTTCTCGCAATCTCTTTCAGCCTCCTACCTACTTCCCCCTGCCTGGCCTATCAGTAGCTGATTTTTCCTCCCACTGTAAAGGAAAGACAGCAGCCCTCAGGCAGGGAGACCTCCTCTCCCTCCTCAACTCCTTCCCACGCAAAAATTACTTCACTTTGTATCCACCCTTCACTGGCTGGAGTTTGAAAGTGCCTAACAAATAACACGGCATTTCCCACCAAGGTTTCTGCCCTACCTGAATTTTCAGCCTGCTGAGACGCAGAGACATCAGGAAGAGTGCAAAAAACCCCTACATGACTCAAACGTTAGGCAACACGGCAGAGGACCCTGACAACAGGGTTTATAGTCACAATCAAAGGATCCCATGCGCTGTTTTGTTTGCAGCAAGGCTTCTAGAAACCGTGGCTATTTCCTCACGCCCCCCACACTTCTCAGGATGAGACAATGTGGCTTCTGCTCCAGTTATACTGGTGACAGGAGGCTCACAGATGTTCCCAATTCCCTGTGCAGTTGCTCAAACCCAGGGAGACCTGCCAACCCTTATCTCACTGGACCGTGGGACGTTTCCAGGATCGGTCACTCTCTCCTGTATGCAACTCCATTCCTTTTTTTTTTTCATTCGATCCTTCTTGTTTTTTTTTTTTTCCTCTGCTTCCTTGGGCGTTTTTCTCTAGCTGTGCTGTAAATACTTGCATTTGGGGGAGAGTCACCTACTCTTTTCTGTTTGATTCACTTCTTCTGTCCTCTCCAGGTCATCCCATTCCTTTCTGAGATTTCAGTTGCTATCTGCTCGTCAGCTCTTTTCCTGGCTTCCTCTACTGCCTATACTAAACATGTCCTTCTCTGTGACCTTTCTGTGAGCTAGCTGTAGTTATTAAAACTTTTTTTTTTGAGACAAGGTCTCGCTGTATAGTTTAGGCTGGCCCTATACTTGTGGCAGTCCTCCTGTCTCAGCCTCCTGAATGCTGGGATTATAGGAGTGCACCACCATGCCCAGCTATTAAAACTTCTCTTTCACTACTGCTATAGTAAACACTTACATCCTCTCCTCATGTTTTCTTGTGGTAGAATGTAAACTAGCATAATTCTCCTGGCTAATTTCTACGGCTTCTCTCCTTTGTTTGCTAAGAAAAGAGGGAGGATGCCCTCATCCCTACTGATCTTTGGCTCCTAAAAGAGGCAGCGTCTTCTGAATCCTCATGTGACTTCAGAGAGGGCGCATTCTGAGCTTCTTTTCTGCCAGGTGGTAATTCACTGCCTTTATGGGAGAGAAAGTTAAATTCAGAGAAATATGATTCATGGCAGACCATAAATCCAAGGCATGTCTACAGGCTAAGTTTGGTCAATAATAAAGATACAATCTCACTGCAGCTTTCCTCACTGCTAATAGGATGAGTGCTTTGATAAGGAAACCGTACAGCTGCCTACAGAAAATAAGAAAATGAGGGGCTGGGGGTTTAGCTCAGTGGCACAGCCTGGCAAACGCAAGGTCATGAGTTTGATTCCCGCATTGGGAAAAAAACCAAAGACAAAAAAAAAAAAAAAGAAAATAAGAAAATAGGAGACCATTGAAGGAAATTCTTATTTCTCATTATTCAGGTTTCCAGTTCAGAAGCTTCTTTTACAAGTTATTTGTGATCTTTCTCCACAGCCTTATTCTCCAGGGAAGGAACATTGCATCATTTGGTGTTTAATGTCAATTTGGTAAAATAATTGGTCTTGCAAGATATTTCTCCTTCAGGATCTTTTCAATTCAGCTACCTACAGAGAAAATCAAAACAAAACAAAAACCTCTAGCCCACTGTCCCTATGCAGGAAAAGGCGTCTCCACAGGTGGCTGTAATTCAGAGCAGCTGCTGTAAGATGGTAGCAACTCCATTTAGCCACACAAATAACTTTTTCTATAGTGCTACTTGATAATCAAATTAATATTTTGTTATTCATCTGATTTCTGTACATTTTTCCTAATTGATTCCAAATGCAGTTGGGAAAGAAATGTTACTTATCAAATCATTTGGATCCTGTCAAACACCCCACATTTCTCATACATTTGTCTTTCTTAACACGAAGTAGGAGACCACCCACTCCCTGCTCCATACTCTCTGCCCTAGGCTTCTAGATAATTCCACAGCATTCACTGAGCGTCTGTGAATTTACCACAATGCCTAGTTTTATAGATACAGAATAAGTGAGATGTAAGCCATGCCTGCCAGAAGCTCACAGTTCAACAATATAAATTCATATTTTAGACAATGGTTTGGGATAAAGTCCTATCATACGTTTCTTTATGAGAAGACTGAAGCTATGAAACAGAACACACTGGAAAGGAGGACTTATTTATGGGCATTGCAATGACAGTTGACTTGATAAGGACCAGAGGACAATGAGGGCAAGTTGAAGAGTCATATGGGCAAGAAGGAGACTGATAAAGACAAGATCTCCCTGGCAGAGTAGATCATCATCTACTTAACTAGAAGTAAAGTGGTAACAATGCCTGACAATTTGCAAGTAAAGGTCTGAGAAAATCATCACCGTTCATAGTACAGACACACAGCACTGTAAGCAAAAGAGTTGTAACAATCTGTGCTCATCCTACCGACTCCATCATTTTAGCCCCAGGTCCAGTCCATTTCACAGGACACAGAAAGCTGCATGGCCTCCATGCGTACTGAAAGCTACTTTGGAAAGAATTTGACGTATGGTACAAAATGACTAAGTTGTGGTAACTTAAGTGAAAATTTCATCCCACTGTTCAAACAGGGTCTCAAATAAAATGCTGCTTTTAACAACTAAGACAATTTTGCCCTCAAATTGGTCACTTAGAAATGTGTGAAATAGTTGCAATAGCATGGCTCAAACAATACTGGGTTTCAGAATCAGATATTGTTAGGAAAGTTCATAAGACTCTGGAAGCAGACACAAGGACTAAGGCGTTAATTTACATAGCATTAGTTCTTTGTACCTCATTTTCAAAAACTCTAATTTCACTCATATAAAAAATAACCAAAACAGGTGATATGATTTTTTTCCTATGTTTTAAATTTTAAAAGTCCCATCTGTTACTAATTACACATTTATTTCATTATGCACCACTATGAAAATAATTACTTGAGGTTTTTTGTTGACAATTTAGAGTTTAAAGTAAATACTAATTATTTTTGTTATAACTGGGTATTAAATTAAATAATTCACTGCTAGACATTTTCTAGGCTTCAAATAATTTTATTAGAGCCACATATGAAAGCAATTATGTAATTAGTGACACATCTGCCAATCTTATAAGTCCATCTTATAAAATTGGAAGACATTTTTTTTTTCCTTTCCATTCCTCCTCTTTTAGAAATAAAATGACTACTTCATGCGCACATTCCAAGATTTTATAATGATGTATGTGGCTGCTCGGCCAGCTGGTTGTCTCGGTCACTCTTTCAAAGTACCAATGACTCCGAGCAATTAACTCTCGCAACTATCACAGCCTTGGGTTGAAGAAAATGTATCTAGATAACTGTGACGATTTGTATTTAAGTAAATTCCTTTAGAAATGAAAATATCTTACCACAAACTCCAACCAGAAGTTGCTGCGAGTTCCATTTGGAACTTGTGCTAATAATAATATTTTCTGGAATAATAACAACAGCTTTGGATTTAATTAAATATGTTGCTCACAGAAGCATCTGTTTTAAACATTCATGAATGGCAGTTCCTATGGGATATCCAAATGGGAGTGTTTCCACTCCACAACGTTATCCTAAAGTTGTTGGGGAATTGTGAAATAATTAGCTGGTCTTTTTTTGGAGAGACTTATCCAGGATAAAAACGCTACTCGTTCCTCAAGTCACACTGATAGATGGAAGCCAGTTAGGAAGAGACCATCCATCACTGCAGCAGTCTCCGCAAAGCTCTTATGCAATCCAGAGTAATAGGAATCAAGTTTTTCTTCATGTTCACACATAACTCCTATTATTATTCGTGAGAGTTATGCGCTTATCAAGGAAAAGACACATCCCTTCCCAATTAGGCTAAGCTGTTTTTGGCACAAAGCCATTAGAAATAGCAGACATGGAGCTCCAGTGTCTACGGCTAACCTTTCAAGATTTGGAAATGGCCTTTAAGCTATGATTAACACGGTCTGATTGGAAGTATCAAATGAATAGAAAATGTTTGAATTCATGGCTTACTTGTCATTCACAGGAAGTCTTAGAACTAAGAACTGTTTGTAAAATGGCACTCTTCTTGTAAGGTTTTACTGAAAACAAGTGGCTAGACTTAAGATTCACACAAACACGACTCATCAATAAACTCATTCTCGGCACATAGACTACTTCTAAGTATAACAGGTACATAACAGATATTTGTTGGATAAATGATTGGATATGACTGACTTACACAATTCAGTAAGTGCTTGTGGACGCTCTACTGCTAGATCCTAGATATCATTAGGAACTGGAGATGTACTACATATATATATATGGGAGAAGGAGAGATTCTGCTGTCAAAGGGTTTACAATAGCTCAGGAAGTATTAACATATCACTAATCACTTGTTATCATGTTGTCTACACAAGGACAAGATTTCTGAGCAACTTTGTTGAAGAGAACAATGTGTAATATAACAACCACTGTTAATTCCTGTCATTTTGTTTTGAAACCCTGTATCACTTTTATTGTTTTTGCTTTGCTTTGTTTTTGTCTATGTTTTTGCTACTTTGTTATTGTTTTTTTTTACACTCTTTAAAATAAAAAATAATATTAAAGTCATGCAGAGGGTTCTGGGCAGTACATAATTTATGTGAGGTTTGTGAATGGTACAGCACATAATATCTTAAACAATATGATCTGCAAAGAAATGTTAAGGTTTTGATGAAATTTATACCATTCAGACAACTTGAAAGAACAGATAAAACAGTCATGTGTTTGATAACCAAAATTGGCACTCTGGTTTGACAAATACATTTTTAAAAGGATGAATGAAGTCATATGCAATTGACCAAAAGACTAGTAGACTACTCTGGACTGTGTGGTAGCACAGCAGATAAAATCTCCTAGGACAGAATGAACAGTGATTGTGCTGTAACGCACAGGTGCTGGATGGGAGAAAGCCCTGGTGGTTATATATGGATTTCTTCAGTTAAGTTCACATAATATTTGTACTTTACAGCCCTTTTTTCCCAACAGGAAAGACAATGAGGTCAAACTAAACTTTAAAGCGTTGCATGCTGGCCTCATGCTCACAAATCCTAGCCATGGCAAGATACCCATAATGGATAATGATCTCCATTTAACAAGACACTTAACAATATGCCATGCATTGGGCTCTTGATTCTTACAGGGGGAGCACATGTGCTTCTAAACTGATCCAAACACCTTGTACATCGATGAATTTAATTTAGTAAAGTGACCCACAGGGCTTCTTAAAGGAGAAACTCTCATGCACACAAACTTGGTTTCATATCTATGAAATGAGTGAGTTGGAGTCAGTGATAGGTCAGGATGCTACATATTTGTAGTTTCTTGTTCTTTGCTCCCAAAGCACCAGAGGCCAACAATTTGGGATGACTGAGCTGTCCCACCCCCTCTCCCTACCATCTCTTCATCTCTTTTCCTTCCTATCACTCTGGACACTGAAGATTCCCTTGGGGCCAGATACAATATCCTACTGATCTTTGTATTTCTGTGTCTCATAACACTTTCAGGCACATAGTACCTGCTCAATGAGTCTTAAGTAAATGAAGCAGTAAAAGTGGTAACATCTATATAACAACAAAATTCTGAGTTTTTTTGAGTGATTTCAAAACAGTCTAAGATAACATCTTCCACCCTTAGGAAGGTATGTTTAACTTGGGAGGAAAGCCCTTCTCATTCATAGCAGTGTAAAATAGAAGCTCATTTAATCCTCACAAGAGTTATGATACTGTAAACATAGCATAACAATAGCATCAGGCATTTATTGAGGGTTTTTGTCCACCCAATCCTTTTAATTGGAATATTTCTTTTAATCCTCACAACAATTAGGAAGTACAATCTCCATTCTACAGATGAGGAAACATAGAGTAGTTAAGCAACTTGCTGTCTCACAAATGAGAAAAGATTTGAACCCATAGTATTTTGTTCTTGAATCCATATTTTTAATGCAGTGATAAAAGTAGGGTTTTCTTCTGTCACACATGAACAACACACACACATACACACACACATAATGAGTAAGCTCCCTTTGTGAACATCTCCTGTAATTCATAGTGCTTCTTTATCTGCCAAGATGACTGCAGTAGCCCCTGTGCTATTCTAAGAACTGCCAGGAGTCAGCCTGTGTGGCACCTGCTGAGGTTACCTGGTACCAGAGTGCTGCCATCTGGGTTTAAACGATATGTTTGATGAAATCAATATGATTTTTCATTTGATGATAGTGATAATGCACAAGACCTATCAATAGGTCAAAATTAACACACAGATCACCAAGGCCCAGTGACAGCACCATCAGTGTGTTGGTAGAGGAGAGGATGGGGTAGCCATCTGGCACTGAGAAAAAAAACACAACCTGGGAGGCAAACCTTTTGAAAATGGAAAGAGGACCCCAAATCTGGAGGAAGGGGGAGGGCAGAAGAAAAAGGTCTCATGGGAAGGATACGCATATGCTATGTGTGTGCACCAGCTCCCCACGATGAATGTAATCATATGCAGTACAAACGTGTAAATAAAAATAAGCATTTAATAGTAAAAAAGAGATAAGGGCTCATATCATTGATTTCTTAAAAAACAATAATTGTCAGCAAAATTCTTCTAGGACCATAGGCTACAGGTAAATTGAAATCCTAAATTTAAATCCAGAGCAATGTCAGAAGAAATTATATCAATATGTGTAACTGCTGGAGATATGGATTGTGCTGTGCTTCAGTGTCTATAATGTTTGCATGCATGGCTTAAATGCTCGTAATCTTTTTTTTTTGGTTTTTCTCCGGTACCGGGAACCGAACTCACGACCTTGCGCTTGCCAGGCAGGCTCTTTTGCTGCTGAGCTAAATCCCCAGCCCCAAATGCTTGTAGCCTTAAAAGCTGCTACCTTTATTAGTTTCCTTTTGCTACTGTAAAAGACTCTCATGAATTTGGTGTACACATGTACCATCTTACATTTCTCCAGCAAAAGTAAATTTTGGATTCAGTGAGCAAAATCAAGGAATTGGCAAGACTGTGTTCCTTATGCAAGCTCTGAGAAAGAATTAGCTTCCCTCAGGTTCTGGAAACAGCTTGCATTCCTTGGCTCCTGGCCTCCTCTTCATTTTTCACTGCCAGTCATCGAGCACCTTAAAAGTCCTCAATGAGTCTGACACTAATTCTTCTCCTTCCCTTCTTTCACATCGAAGAAGACTTCTGGTGACATAAAGATTGTGCCCTCCACCCAAAGCTATCTCTCCCTCTGATGGTCACCTGGCTAGCAACACCAACCACATTTTATCCCCTTAGAAAAGGGAGTGGATTTAATTTCCCATGTAATGAACCATCACATGTTCACAGCTTCTGGTGCTTGGAAGTAAATACCCTTGGAAGGCCATTACTGCACCTCCCATATCACTTGTATTCTTAAAGTAAATGTTAGAGCACTTGAGAAAATCTAAGTGAATCTCTGCGTTTTGCAACCCCAAAGGTTAACATGATATGCCTTGTTAATATTTGGGTCATTTGAGTAGGGCTGCTACTCATGACTAAAATGTCTTGGCTTACAGGTTGCAACTCCACCTGATTACTCACTCATATGCTTCCTCTTCCTGGTTCATCTCTTCTTCCTCATGCCTATTGGTCTCTCACATCTCTAATCCTCCATGGTGAATTCAGCTCACTCGGAACAAGTACAGCGATGTGTGGTGGTTGGCAATGTGCAGCGAGTGAGATGGGAGATAGAAGCAATGGGCCTGGAAGGACAGAGTGCTGTGTGCAGGGGCTACTCTAGGGAGAGTTCACAGAGGAGGGGGCAGCACTTAAGCTTAGTCTGGTTCAAGATGCTGTAGACCAACCATATGGAGTAAACTCAGAGCAGGCAGATGGTTGGCGGTAGAGCCAGGCATTGTACCCAGCCTGCTGATCTCAGTTCCATTGTCCTGCATAAGTTTTTCCATTGTCCTGATGGCTTGGGTGTATCAAGGGGCTCTAGCACGGATTTTTGAATGAGCAGAATGGATAGATGAATTTCTATTATGTCAGTGAATGAGTGTATGAGAGAAAGCGTAGTATATTGACAAAAGACCCAATGTAGACACAAAATGAATCGAAGTAAGTCCACTTTAATAAAATGTACATTAGAAATCTGGATTGGCAGATAACGTTTTGCCATTAAATGAGTTCCACATAATTGAATATTTGTATCTTTTCTGTAATGCGTAAAATGGGGATAAAATGGTTTCTTATTGATCTAAGAAAAATTCAAGGACAAATGAATATATGGCACTAGAAGAAAGTGTTTTTAAAGATAAGAAATACATGGCAGATAGCTGGATAAATAATTAAGTAAATATATAAATGAATGGATGGGTGATACAAAATTATATTAGATATGGGTACATAATAATTAGAACATTTATTTAGTGACATTTTATTTTTATTTTGTCCTTCAAGTCATTAAAAGCACTTCCAAATGTATTACTTTACATAATCTAATTAAAAATCAATAAACGCAAATGCAGAAACTGAGAAACACCATTGTTACTAGTAACTGTCATGGAAATTAAAGTTGATTCACCCAGGTGAATGGGGTATGCTTAAAAAGTAACTATATTAATAATTCTTCAAAAAATTTAGCCCTTATATTAACAGAGATTTTTCTAGGATTTACTATTTTCTGTTAAGATTTGTTGTTCACATTCTTGTACCTACTTCTAACCTGCTATGTGTCACATTTATGGAGCAATATTCAGAATGTGCTACTTTATGATTTTTTTATCATGAGTAGCCAAAATGAGTGGTGAATGAAAAACTGACTCCAGAGTGCATATCTCTGACCACAGTTCTACTGAGATCTGATTATTGCAGTTATTGTTGTCATTGTCACCACCACCATCAGTAACGATAACAACCTTTAGTTACCATCATATAGTTGACCGCTGTGCACATTCTCTATCTAATCCTCACAGGTACTATAAGAGATGGCTATCGGCTCTATTTACAAATCATTTAGTAAAGGCTACAAAAGAATGCTAATTGTCCCAAGTCTCACAGCAAATAATTACTAAATGCAGGGGACAAACTCAGTACTATCATTTCCCCACACCAAAGTGCTTCTCAACATTCACTGTTGCTTTTTAGTTTTTACAAATTTGTTTATTAGTTTTAGCAAAGAGCTGAATGTCAGATCTGTTGGCTAGAGGTTTGTCAATCTGGCTTCATGACTCTATTCCAGTGACTTCTCAAAGGATTTTTTTCTGAAGCAATATTCAGATTGCACTCACAATACTTATTTATTAACATGTCTTATTAAAAACATATTACAATTAATTAGTTATGCATAATCATAAAGCATAACAATGAGTGTTAGTGTAATCAAGGATAGCCAAGATAATCTTTTGGTTTTATGTTCTGTGTTTTTCACCTAGCTATAGCACAGAATCTATTACTGGTCTCAGTCAAATTTTCCTTAAGCATTTAAATATTTATGAGTGGTGTATCCCTTTCCAGAATAACCACGAAAATCCTCCTTTGTCATGAAATATATTCCCTTTTTTCCAATAAATAAGGAATTATGTTTATCTTTATAATCAGCAAACTAAAATAATACAAGTGGGTAGTGTGCTACTTTCTTTTAATGTGGTATTTCTAGTAACAATGATAAAGAACATAAATTTGAGGTCCATCAAACTTGAAAGTGAATTTTGTTCCACCACTTATTATTCTCAGGCAAGTTATTTTAACTGTCTAAGCCCTAATGTTCTGGGTTATAAGAGGAATTCACCAAGTTCACAGGGTTGTTGACATAATTGAAAGATGATGAATATAAAATGCAGAGTACAGCTCATGACAAGTGCCTGATAACCTGATCATTAAAATTACTATGTGTAAATTAACTTCTTGATCTTTTCTTTAGTTCCTGTTAAATCATTCTCCATAGTCCCAAGTATTAAAAATTCTCTTCCTTGGTTGTTTCCATATAACTAAATGACATCACTATGCACCCAAATGTTTAAGCCAGAACCCAGAGAGTCATACTCCAGAATTTCTCTCTTTCCATTCTTCCCAGATAAAATGTAAAACATATCTTATGATTCAGCCTCTAAAATGTAGCTGATTCCTTTTATAGGTTTCTGTCTCTATGCCATCACTAAATAAAATATAATCATTTCAGTAAAACTTTCCTCACATACAGTAATAGTTTAAAATTATGCCATGTCTTTAATATATGCTATTTTTTCTAAATGTTCAAATATATTCCTGTGTAGAAATCTAATATATAGTTTCAAAGTAAAGAGTGTTTTGGAAAGAAATCCCAAAAGACATACCTACATGAACTTAATTCTATCATTTAAATATGATGAGCATTAAGCATGTACAGTTTAGATTGTATTCTATGAGGACAATCAAAATTTAATGCATGTTTATTTCAAAGAAAATTTATTTTATTCAAAAATACATTGCCTTGCCCCCATTTTGCTTTGTTGCCCAAGATTATTTTTGCTATTCTAGGTCTCTTCTGACTTCAAATGAGTTTTAGGAATATTGTCTCTAGTTCTGTGAGGTATGCTAATGGTATTTTGATAGGGATTGCATTAAATCTGTGTAACAGTTTTGGGGATATAGCCATTTTCATTATGTTAGTTCTTCTACCCGTGAGGAAAGGATGTCTTTCCATTTTCTGATATCCTCTTTGATCACTTTTTTTCAGAATACTTGTATTACTGTCTGTGTTATATTGATTCCTAAGTATTTCATTTTTTGGAATGCTCTTGTGAAGGATGTGGTTTCTCTAATTTCTCTCTCAGTGAGTTTGTCATTTGTGTATAGGAATGCTATTGATTTTTGAGTGTTGACTTTGTATCCAGGTGCACCACTGAATTTGGTCATTAAGTCGTTTCACTCCAGAAATCTTGAAGACATAGGTGTAGGCAAACACTTCATGAACAGAACCCTGATTGCACAGGAAATACTACAAAAATTGACAGCTGGAATCTCATCTTATTAAAAACAAATTTGCACAGCAGAAGAAATCACCAACAAAGTGAAAAGACAACCCACAGAGTGGAAAAATGTCTTAACCAATTGTTCCTCAGACAAAGACTAATATCTAGAACATACAAAGAATTTAAAAACATCAGATTCCCATATTTAAAGACCTAGTTCAAAACTGGGCATCTGAGATGAATACACAGTTCTCAGATGAAGAAGTAGAAACAGCAAATAAATATATGAAGAAATTCAACACCCCTGGTCATTCAAGAGATACAAATTAAAACAACACTGAGATTCCACCTCATCCAGAAAGAATGGTTATTATCATGAAATCAACCAATAACTAATGCTGGTAGGGCTGTGGGGGAAAAGGAAACCTTCTCCACTGCTGGTGAGAGTGTAGACTGGTACAACCACTGTGGAAATCAGTGTGGAGATTCCTTAAGAAACTAAGACTAGTGGTCCCATTTGACCCAGCTAGTCTCCTTCTTAGTATTTCCCCAAAAGAATTTAAAGCATCATACTACAGTGATATATGTATGCCTATGTTTATACCAGGAGAGTTTGCAGTAGCTAAACCTCATAAACAACCCAAATGGCCATCAACCAATGAATGGACAAAAAAGATGTGATTTTTTTATATATACAATGGAGTACTACTCAGCCATAAAAAAGAAAAACTTGACGCATTTCTATGTAAATGGATGTGCCTTGAGACCATACTCTTAAGTGAAATGAATTGGACACACACATGTAAATATCGCATTGTCTGTGTATAATTAAGAACCAAAATATGTAATACATATTGTGAAAGTATAATTGTGAAAGTACAATTCTCAAAGTATAATTAAGAACCAAAATATGTAATACATATTGTGAAATAGGAAGAAATTTTTCAAAAGGAAAGGGGAACTAAGAAGTTGGTAGAGAGAAAGGAAGGAAGGAAAAAGAAAAAAAGGAAAAAAAGAGAATGAAATGGATCAAAGCTTTGAAAACAGGGACAGGAAAAGGGGTTGAAGCAGCAGGAGAAAAATGGAGAAATAAAGAGAAACCAATTGTACATCATGTACAGGTGCAAATTCCCTGTGATGAATGTGATCAGTATGTATATCTAAATTGCAGCAATAAAATTAATTTAAAAATGCATGGCCTTTAATTCCTCTCAACACACCCTCCCTGACTTCAAGCACATTTAGCCCATCTTTCTTGGCACGTTCTGAAGCAGTTCTAGAAGTTCCTTTTCATGAACTTTTCATAGCTGCCTTAATATCTTGAATCAAAATATTTACAGCAATATCTGTCAATGCAAACATTATGTTGTATTCTTATCCACCTTACCCACTGGATCTGCACCAAGCAATTCTAGCTCCTCCCCAAAGTCAATACGATAGTGAAAAGTAAATGTTCTAGACCTATTCAGGACATCAAGGCAGCTGTGAGAACACAGCAAAAGACACTCATGAAAGAAGACTTCTACAACTGTTTCAGAAAGTAGCATGAATGATGGGTGTGCATATTTTGAGGGAATGGATGGAATTGTGTCTTCTGCTGTAATAAATTTTTTAAAAATCTGAACTCACTGTACTGCTTGATGATAATTCATGTCTTTTAGTTCAGCCCATTTAAATGAAACTGTGTAATACATTCATTTTTTGTACCTGAACTTAAATAAGCAAGGGTATTAGGCTTAATTTTTTTTCATTCAGCATGCTTTTCTGAGTGTCCATCTGAATTGCTTTAAATCAGTAGAACACAGGTTATAGCTATGTAAAGTTTCAAAATGGTTTTCAGGTATTACAATTTAAAAACCACAATTCTATGATTCAGAGAAATTCAGTGAAACTCCAAAATGGTGGTGTTTGATTCCAAACCCTAATTTTACAATCGTCTTTTCACCACCGATGGAAGGGGCGGCCAAGATAGTCATTCTATTTTTATTGCTTGTCCCTGTTCTCGAAAGCTTAGGGATACTCACTGGCTTGTGCTTTCTTACATGTGCGAAACTTCAAATTCAAATCCACTTAAACAACTGCGCAGCGCTTTTGTGAACACAGATCTTATAAACTGAGCACTCTGGTACTTTTCACATGGGTTTTTCCAGGAAATTAAGCCTCCCCGAGCTAAGTGGTAAGGAAATGAGAAATGTTCTGTAGCAAGAACAAAGTGATGATATAATAGATGTGAGAGAGCTTTATTATATGGAACTCTTCCTAGTAATGGAAGAGTTATGGTCTCCCATCAAACTTCAAAGAACTCTTTGTTGATTTAGTGACAATACACTCTTTATATTGGATAATCTAGGACAACAAAAGCCTTAAACTAACGCAGTCCCTGGGATGTTCAAGCCTCTAAGAGGGTGCAAAATTACACCTAATTTGGATCCTCAGAGCTGCTGCCTGAAACACAGAAGGGAATCCTAAAGATGTGGGTCGAGTCTGTCTTGATATAGTGAATCAGCAGGAAATGTTGGTGAGGAGGAGACAGGAAGAGCGGGACTGGAGAGAATCCTGTAGTTGCAGGCTGTGAAGTCAACAGCAGACCATGCTGGAAATGGCTTCTCCCTTGTCCCTTCTTTCTTTACCCTTAAGCTCTCCGTCTCTTTCACACTTTCCATGCTATTCTTCCTGGATTTCAAAACCTCCTTAGTCTTTATATTCTTTTTCTCCAGTATTTCAAGTTTCTGATACCCCTAGCTTGGCTTTTCTTGATTCCCTTAGATACATTATTCCTTTCTCTTCTGGAACTGAACAAAATTTGTACTTGTTAGAAAAATCCTTGTTAGATAGAAAGTTAGGTAGTTTTCTAAATTTTTTTTTCTCTTCTCTCTTAAAATTAAAATCAAACAATGCTCCTACTTACATGTAATCCTTCCCAGGTTTTGTGTACATGGGTAAGCTTTCACAAAAACTATACTATCCAGCCTCATTCTGGATCCCTTTTCTGTTCTTGAATTGTTCATGTTAAGTAGATTACCCTATCCCCACCAACAAAGAAACCAGTCAATTTAATCAAAATATTTGAGGTAGAAATCTTTTGTAATAGATAATATGTCCTTAAGAAAAAATTGCATAACTGGAGGTAATTTGCTTTTAATTGCATTTCTGATTTTAATGGTCTTTGTTTTAGAATTTTGAAAAGGTACTGTTTAAAAGCATTTATGAATGATTGAATAAATATATAAAAAAGGCAAAAAGTTTAATGCATGAAAAATTCATATTCCCCTTGGAGGAACAATAAATAAAGAAAAATTGAAGCAACATTTTTTCCTTGAAGAGAAAATAAGAATGTCATTATCATGTGTAAGAGTTTTCTTTTTTTCTTTTTGTCATACTGGGCATTGAATGCAGGCCTTTTAAACTTCCCAGCATTTGCAGTCTCTATGCACACAATTTCATAATCTTTCTATGGATTCTACTTTTTAATATAAGAAGATAATCCCACGTGTATATGCAAGCAATTGAACAAGGACCATACAAGGGGACACATCGAATTACTGGTGTAGGAAGGGAGGGAAGGAGTAGGTAAGTGAGCACGCATACATTTAGAAAATTATCAAAGTAATTCTTAAATTCTCTGACTCCTATTATCAGTAGATATTCTTATGAAGTCACTGATAAAGTCACTATCAAATAGCCTAGAACCTCTCCTATATCATCCACGTTGAGGGAGATTTGACAATGAGACACCGGTGACGTGCTGTTTCCACTCCCGGTTTATGGGTTGGACAGTTCTAAGGAAAGCAAATACAATGTATGATTTATATGAAAACTTCCTTACTTAAGAAATTTTTAATTCAAGTGTATCACTTAGACTAAGCCCTAGGATTGGGTCCCACCCTTTTTTGTAAGATTTGTGGGTTTTAATTCTCTGATTTATAACCACAGATCCAATTAGCTAAAAGTGACGTTAAACTTTTCAGTCATTTACTTGTCAACATTATGAGATAAGTCCTAGCAATTAAATATTGTGCAAATATCACAGGCATGTTGGACTGGTCGAGTGCTCATTTGCCAAACATTTATGAGTAAGAGATCAGTTGGACTACAATTGCCATAATTCATGTGTGCTCTAACAATGACTTAGGCAAGACAATAGCAGGAATTGTGTGCCTGGGTGTGTACGCGTGCGTGTGTGTGTGTGTGTGAAAGTCTTCAAATGCTTTGGAAGTCAAACTCTGATTTGCTAATGATTCAGATGTGGTGTTTGAGATAAAGGTGTTTAGAATAGCTTCAAAGAAATTGAAAAGATGAAGCTAAAGGTACTTGTGTAGATCAGGGGTTCCATTTTTAACAAGTTCGTATTAAGATGACATTAAAGTTAGAGATGTCAGTCAAATCATTGGACACATAGAAGGGCAGAGATTGGAGCCACATAGACTAGTATGGAAGTCATCAGGCCCAGGATGATCTCCAAAGACATAAGCCAGGGATCGTTCTGCTGTGGTAGTTACACCTGCTACCATTCCACGTTTCTTACCATCCCACATTACAGTGAAAACTCTAGAAAAATACTTGCAAACATCTTCCTGAGGACAATACAAGTAAGCAAAAACAGGCAGACTATAAGAAGAGTCAAAACTTACAAAAGTAAATGTACGCAGGTGAACAAAAAACATGGCCTCAGTGATCCATGTCAGCATGTCTATTGCTCACTATGTGATGTATAGTTCCAGAAAGAGAAGTGAAAGACGTAGGAGAAGAAAAATTTTCTGTGAAGAAATAATAGCTGAAAACTCTAAATTTGGTGAAACAAATTTATAGATTTCGAAAGCTCAGCAAACTCCAACCCATCTAAACTCCAAGAAAACTATGCTTAGACAGAGGAAAAAAAAAAATCTTAAAAGCAGCTAAGGAAAAATAAAAACACTATAAGCAAGCACAGAAATGTAAACAACTAAAGTCAAGTAATATCAATTCCAGGAATGCAGGGTTGGTTTCATATTTGAAAAGTTTATTTGAAAAACTGGTTTAAATTTGAAATGATCAGAATGACATTTTAAAAGGGTTTGTCTGGACATGGCAGGAAGGAAAACAGTGGGAGAAAAATTGAAGGAAGATTTAAAAGAAGTTTTTAAGATCTAAAAGTGAAGTGAAGAGTCTATAGTAAAACAGTGGCAGTGGGAATGGAAGGGAAATGAAGGCTGCAAGATACATTTAAGAATAAAACTCAACTAATTGGGTGACAACTTGGACGGAGGAAAAAAGGGATCATTATGACTCAGGTTCATGTTTCATGGGTCAGGATTGAAGGTGAGAGGAGGTAAACTGAGTCAGGATGTGTTTACTGAGCTGTGGAGATGCCAGTGAAATGGATTATAAGTTAAATATTTGGGATTAGAACTCAGAAGGCATGATCCAAATATGGGATTGATGTTTAGCCCCAAACGTTTGATTATTCTACCCATGAGAACAAAATCTCCCCAGAAATGACCCAGCGAGAGCAGAGTCTAAAGGGAACTTAAATGCCTGGTGCTGACCTGGGAGTTGCTTAGTTCTTGGTGGGGAAGGTGCACTGGAGTCTTGTAGCCAAAGAGCTGATGTGGAAATAAGGCATTCAGAGGTCTTTGGGAAGTGGTGTTTGAACAACGAGGTTAGAGGTCTTTTGATCATCTGACAACTTCTTTAGCGGTATTTGTGCAAACAGGTAGAATGCCACTCTAGAGGCTAAAATAAGATCAAGGATTGGCTCATACTGTGGCAGGTAAAACAGAAGCTAGGTCTTCCTCTTTGGGTTTTCTTACTACTAAGAACCAAGGCAGTTGTGCTAGAAGCAGCAGCTATGTATTTTAGGCAGCACTGGAGTGTGGGGAGAATAGAAAATACGATCTTCCACCAAGTAGCCCAGACAGTTGTCAAATACAGCAGCCCATTAACCATGACTGGAAAAACCACTTGGGCCCTTCTTCTATCTACAAGAAAAGAAGATCCACCCTGCAACGCTGAGTAGCTGCTCATATACCATGAGCCCCGGTGTCCTGCCTTCCCAGGACAGGAGAGACCATGAGCCTCACAGGCAACATATCCAACTGGCTGGTGTCTGAGGAGCCCATTCCTGTGAGACAGACATTACGAGCTATTGCAACAAATGCCAGAGAAATAGCAGCACATTAGTGTGCCTTTGCTTCCAGGTTAATCTTTTCCCCCTCTGGGTCCATTCAATTTCCAACAGCTTATTTTTGCCCTTGGGGGATGTGGAAGAGGACCCTTTGAGAGAACTAAGCCATAGTTACACCAGGTATAATTAAAACACAAATTAAGTATAGCTCCTGAAGAGAGAGGGAAAATATGTCAAAAACGTGCAGATGTACTGCAGCTTTGTGTAGTTTGAGTCAATTTCAGTGGAAATAAAAACACTTAGAGTGTCATAGAAATAACATTCGCCAAAGGGAAAGTTGAGCTGGCAGGACTGCTCTAATTCAGATAAATT